>NW_027492430.1:0-544323 GCF_021521415.1 Bidens hawaiensis | reverse complement strand
ATGACATTCTATAATGACGTCCTTCTAAAGAATGGGATCTTCACCGACCACCATTAATTTTATGTGTCTTCCTTAGCAGATTATATTCCAATCTGTATTGAGCATTCTTATCTTTTTGTTATTTTCGCTTATGTTGGTATTTTAGAACTTTAATCCACTTGAATAATCTTTCGATCAACTATGACGGATATTAGTATTACGAATTGTGCATCATGTCCATGGATTGATAATTGTTTCTTATCCCTCTATTTGGTGTAAACATAGGTACATTTGTTTACGCTTGTGTAATTAGTTTGGTGAAACTCATGTTATAAATTAAAAAATAGATAGATAAGTAAATAAAGAAGAGCTAAATAACCCTTATTATCTTATATACTCTTTTGCACACATTAAAAGACTTAATGGGTTTCAAAACTAAAGCATGATGCTACAAATTATGAATGAAACACTTTCAAGATATAAAAAATGCCAAAATGAGTTTTAAATCACACAAGTGAAGCGTCTAATTGAGCAGTGGATATCAACTGCTTTTATTAAACAAACAAATTCAAAGTAATATTGTCGAAGCACGAAATGGAATCTGACCTGACTCATGACGGAGCTTCCACGGATTTCGAGATGAATGAACCGCATCCTGGTCTGCTGATCCTCTCCTTCGGCTGCTCGCGATCTGCAGTGGCGTTTTGGGAGTGTGGAGGTGACCGCTAAGAGATCTTCAAGATCTCTTGTTCACAGACACAAAAACTGGTGGTGGCACCTACTGAGCATGACCCCATGATAAGGAGGTGAAGACCTCCTTATATAGAGTCTCATGGCCACCATCATGATACCCTAATGGGCCTAGCCCAATTAGGGCTACCTCCACAAACCTCCTCAGCCCAATAACAAATGTATTAGCCCATATAATAAAACAAACCGAATATAATAAATTTAGGATTGTAAACCGGGTTTAATACCATACCCCTACAAGCCCCCCCAAGTCCAGCGTTGCTCCTGGGCGCGCAAGCGCTTAGGTGGAGCGTTGGACTTTATAAGGTGTTAGGGCGGTTTTTTCCCTTTTATTCGGCCTTATCTTTATTGTCTTGAGTCTGGGAGATTTTCTCCATGATGGTGACGCGTTGTGATCCTTAAGATAATGGTGGTGTCGAGTTATAAGGATAATAAAGCTTTGCGCGCGAGAGGCGTCTTACGAGCTGAGAAATAAAGCCTGCGCGCGAGAGGTGTCTTACAAGCTGGGTAATAAAGCATGCGCGCGAGAGGCGTCTTACAAGCTGAGCAATGAAGCCTGCGCGAGAGTGGCGTCTTACGAGATGAGAATAATAAAACCTGCGCGCGAGGCGTCTTACGAGCTAAAAATAATAAAGCATGAGCGCGAGAGGCGTCTTACGAGCTGAAAATAATAAAGCCTGCGCGCGAGAGGCGTCTTACGAGCTAAAAATAATAAAGCCTGCGCGCGAGAGGCGTTTTACGAGCTGAAAATAATAAAGCCTGCGCGCGAGAGGCGTCTTACGAGCTAAGAGTAATAACTGTGCTGGCGCGTGAGGCGACTTACGAGCTGTAATAATAACTGAGCTGGCGCGTGAGGCGACTTACGAGCTGTAATAATAACTGAGCTGGCGCGTGAGGCGACTTACAAGCTGTAATAATAACAGTAGCCTGCGCGCGAAGCGTCTTACGGGTTGTAATAATAATGTAAACCTGCGCGCGGGCGTCTTACGGGCTGTAATAATAATGGAAACCTGCGCGCGGGGCGTCTTACGGGCAATGAAAGTAATGATAATAAAAGCTGGCGCGTGGCCGACGGGTTTATGAGGATTCCCAACCTTCAAGTATGGCGGGGAGCCATATGGGAAATTGAGGATTCCCAACCTTTAAGTATGGCGCGGAGCCGTATGGGAAATTGTGAGGATTCCCAGCCTATGGCGCGGAGCCGTATGGGAAATTGTGAGGATTCCCAGCCTATGGCGCGGAGCCGTATGGGAAATTGTGAGGATTCCCAGCCTTCAAGTTTGAGCTAAGACTCATATTTTTGGGCTAAGGCCCTGACGTTTTAGAGTTAAGACTCGTCAACGCGTTTGAGCTTGGAGCTCGCGCATGTATGTTTTACTTCGCTTTCTTTTTAATTTGATGTCAATATAATGTTGTCATATTGCTCAAATTAGTAAAAGGAAGTGCGAAACATGTATGCGAAAACTTGTATGCGGTGGCGCGAATGCAAAACTGCTGCGCGCTGTGGCGCAGAGTAATTGCCTGGGCGCGCTGCGCGCGACCGCTGAGGCGCAGAGTAGTTGCCTGGGGGCGCGCTGCGCGACCCGCTGAGGCGCAGAGTAGTTGCCTGGGCGCGCGCGCGCGACCCGCTGAGGCCCAGAGTAGTTGCCTGGGCCGCGCGCGCGACCCGCTGAGGCGCAGAGTACTTGCCTAGGCGCGCGCGCGACCCGCTGTGGCGCAGAGTAATTGCCTGGGCGCGCGCGCGCGACCCGCTGTGGCGCAGAGTAATTGCCTGGGCGCGCGCGCGCGATTACTCTGCGCCACAGCGCACGCGCGCGCCCAGGCAATTACTCTGCGCCTCAGCGGGTCGCGCGCGCGCAGCGCCCAGGCAATTACTCTGCGCCACAGCGGGTCGCGCGCGCGCACCCAGGCAATTACTCTGCGTCACAGCGGGTCGCGCGCGCGCCCAGGCAATTACTCTGCGCCTCAGCGGGTCGCGCGCGCACGCCCCAGGCAACTACTCTGCGCCTCAGCGGGTCGCGCTGCAGCGCGCCCAGGCAATTACTCTGCGCCACAGCGCGCAGCAGTTTTGCATTCGCGCCACCGAATACAAGTTTTCGCATACATGTTTCGCACTTCCTTTTACTAATTTGAGCAATATGACAACATTATATTGACATCAAATTAAAAAGAAAGCGAAGTAAAACATACATGCGTGAGCTCCAAGCTCAAACGCGTTGACGAGTCTTAACTCTAAAACGTCAGGGCCTTAGCCCAAAAATATGAGTCTTAGCTCAAACTTGAAGGCTGGGAATCCTCACAATTTCCCATACGGCTCCGCGCCATAGGCTGGGAATCCTCACAATTTCCCATACGGATCCGCGCCATAGGCTGGGAATCCTCACAATTTCCCATACGGCTCCGCGCCATAGGCTGGGAATCCTCACAATTTCCCATACGGCTCCGCGCCATACTTAAAGGTTGGGAATCCTCAATTTCCCATACGGCTCCCCGCCATACTTGAAGGTTGGGAATCCTCATAAACCCGTCGGCCACGCGCCAGCTTTTATTATCATTACTTTCATTGCCCGTAAGACGCCCCGCGCGCAGGTTTCCATTATTATTACAGCCCGTAAGACGCCCCGCGCGCAGGTTTACATTATTATTACAACCCGTAAGACGCTTCGCGCGCAGGCTACTGTTATTATTACAGCTTGTAAGTCGCCTCACGCGCCAGCTCAGTTATTATTACAGCTCGTAAGTCGCCTCACGCGCCAGCTCAGTTATTATTACAGCTCGTAAGTCGCCTCACGCGCCAGCTCAGTTATTACTCTTAGCTCGTAAGACGCCTCTCGCGCGCAGGCTTTATTATTTTCAGCTCGTAAGACGCCTCTCGCGCGCAGGCTTTATTATTTTCAGCTCGTAAGACGCCTCTCGCGCGCAGGCTTTATTATTTTCAGCTCGTAAGACGCCTCTCGCGCGCAGGCTTTATTATTTTTAGCTCGTAAGACGCCTCGCGCGCAGGCTTTATTATTCTCATCTCGTAAGACGCCACTCGCGCGCAGGCTTCATTGCTCAGCTTGTAAGACGCCTCTCGCGCGCATGCTTTATTACCCAGCTTGTAAGACGCCTCTCGCGCGCAGGCTTTATTTCTCAGCTCGTAAGACGCCTCTCGCGCGCAAAGCTTTATTATCCTTATAACTCGACACCACCATTATCTTAAGGATCACAACGCGTCACCATCATGGAGAAAATCTCCCAGACTCAAGACAATAAAGATAAGGCCGAATAAAAGGGAAAAAACCGCCCTAACACCTTATAAAGTCCAACGCTCCACCTAAGCGCTTGCGCGCCCAGGAGCAACGCTGGACTTGGGGGGGCTTGTAGGGGTATGGTATTAAACCCGGTTTACAATCCTAAATTTATTATATTCGGTTTGTTTTATTATATGGGCTAATACATTTGTTATTGGGCTGAGGAGGTTTGTGGAGGTAGCCCTAATTGGGCTAGGCCCATTAGGGTATCATGATGGTGGCCATGAGACTCTATATAAGGAGGTCTTCACCTCCTTATCATGGGGTCATGCTCAGTAGGTGCCACCACCAGTTTTTGTGTCTGTGAACAAGAGATCTTGAAGATCTCTTAGCGGTCACCTCCACACCCCCAAAACGCCACTGCAGATCGCGAGCAGCCGGAGGAGAGGATCAGCAGACCAGGATGCGGTTCATTCATCTCGAAATCCGTGGAAGCTCCGTCATGAGTCAGGTCAGATTCCATTTCGTGCTTCGACAAATATGAAATTTTAAATTGGATATAATCACACAAAAGGTCATGATGATTATACTTGAGATACCTTTTCTTCCAAACAACCTTTGGACACAAACGGTTCTTCACCTGACAAGAGCATGTCAGAGTACATCTACATCTGATGTAAAGTTATCACCTGACGACTCATCTCCTGATCCATGTGATGTCAAGTTTGAAGAGCCATAATCCATTACACCTGAAAATATTTAAAAATAAAATGGTAACTCAAATGTTGTAGAAAGTATTCTTCCATGTGTGAGAAGTGCTTAGATAAAACAGAAGACAAATATAACGCACAGAAGGGTAGGATATATTAATCTTAACACAATTAAAAAACTACCAAGACATAAGTTGGTTACGGGTTTACCTGAAAACTAATTTCACCATGATGAACATTATGTTTGAAAGGTTAACAGCACAAGGTATCATTTAAATCAATTAAAGAATAAGAAACATTAGCTTGTGTTCAGCTGTTACATCTTAATATGTTTGGCTTGTTAGACTCTAGAAATTAGCATGGAAAATATATTATCTTGTCATTGTAGATGATTTTTAATATTTTTTGGGACAATTTTTTTTCATTCTTCGGATGAAACTGTGAAGAACTTTGTTTTTAAAGTGGAGAAACAATATAATCTATCTGTCAAAGTATTTGTAACATTAATCACTCGTCATCAAGAAGTACAGGGGTCCTAGTGTAAACAATTGAATGTATGTTTAAGTTAAACTTAAGCAAGTCTGTAAATTCTAGGGGTTAGAGTGTCAACATGTCAAGTTTGTAACTGTCAAAGACACGTGTCTGTATTTTGTTGATCATGAACGTCGCAACCCTAATCATCATGTCTTTTGGTGATCTAATAGGGGAATCATTCTGTAGGTTCCTGGACGGATCGTACACGGGATATCGCTAACAACGCAGGTGCGGAATCCCTGCGCAGTTAGTTACGAGTGTAGAGATAGAATCACACGAGCAATAAATCAAACACGTTATATTGATAACCGAACACGTGACTCACGGTCACTATTACAGAAGATGACACGTAACAATACGAAACACACTGAAACAAACCCTAAAACGACCAACACAAACTGTTTCGTCTGAAACAGTTTATATACACGACAACTTCGCCATAGGCGAAGTTGTCAATAACTTCGCTGATTCAACAAGTTCGCCATAGCGAACTTGTTGACAACTTCGCGCATTACAAAACAAACATAAACAAAACATAATTACATTACAGACTCGATTACAAATGCTAGACTATGAACTACTGACACACATGTACCAACAGACTCCCCCTTGGCAGTAGCTTCATATCTTGATCTTTAAATCTTGAGTCTTGTAATCTTCACCTCTACGCGTGCGCCCCTTCTCTCACACATACCGACACTACCCTTTGATATTTCCTAGCTTGATCCTTCCAAGCAGGAATGTAGAAGATCTTCTTCTCGTTGAGCACTTTCAAATCAGCCTTCGATAGATTAACAAGATGCATCGGGTCGTACACCCGAAGTACTTCTTGTTCATCCTCATCTTCCATTACCGCCTCAGCTGTCTCACAGTCCACGTACCACCATTTTAAATCTTTTAGGACGTTCTTGGGCATAACTTTCATCAGTACTTCTTTCAAATGACGGACTGGTTTATACTTCATTACCATCCAAGGTTTGCCGTCAGCCCTCATTCCACGATCTTTGTCTTCTATCAACTTTCCTTTTTGAGGCTTTAGCAGTTCAAACTTTTTGTCTTTAATGGCTTCTTTCCAGACGATCTTCCCAATGATTCTTGCCATATCATCATTACTTCTATTGATCAGCCCCAATCTCGCTAAATCTCTCACCTCACATTCTGGTAAGGAATTCAGAGATCTCAACAATCTCTTAAAGTACTGAATGCCGTCGTACCGTTTGATCACAAATAGTTTCAGCTCTTTGTCGTACAACCAGCATATGATTCCTTTCTTTGACTCTGCATAGCCCTTTATATTATAAGTCTTTCTGAACATCGTTGGCACTGCAGGCTTCTTGGTTTTAACAAACCACTGAGCACAGCCTTCTTTCCAGTTCGGCTGCTCCTCCCATACTGTATCTTCTATCACGCTCTCATCCCCCAATTCTGATCTCTCAACAGCTGGAATCTCATGTTCCACTGAATCATCCACAATCTCACCTTCTTCTAATACATCTTCCACATTAATCTGTTCTCCAATCCTCTCAATCTCATCCATAGGCAACACGTCATCATCATCCATCAACTCATCGTCCTCCTCCTCATCCAACTCCTTCAACGCATCAATAACGTCTTCAACATCAGCGTCGTCATCCACAACTACAACATCATCACCAGCTGCATTTGTAGACTCCCCCTCAGTTGTGGAGGCTCTTGGAGCCTGAGAGGTTCTTGGCAGCTCATCACCTGCACCTGAAGGTGCATTGGGATCATCGTCATGATCTTCTCGTCTTTTCGTTCTCAACTCATCGCCCCTACACGTCTTCTCCCCCTGAGATGCCAAGTAATCCTTGAAGGCATCTATTATTCGTCCATGTTCAACCAGGAGGGCAGCTTGTAGTCGATTGGATTCCACTAGGCTGTCAATAGTCTTTGACTGTTCAGCAACAATCCGCTCTAGCGAAAGAATCCTCTCGGTATCTGAAGTAGGCAATGGAGTTGGAGGAACATTAGCAGAAGTGACCGCAGGTGGTACACTTGGTAACCCTGCAGTAGAAGTTATTGTCGACTCCACAAACCGTGCAACTACCACCGGTGGATTAAGCGGTTGAGGTGGTAGGGACACAATTGTTGGTGCCGACGTCTCGATCGCCGTAACCTGTGCAGTAGTAGGAATAAGAGACATACCAGATAAGGCAGGTGGAGCAAAACGTACTAGTCTTGAAGATTCTCCAGCTCCCGAACCTATCCCTCTCTGTTCTCTTCTTGAGCGTCTTAGCACAATCTGTACTGCCTCCTCTTCATCCACTTCATCCTCATCCTCCTCCACAGTTCTCGGCCTCTTTCCCGTAGTCCGTTCACGAGACACCATAAGTCTTCTTGCCTCAGCAAACGTCTCGTCTAGATCAGAGTCAGCTACCGAAGTAGCTGCTCTGGTAACATCCATAAACTGAGGACCCGAGACATCCATATCAAACAAACCATGTCCACTAAAAGCAGCATCTAGATCAACGTTTTCAGCAGTGGACACAGCCTGAGATATAGTAGCTGGCACAGCAGCAGAAGATACAACAGGCGCAGCCGATACAGCATGAGGTGCTGCCGCCTGATGTGGTTGCGGATCCCTGAACTCGTCCCCTCCTGCAGGAACATACTCCGGGTTAATGAGATACCCGAAAAGTGGAGTATGCCTGGGACGCCGCTCAGGGTTGCTACGAGTGCTCGACGTTCTGCACTGAGCAAAGATACGTTTTGTTACGCACTCAACGTATCTGATAGGGCGTCTTTGCGGTATAGACGGAGCGACATGATTAATAATCATTTGTAGAAACCGAGGATACATAATAAAACGCTCGCGCGCCGTCGCCCGTCTCTGACGATCAATCTCGTAAAAGATTAGCTGACTAAAAGAATATCTACGGTTGTAAGTCAGCGCAATCATAGCCGATTGCATCGTCGCACCCATCCCGTCTGTTCCTGCCTTTCTGCCGGACATGCATACTATCAACACATGCATCAAAAAGCGCCATTGATCCAGCAGAAAGCCTTTCCTCCTCTGCGAGTCCCCCAGCGGACCCGAATAACCCATCCTTAAGTAAGCTCCGTCACGGAAAGGAGCTACGAATTCCGTTGGGTCGTCTCTCGTTTCATCACCGAACTGCAGAGCCAACCGTATGTCTTCCGAGGAAAACTGTATGTCTTGACCATTGACAGTTGCTCGCATCACTGGAGGCTCAGGTCTGCAATCATAATACACCGTCTGCCAGAAATCTTGAATGTTGGGCAGAGATATGGGTAGTGTATTAGTGATCGCGTGAAAAACTCGTGATCGTTGGAGAAATGTGATAATCTCCCTATAGTCTTCAACGCCTCGTGCGTCTGGATCCAAAGTGATGTATTGGTTATGGGCTGGGAAGAATTGTCGTTGCTCATCACCATCATCACCTCCAGTACCTCCAACAGCAGCCATATCTGCACAAAACAAATCAAGTTAGAGACCATATAATCATCTCACAAGTTCGCTGTGTACCATATGCGAAGTTGTGATGTACAGGCGAATTTAAAGGTGAGGCGAAGTTGGGAACAACTTCGCTTCATCTGTAAGTTCGTCTAAAAACTTATAAAAAAATTTGAAATAGGCGAAGTTGTGTTCAAGGCGAAGTTATGGATAACTTCGCCATAGGCGAAATTAAGCTTCAAGCGAAGTTGTGGATAACTTCGCTGAAGGCGAACTTAAGCCACTGGCGAAGTTGAGAATAACTTCGCGTAAACCTTAACTTCGCCTGAATCTGAAACGGCGACTGTTCAGATTCAAACAAGGTTTATCCGATGTTTCGGACCGATTTAACGATCTAACAATGAAGTCCAACATATTTCAATGGTGTTAGGATGAAAAGGTCGTCCATGAACACGTAACGTGAGGTCGGAAAACTTGGTTTCTAAGGTTCGACGACCCGAGGTCTCGAACCGGGTAAAACTATAACGAGAAAGATAGGATGATATTGACTACACATACCACGAGTATAGTAGAAACTAGGAACACAAGATCGAAATCGAAAGCGAAGAATAAGATCCGGATGTATTGGTTATTCGAACAAGTTCGCCGGTAATTCGAAAAAAGTGATATAGTTACTGTTTACAATCCCTTATATAGGGCAGAGTTGGTTCAGGCGAAGTTACTCTTAACTTCGCCAAGGCGAAGTTAAGCACAACTTCGCCGAATTCAACAACTTCGCCCGTAATTTTCAAAATCAGCCCTTTAAGTTTGAATAATCCTGAATTTAACCTTATCAATTACCAAAAAGAGTTAAACAAATATGATCAAGACCTAGTAACCAACAATAAAATAATATAACTACAAAAACAAAACAAAAAAAAACTTAGAAAAATTTTAACGAAATAAGGGATCAAATTTCAGTCTAGTCAGGGACCACTACGTTTTAGAAAAGATCCTAACAGGAATCATACTAACGATGTGACTGTCACTTAGATCCGTGTTTGGCTGTATTATGACATAGAGACACAGGTTGTAAGCATGTAAATAACGTAAATGGTTTTCATCGTTTCTGTGATACGGATTAAGGTTCAGTTAAGCTCAAAAATTTAAGTTGGCAACATCTCAGAGATAATGATGTCTTCTATCTATTCTCAAAGCGTATTTGGCTATACCCAAGTCACCCCGAATTGACTTCGACCCATAATGTCTGATTATCTTGTAGATACACTATGTCTGCCTCCCGTTTTCTTCTAACTCCAGACTTGAGAAATTTTGATTGTTACTATGTCTCATAAGTATTTAAAAATATACACGTATATATATATATATATATATATATATATATATATATATATTTTTTTTTTTTTTTTTTTAAATTAAACATTTTTATCGACTTCGGAGTACTAAATCACTGCAAGTCCCGAATCTGGATCACTGCAGTATCTTGAAATGCTTTCTTCACAGGAATCAGAACACTCACGGGCTCGTGTATGACTGGGTAGTCGCTTTTCTGCCTATCCTTCGAAAAGATATGTATGAAGACATACAAAACTCTTAAGGAGTTTCCACGTAAATTCGAGTAAATTTAAGTGAGTATCACATACACTTTTACGCACCATAAAAATTACCATGACATACAATGACTGTTCTAAAGCCTTTTAAGCCTAATAACTTCACTAGTTAAGCACACACAATCAATATATATATCATTTTCCAAGGTTGGATCAATTTTCTGTTAAACACAGCATAGAACTTCATACGAAGTAACAGACTTGAACATTAATTTCATTTCCCACAAAAAAACTTTAAATTCAATCGCCCCAATCACGTCAAAGTCGTCAGGTAAACGGCTATCCTGAAGATCCAATGGATCAACTGGACCGACCACATACAAGTATGTGTCCTTCTTACTAAGTATGACCGACTAATTTTCAGCAACTGAAAGAACACACGTCATAGCTGCCCCGGTCACTTTCAGTCTTCCAGTTAATGGCTATCCTCATTCTCTACGTTGAAACGAGGACCAAAACATATCCTAGGATATGTCCATCAAACTGAGGTAACCGACTAATTTTAAGCAAAAATGACCCTTTTTTTTTTTTTTTTTTTTTTTTTTAGCAATAACATGGTTACTCGGGATTGATCATCCCGTTTAGCTCAATTAGGTTTTGAAATCTGGATTTATCAAACGCTTTTGTAAACAAGTCAGCAAAATTTTCAAGTGTACCAACTTTTTCGATCTTTATCAGTTTCTTCTCAGCACAATCCCGTATGAAGTGATGACGAATGTCAATATGCTTAGTTTTACTGTGCTTCACGGGATTGTTAATTACTGAGATGGCGGCAGTGTTATCAATTAAAATAGGAGTAAGTAAGAAATTCAGACCATAGTCGCGCAATTGTTGCTGAATCCACAAAACCTGAGAGCAGCAGTTGGATGCTGCCATGTATTCAGCTTCGCATGTTGAAATTGCAACTGATGTCTGTTTCTTGCACTGCCAGGAAACTAATCTTCCTCCAAGAAACTGACAGCCTCCTGTTGTTGACTTCCGACTCTGATTACAGCCACCATAATCAGAATCTGTATACGCCACCAGTTCAACGTCTCCTCCCTTTGGGTACCACAACCCTAGTTTCGGCTTGCCCTTAAGATACCGCAAAATCCTCTTCACACCTTTCATGTGAGATTCCTTTGGGTTTGCCTGAAAACGAGCACAAAGACAAACAGAAAACATTATATCGGGCCTAGAAGCAGTTAAATACATTAATGAACCTATTATCGCCCGATACAGAGTAGGGTCCACATCTGCGTCACCATCTGATTCAGCGCCCAATTTGTGATTGACGCAGATTGGGGTGTCATATGGAGAACTGTCCTCCATCTTGAATCTCTTCAGCACATCATGAACATACTTTGTTTGATGAATGAACATCCCATCCTTCTTCTGATCAACCTGCAATCCTAGAAAGAAGGTTAGTTCACCCATAGCACTCATCTCGAATCGTTTCTTCATGACAGCCTCAAAATCCTGACACATGGATACTCTTGATGCAGCAAAAATGATATCATCCACGTAGACTTGAACCAGTAAGAAGTCACATCCTTCTCTCTTCACAAACAGCGTACTGTCAATCAATCCTCTTTCAAAACCATTTTCCAGCAAGTAGTCCGATAACGTTGAATACCAGGCACGAGGTGCCTGATGTAACCCATATAACGCCTTGCTCAACCTGTATACGTGATCCGGAAAGTCTGGGTCAGGAAAACCCGGAGGTTGCTCAACAAACACAACCTCATCAACTTTCCCGTTAAGAAACGCGCTCTTCACATCCAACTGAAATACCTTCATCTTTTTAAATGCAGCAAACGCCAAAAACAATCTAATCGCTTCTAACCGGGCAACAGGAGCGAAAACCTCATTGTAGTCAATACCCTCTTGTTGATTAAAACCTTTAACAACCAGCCTCGCCTTATTTCTCACGATAATCCCCTTTTCATCTCTCTTGCACTTGAACACCCATTTCGTGCCTATAGCATGCACATTCTTTGGTTTTTCAACCAAAGTCCAAACTTCCATTTTTTCGAACTGAGCCAACTCTTCTTGCATGGCTTCGACCCACGAGCTGTCCTTTAAAGCCATTTGATAATTCTTCGGTTCGACTTGGCTTATGAAGCAAGAGTACAAACATTCGTTCATGATACCTGTATCTTTAATGCTTGTATAAACACAGGTGTGCTCATTCAAGCTACTTCTGGTTTGTACACTAGAGGTCACATCACCTATAACATTCTCCAATGGGTGATCTTTGTGAATTCTCGTGGTCGGAACAGCACCGACATGCAAATTGTCTTCCAAGTTTGAAGAGATCTCATCTATGGTAGTTTCAGGCTGAGAGTGAAAAGGATTAATAAACTCATCTTCAGTTGAGGCCGCAGGGGTATCGATAGGGTTTGATGTGGAAGGCTGAGATTTTTCTGTCATCTGATGTTGCACTACCTCCTCTTCCTCATCAAAAATCATCTTCGTCACTGCTCTTTCGTCTTCTTCAGAAATTTCCAAAGTAGGTACGTTAAACGACTTAAAAAGTTTAACATAGTCAAACAGCTCAGCAGGTCCATTGCTTGGTTTTGGCGGTTGGTAACTAGTAATGTCGGTGTTACAAACCACCTCCACCTTGCAAGTTGTCGTATTGAAGACCCGTCTGTTGGGAGTCCCAACAACATAACCGACTAGGATTCCCTCATCAGCTACTTCACCAAATTTCGAATTAGTCTTCAAAATCGAACAAGGAGACCCAAAAGGTTCAAGACCGCACAAGTTGGGCTTCCTTCCGTGCATAAGCTCGTAACAGGTTTTTCCAAGTCTCTTAACGGTTAACACCCGATTCAGAACATAGCAGGCTGTAGCAACTGCTTCAGCCCAGAACATCACAGGAAGCTTTGAGTCTGCCAGCATAGTTCTGGCTCCTTCAATCAACGTTCGGTTCTTCCTTTCAGCTACTCCGTTCTGTTGTGGAGTATACGGAGCGCTGTATTGATGCTCAATACCCTTCTGAAGACAAAAGATTTCCATCTCAAAGTTCTTGAACTCTGTCCCATTGTCGCTTCTGATGAATTTAACTGATTTACTCATGACGTTCTCGACTTTTGTAATTAGATTCTTCACCATCTGAGTCGTCTCGTCTTTCGTTTTCAGAAAATATACCCACGAGTATCGCGAGTAATCATCAGTTATCACCAAGCAGTAAGAAGTACCACCTAGACTTTGTACATTCACCGGACCGAAGAGATCCATATGAAGTAGTTCTAGAGTACCAGCAATTGAGTTGATCGTCTTGGTGAGATGGCTTTTCTTGTGTTGTTTTCCCTTCATGCACGCTATGCATTTATCTTCAAAGTTAAAACTCTTTAAGGGAACGCCCATCACAAGCCCATTTTTGACAATGAAGTTCATCTTACGAAGATGAATATGTCCCATTCTCCTGTGCCACAATTCTGATTCTGATTCGCTTGCTTTTGTCATTAAACAAGATTCTCCGGTGGCCATTTCAGTAGACCTCATATCCATCACGTATGTATTCGTTTCACGTGGAGCTTTCATTACTATCCATTCTTCTGGTATATGAAAACCAGGCTTCAATACAATCGCTTCATTTTTAGTGAAATGGACAGTGTATCCTTTATCACAAATCTGCGACACACTCAGCAGATTGTGCTTTAATTCCTCCACAAAATTTACGTTTTCAAGTGTCATTCTCCCATTCGACACAGTACCTCTACCGGTAATCCTTCCACCGCTTTCACCAGCAAAACTAACTCTTGCTCCCTGAACAGGTTTTAAATCTTGCAACAAGTGTTTGTTGCCCGTCATGTGCCTGGAACAGCCGCTATCTACAATCCAAAGATTGTTGGCAGCCCTGTTCAACTGTTCCTGCACAATAAAACAAAGAGTTAGAATCTTGGGACCCAAGACCAATTGGTCTTGGATCGATACATCCCGTACCCTGGCTTTCTCAAGTTAGTATCAGGATAATTTCTGTAAGTCCTGTTAGGGAATCTCCCTGCAGATTGAGTGTAATGCCTTCCAAACCTTTGAGAATTGAAAGTGTTATTTCTTGTGGTTTGGTTGTAAAACTGAGGTTTGTTTTTATGAAAACTTGAATTCGATACATTTTGGCATTTTTTAAAGTTTTCATTTTTAGCAGTAGCATAATGACGCATATACTCAGTTTTATTTGGCTTCACATCTCTAAATCTCGGTTTCAAAGGACAATCTGCAACTAGATGTCCTAACTTGTTACATCTAAAGCAACATCGACTCTCCATTTTCTTGTCAAGTGTTGGTTTGGATGTAGAGGCAGTGTTACCAGCCGTTCGTCTCACATAAGGTGGGACGTACGGATTGAGTGGAGAACTCTTTTTAGAAACTTTATTTTTATCTCCATCGATGGGTAAACCTACCTCCTCTTTTGTCTGACCAGATTCGGACAGCTTATCCGAATCCGATGAGACTGGACTTGATACAGAAATAGTCACACTAGAAACAGGCGAACTTGTTTCGCCACAGCTAACACTTGGTTCTACACTAGTAATTTTGATAGGAGTTGTCTGAGAAACCTCGAAATCAACAGATTTCTGAACACTTGGATTATAAGTATAGTTGTGGTTAAAGGGTGGTGGAACTTCGTGATATCCGATTCCTCCCCTCTTTGCAGAGGTACCTGGATCACTCACGAGGTGATCAAGGATTGCCGAGGAATTCCTGAACTGCTCAAGTTTGCGGTTCAGTTCCACCACCTTTACCTGGTGGTCAGCAATCTGTTTATCCCGATCAGCAATCACTTTAGTTTTTTCCTCCAAAACTTCATAACTAAGATCAATTATTTCAATTTTCTCAGCAAGTTTAATTTTTAAGCTTTGAACGTCTTTTTCACATGCTTTTATTTTAATTTTATAACTCGTTTCTCTTGCTTTCGTAAAATGGTGATCTTCTTTAATAGTTTTAAAGTCAGCATCTAAATGGACATACTGATCAGTCATAGTTGTTAGTTGCTCAG
Organism: Bidens hawaiensis; assembly: GCF_021521415.1. Taxonomy (NCBI): domain Eukaryota; kingdom Viridiplantae; phylum Streptophyta; class Magnoliopsida; order Asterales; family Asteraceae; genus Bidens; species Bidens hawaiensis. The sequence goes on along the minus strand of NW_027492430.1, from coordinate 529,084 downwards.
ACAAATTTTCACAATTAGTACAAATATTTTTATTACTTACCTCGGAGCGAGTGTCCTTGTCATTTGCCATGAAAGCTATTTCTTCTTCAATAGCTTTCTCAGTTCCATCAACCTTCTCACATTCTTTAACTTCAGTCTCAGCCATGTTTGCTTGCTCACCAGAACCACTTGAATGCAGGTTCCAGTTGTACTCACCTGCTTCTCTGGTCAACATGGCGTTAATCTCTCTGTTAATTCCAGAATGTTGTGTAGGTCGACCTTGTCCCCGTTCAACCCTCTCATTTCTGCATTCCTTGGCAAAGTGCCCGTACTGTTGACAATTATAGCACCTTACCTTGGATTTGTCGAACCCAGGCCGACCACCAACAAACTTTCTCCCCGTCTTATTCATGAAACGCTTGACTCGCCTCACTATCATGGCCATTTGCCATTGCAAATCCATCTCCTCCAGATCATCAGCATCGATCTGGTCATAATCCTCATCCAGAACAGCAGGGTCCACAATCTTCCCCTGGATGTAGTTTTCATAGGAAGCAATAAATGATGCATAGACTGCAAACTGCTCTTCAGCAGATTTTACACTCATAGGCATCTTGGAATAACTATTGCTTGATGCATTTGCAGAAAAACTACTTGTGGATGCTTGAGGCTTTGAAGTACTAGATCCTCCAGCAACGAAACATACATCACCATTCGTGTTTACAGAAACGTTTCCTTCATGAGACGAGTCAGAGCCTGACTCCCCTTTAGAGTAATAAGCAGCAGATTCAGGCCTTGAACTTGAGCCTGAGTTAACCTTTGCACCATACATACCAGGGTCTTGTATCTGATCTGTAGGTGTTTCTTTTCGAACCATATTAAGCTCATAAGTTCTGAGCTTGTTCACTGCCGTTTCAAGATCATAATTAGGAAAGTCTCTGTCTTCCCTCATAAGAACGGTGTACATTTCCCACTTCGGTGGGAGAGCATCGAGAAGTTTTTCAACGATCTCTTCTTCTCGGTAAGCAATCGAATAATTGCTAAGCTCTGTCATTAGATGATAGTATCTAGTGATAATATCATCCAGCGATTCGTTCTTCAAAAATTTGAAGACGGAGAACTGGGTCTTCAAAAGTTTTACCTTCGATGCACGGATACCCACATTCCCCTCGAATCTATTTTCAAGAGCATCCCAAAGCTCTCTTGCAGAAGTGTACTTTCGGAACGTATGGAGAACTTCTTGAGGAAGTGCCATTGTTATCGCAGCATGGGCCTTGCTTTCGGCCTCGTACATTTTCTTTTCTTCGTCCTCCATTTTGCTGTACTTCTTAACTACGTCACGGCCTTCGTATTGCATAGTAGGAGGGATATATCCATCCTGGATGCACACCCACATTTTGGCATCCTGGTATTTGATGTATTGGATGAATCTATCCTTCCATGCCACGAAGTCAGTTCCTTTCATAAGCCTCGGGGCCTTAGTGGCAGACCCCGCTTCTACCTCCATCTTGACCAAATCGGAGATATTGATCGACGACATCCTTGCAAAAACCTGAAAAACCTGGAAAAACAAAAAAATATTAAAACAGCTCAGTTGGCGAAGTTAAGAATAACTTCGCTTGAAGGTTAACTTCGCTGAAAGAGAACTTCGCTGAGATCTTAAATTCGCTTGATTTGGGCGAAGTTAAGAATAACTTCGCTTAGCTCTGGCGAACTTATGAGTTGAGCGAACTTGGGTTTGAAGCGAAGTTGCGGATAACTTCGCTAAGGCGAACTTATGAAGTGAGCGAAGTTGTAGTTAACTTCGCTAATCCTTATATCTTCGCCAAAAACCCTAATTCCAGCGACGGCAACTTCGCCTGAAGAATGGTAACTTCGCCCGATGAACGGTAACTTCGCCCGTTGAACAGGGAAGTTTGTTCAGATCTGTTTTCGTCAATCCAGCAGCTCCCGATCAATGCAAAGGCTTGAAAATGACTGTCAAGCACTAGCAAAACTCAATCCCAACAAAAACACGTCCCGCGAATAGGTCAAACGAGACGTTTTCTACACCCGCGTGAAATCCCGAACCTCACAATCGAGCCGATTGGCTCTGATACCAATTGTAGGTTCCTGGACGGATCGTACACGGGATATCGCTAACAACGCAGGTGCGGAATCCCTGCGCAGTTAGTTACGAGTGTAGAGATAGAATCACACGAGCAATAAATCAAACACGTTATATTGATAACCGAACACGTGACTCACGGTCACTATTACAGAAGATGACACGTAACAATACGAAACACACTGAAACAAACCCTAAAACGACCAACACAAACTGTTTCGTCTGAAACAGTTTATATACACGACAACTTCGCCATAGGCGAAGTTGTCAATAACTTCGCTGATTCAACAAGTTCGCCATAGCGAACTTGTTGACAACTTCGCGCATTACAAAACAAACATAAACAAAACATAATTACATTACAGACTCGATTACAAATGCTAGACTATGAACTACTGACACACATGTACCAACACATTCAATCATTCAATCAAGTTCAAGTTATCAATAAAATATTGTTGTTCATATCATATTGTTCATCATATTTCTTTATCAATTCACTATCAAAGATCAAGATTGAGCAACAGTACTTATGAGTGAAAGTGAAATTGAATTTAAAAATCATGAATATGATACTTTTATGTGTAAAAGGGCATCACAAGATAGTATAGCATACCAAGAACACCTAAACAAAATAATAATGTTGAGAGAAAGAACACATGATTTGGAGTTGCCCTAGACATTTTAGGCAAAGGCTATCAACACAACCTATTATGCCCAATATAAAGCCTTGGTTGTTAAAAGACATGATCTTGCCACTTATAAAAAAAATTTTCAATGTCAAACCAACACGATAGGCGGTGGAGTATCACAAAAACCGAGATTTGGGCGGTGTTGCGCTACACGACACCCAAACCCATTGGACCATGGCGATACATGATGTCCACGTTAAGCAACCATGGATACGTGTTGAACCACGTGGCACATCATGACAGGCCACATGGCATCACCTAGTGATGGTGATGCTGAGTCATCACGCTACGAGATGTCCATTCAAGCAGGCCATCGCGATACACGATTGGTTGTAAGTTTTGCCTATAAAAGGAGACATTTGGGCTTTGCTCCAAGCTTCCCAAATACACCTTCAGTACACACATATAATCTCGGGAATAGTACCCAAGTTCTGATACCCAAAGTTCCAACAGTTTAAGCCCAGTATACAACGTAGAGTAGAAGTGTTTCTCGTTCAACCTTAGGCGTCCAACACCAAGTACCCATATAAGGTAGGATTCCGCTTAAGTATTTTTTTTATTATGGCGTGGACCATATTTGGGGTATAACCTAGACCTTGATCAATTTTAAATATAAAATTATATTTTCATATGCAAAGATTATAGTCAAAATAATGTTTCATTATGATTAAGAAACATAAAGTTTTATAAACAAAGATTAAAGTCAGATTGACGTTTCTTCTTGAAGAAGAAACCTAACATAGTCGTTTCTTCGTGAAGAAGAAGCATATCGCATAATTGGTAAATAAATAAATGGACTAAAAGTCAAAATGTTTTATTCAAGCAAATGATTTATCAAGGTTAAAGCTATGCAAAACAGACTAAAGGTCTGAAGCTAGATCGTTGATCTAGTTATTTACAAAAGTTATTCTCATACTATAGGTCTGAGGTAACGCACAAGAGAAAATTAGGATTTTACTAATTATCATAACAAAGGTGAATACGTCTAATCTTATTATAAGCATAAATAAAAACGAGTCATATACAAAACTTTGTGTGGGATTACAGATCCCTAAAACTTTAGTATCTTCTGGCATTCAGGCTAGTTATTAGATCCTTACATATATGGGCAGAGGGAGGGCATACCCCACCACACTTAGTACCATGTCCCTGTCTTATTAAACTATTATATATGGTTGTGAGGGCTGGACTATGTGATATAATTGGTACACCGGTCTAGAGGGTCGCTAGTTGTTTCGAGGATGAACTAAAGGTTTATATAGAATGTTTAACGTGTCTACATATTCACCAGCAAGCGTTGCTGATGTATGTTATAAACTGTTTTACAGGTAATGAGGAATAGAAGTTAGAGATAGTGATGATATCCATTCGACGATATGCCTGAGATTTCTTGATTAGTGTAAAAGATGTAAATTATGGTTTTATCAGATAATCTTTTGTAAAAGTCTATCGGGTATTTATATTAAATTCCCGACGTTTTGAATATAATACTATTTGAATGAAAAGACTTCTGTTTTGCAACCTATACTTTGAAATATTTACAAAACATGCCAATGTCATGCCTAGACCCATGGAGTCGGGTGTGACAGAAGGATTCATATGAAAAGAGAAGCTTCCACCAAAAACATTTATTGCAATCGCATGGCCTAATTTGCCAAATAAGAACCACCAAGCTTTTTACCTAATTGATGATTATTAACATTTAATAAATGCTTTATGTTGCTAAACAATGTATATGAGTTAGTTTATACAAATACATGTATACCTGTATAGAGATTTTTTGTTTGGTTAAGTAAAAATTTATTGATGTGGTAAGTTCGTATTTAATTCCACTCGCGTAAATAATTTGCTGTTTGAAAATGTGTTTGTAGATTTGACTGTTTGACGTAAATCTTCTTTCTCTTGTGCGCTTATGTTCGTTTGTTTGGCTGGCATATGAGTTTTTTTATTTATTTTTTTTATGTTTCCGAATTAAAACTTTGCTAACTTTGTCCAAATTATGTATGTTTTTTTCACATACATGTTTTCGTTTAATCTATTCAGCTTGTTTGCGATCTCCTACTAATCCGTAGGTGAATGGTTTGTTTGATTAGCTATTGGATCCAGCTGGTTATTTGATTAAAGAAAGGAGATATGTGTTTTTCTACTTTGCAAATTTAATAACGTATCCTACATTTATTCTCACAATTAACTTGCTTAGTTGTTTAATCTGTTTAGAGATTACTTCTATAACACAACAAATCTAGTCTTTTTATGATATTTTTAATTTTAGGTATATATTTGAAGTAATTGTGTCAGGTTGGTGGGTTAATGGGTTTATGGGTTTCGAGTTGTGGGTTAATGGGTTGATAGGTTTCGGGTTGGTGGGTTAGCGTGTTGAGATTCTTCAACCCTAACCCAACCCATGTTTTTATTCGTTTCGGGTCGTGTCGACCCATTTAAATTCGTGTCATGTTCGGGTTATCATGCTATAATGAGGTCGTTGATTGGATATCATGCTATTTGATTTTAATTTAACTCACTGTTACATCAATTAGGAATATCATACATTCAACTGTCTATTTGGATTAAATGTGATATTTGGCCTAAACCTAGTGCCCCAACGCGAATAAATGAGAAGAGTTGATAACAATAAACTTCAAAGGGGCCTTAATTTTGGATTTAGGTTTAGGTTTGTTGATGAACATAAGCATTAAACCACAATGGATGCCAATAACTAAAATTTGAAATGAGATATCCAAATAAATATTATTGGCGGACTAATATAGTTCATGAGTAATTGGTTTAAGGTTTAAGAGTTTATCATAAACATTAATATACTTCATGAGTCATTATTTAAAGTAATACGACAATTGTTTGTAAAAATACAACTAAATGAGAAGGGCATTCCCTTCCTAAGCATACGCCAAACTTTTAACGCCGCCATCAACATCAAGATCATTGGTTAAACACCTTTCATCAACTTTCTACATAAGTTTATTAGCGAGATCATCCTCAACCATATTCCTTGTATTCAAATCAGGAATATTTTTATATATAGAAGAGGAAGTACTTGTTCCAACACTTGTCGGGTTGAAGCAGCCTTCTTCAATATCTAAGGCTTTAACATTTACAGTACGGATAAAATAGGCGGTGTAGCCTACCTCAAGACCCTCTTGGAAGCCCCACTTACGATTGCTTGGCAGAACAGCAGCAAGCGGCTTAAAAACCATGCTATGGAGCAAGTTACCACATGCATGGAAAAAAAAACTTTCTTTATCAACCAATTACGATCTTTAATGGATTTGGACTTCAAATCCATATTTTCAGCTCTGAACTTCTCACTCTCCTTTTCAAAAGTTTTCCTCTCCTCATCCGGGGCAACGCCACGATCCAGGCTACTCCTTTCATACTCCTTTTGTAACATATTCAATTGACTCAACAACTCATTTTCTCGAATTAAATGCTTTGAATGCATCTTGTACAAAATTGTTATATCATCTTTATGGCGACCATCCAAATTTGAAGGCCTTTCCAGGGCTTAGTTAGTGTTACTCTTGCATGAAACTAGCTTATTAGTAGCATGAGGAATCAATGCACCTAATCGAGCGTAATCTTGATAGATCTCATCGAGAGTTCGCTCAAATTTCAGATGTGAAACACTAAGACTCTCAGTAAGAGGAGCAAGATTGCGTAAAACATAGTGGCAAACATGAGGATCGGTTAACATGTCATTGTTACGGACAGTCCATCGAGGTATTCGTTGATATTCACATTCCCTTTAGTCAAAGAAGGATAGGAAGAGAACGTGTAATAGAGTATCCATTACTATCCTCCTCCTTGAATTGATCCTTGCCTTCATCTTGATTATTGTGCGAGGATCTTTTGAAAAACTGTGCATTGATATTAATAGGATTAATCGGGTAGAAACACGAACAAATGACCTTGCATTTTTGCAAGGCCCGACTTCAATCAATCAATCAATCATACCCAGTGGAATCCCACCAATAGAAAAGCTATAAGTAGGGTCTAGGAATTGTGGGATGTAGGCGCACCGTACCTCTATCCAATGGGATAGAGAGGTGGCTTCCATAGAGACCCTCAGCTTTAATAAAATATGTATGAGGGAATATAAGAGGAAATCAAAGTCCGACAGTAATATAATTAATAATAGCACGTAGTGAAAATAATAATACTAATACATAAAAATATATAATATATGAAAAGAAAATAGCATAATGGTGTGTGATCAAAATAAGGAAAAGAGAAGCCCTTAAGGTATTCTTTTCTCCCTAAAAATCATTAACTTTAATTCTACGTCTCCAAGAATTCCTATCCTCAACCATGTCCTCGGAGAGGTTTAGGTCTAGCAAATCATGACTAATGCCCTCATCCCAAGTCAATTTAGGTTGGCCTCTACCCCTTCTCCCCTCTATATTAATGTTTTCTGCAGGTCTAACAGGATTCGTCGTCTGTCCTTTCTTCACGTGTCCAAACCATCTCAATCTCCACTCTCTTATCTTGTCGGATATGTTAGCTACCCCTAATCTCCCCCGAAACACACCGTTTCTTATTCGGTCTAACCTTATGTGCCCACACATCCAACGTAGCATTCTCAACTCTGCTACATTCAGCGTAGCATTCTCATCCAGCATAAGATTCTGCTACCTCCAAGGCCCGACGTCACTACAATCTTTTTGCTTCCTTTTTGGCTTGACCACTGTAGGCATAGGGTTGGTGGGTGTGGTTGATCATCTAGGATCATATAAACATTATAGTCTAGAATCATATCAGCAAGCATGTTGGTGTATTCCTTTCCATCATAATGGCCTTGTTTAAAGCGGCTATGATTGGTTGTTCCCCCTGGCTTAGGGGTTGAATTGGGCATTCTATATTTCCTCAAAGATCATGGTAAGAAAATTGTTTTTCGTAGAAATTAAAAGAAGATTAACTAACAATAAAAAAACACACACACGTGTGTGTGTGGAAAGAATAACATTCTTTATCTTGCTTCCCTAGTGAATATGGGTTTAGTGTCCAATGACTTCTAGTTACGACTTAGACTAGTCAATGTTGATGTACATTTGTATTAAACTTATATTAGGAATGGCATAATTGTTTAGATATTATCGAACCATTACAACGCTTCTATTGTAAATGTTTGAAATGATGTGGGAAGATAAATAACTTATAGTTATGTAATTAGCCGCCATTTTTGTTTATGTATATATATGCATAAATGATTCTCATATACGACCACCAAGTTAACGGTTATCTTTTTCCGTTTAACCAATATCCATTTTATATTTTCTCTCGAATCTTCATCCTATCACCAGTGTTGTAAAATTCGAATTCTAAGGCCGGCTAGTCGGTGACTAGTCGGTCCTCAGACCCCTATCTTGGAGACTTTCTTCAAGACAACCTAGATTAGCCGGAAGCGGTCAAAGTCAGTGAAAAGTTGGGCTGGGCGGGTCAAAAGTCGGGCTAGGATTCTCTAAATGTCGGTTAAAAGTCTGGAAAATCCAGACTAGCGGTCAAAAGTTGGAAAAAGGTTGGGCTAGGTGGTCAAAAGTCGGGCTAGGATTCTCTAAAAGTTGGTAAAAAGTCGGGCTAGGCGGCGCCCCCTTTTTGACGTGAATTATGTTTATTTCGATAAATATATAATATCTAAAAATTAATAATATTTATATCTGTCATGATCAAGTACTCCGAGTACTCCCAACTCCCTAACCGCCTAGCGACTTTTGCAACCTTGTCTATCACTTTATTAATCCAACAATGTGGTACTAGAGCCTCTTACGAATTTATGAATGTAGCAAAGACGAACCGCTGCCCGACAATATACGAAAGAAGAACAGAAACACAAACTTGTCTCTACTCGTCAAATTATGGATGTAGATAGGCACACAAGAATAGACTACACAACTTGATAATTCTGATGTTTGGTAGTCACGGATTCTGGTACATGGAAAGATGTTTAGTATGTTATTTTTAAATATAAACTTCATTCCGTTAAATGAAACCTTCGTTTGGAGTAGAAACGTGCACAGATGAAAACAATTTTCTACTTATAAATCTGCAAATTATTGATTAAAAGTTTATAATTCCAAGTGTATTTTTTGCACCAGATTTAGATAAAAGCATACGCCCTAAAAATGCTCTAATGTAAATAAAAGGCAATGACTAAATTTAACCAATACTAAATTCAAAATACTTACCTGGATTTATATGTTCTGAAAATGCTCGTTGTTCCAAAAGTCTAACAGCGTTAGCACCAGCAGCAGCAATACTAGCACTAGAACCAACAAGACAAATATAATCATCATTTAGGTTGCATATAAATTATAACAAGTGCAAAGCAAGACTCACCTCACATTAGGAACTGATAGTTCGATTACTTGGACCTGTCAATGAAACCATAATACTTTAAATTCCATGCTATGTAGGATGAATGGCTAAAAAATGACGATATAGGAAGTTTGGTGTTACATTCACATGAACATCTGAACATACATGTTCAACTTAATTTAAACCCTAAATTAAAAATCTTATATCCTAGAATTATGATCATATTTAAATGGATAAGCAAATAATAAATTTATATATTCCGAACATTAAGAGAACACCGTCTTAATCGAATTTAGAGATATTTTTCCTCGAATGGTTCTAGGGATTTTAAAGCTTTGTTGGTTATCATAACTAGATATCATCATCATCGTACTCAGTATATCCCACCAATAGCAAAGCTATGGTAGGGTCTGAGGAGGGTAAGATGTAGGCAGCCTTACCTCTACCCCATAGGGATAGAGAGGCTGCTTCCGATGAGACCCCCGGCTCGATAGTAGTTTTGCATCAAGCCTTGGACATAAGGCACATAGCACTCAATCATCGGGACACCGGCTGATCGGTGCATGTACCCTTATCTTTCAGCTATCAACGCCACTACATGATGCCTGATTAACCGTCCGTCACTTTTAACGTTATTTTCACGAGATTAGTAAAATAACGTCAAAATTAGTGCAATTTCACTTTTGCCCACCCGAGGGTTCACACATATATACATCATATGTGCGCACCGCAAGCAGGGCTATTATCATAACTAGATATATAACTACTATAGCACAACAACATTAACAAAGCGTAGAACTTAAGAAGATTCTTACCATAATAATCTTTGGAGGAGGTGGTGCGGGTGGTTCCATTTGTATGTTATTTTGAGAAGCCACATATCGAACCGGCTTGTTCAACTTTCTACGTTTAGCCTGTAAATTATATAGCCATAATATAGTCATGTTACTTAACTAGATGATTTCTGGCAAATACATTGGTTAATTATGAAGATCAGGATCGGAACATACTCCGGTGACACGAGTTGCCATAATTAGGGGTTTTGATCAAATACTAAAGAGCCCGAAAGATGGTCTAACAGTGACTCCTTCCCCCCTGTGAGCTTCACTGTACTTTCTCAAATTTTACAAAATTAGTACATTAAGCTGGTTAATCAAACCATTTAGACATGTTTTTAATCATGGCATTTGCATATAGATGCACAATGAAACTAATTTATAAATCCATCTAAAACAGGTTTGGGTTAAACGGTTCCAATCATATTAGATCTGTCACATTTGAAATTGGTTTGAGATATATCCATTGGAGTCCGGTTAAACCTTACTGGAATAAACATTTGAAAAGAAACCAGATTACTTTATTCACAAACTGGTTTTTAAAATAAACCCAACTGGGTTGATCTGGTTTTAATATTTTTAAACCGAGTAAGTTTTGATATTCACTCACCGGGGGGGGGGGGGGGGGGGTGCCTGGTGAGTTCAAGGGGTTTTGTTTAAATAATTTTTAATTTATGTATTAATTAATTTGGAACACTTTAACTAATTAATTAATACATAAAAATGGCACATTAATAAACAATTAATTACTTATTAAAAAACGTCAATGAAACAATTGAATATTTAACAAAAATAAAACATAATATAAAAATGTGATTTTGTGAAGTATTCATATTAATTTTTTATAACAATTTTTCTATATATATTTCATGATCATTCCAAATGGTCAAAGTTTGCACGATAATCACGAGCGAGAGCCCACTCAGTCACAGATGACCACCTCACAAAGAAAGCGGTGCTTCCTGTAAGCGTGAGCCATATCACAAATCACCATTACCCACTCACGTGGTATACCGGATCAATGGTAAAGCTTGGACATAAATGTCGAGGCGACCGGACTCAATATGTATAAAAAGTTTCATAAAACAGAGGGGCGTGGGTTCAAAATTTCGGTCGGAAACGGGTAAATTTACACTATGTGTAAAAATTTTCGGCCGAAAAAGGATAAATTTACACTACCGATCGAAAAAACGGAAGAGCCCGACTCAAAATTTCGGTCGGAAACGGGTAAATTACACTATGTATACAAATTTTCGTAAAAAAAAGATAAATTTACACTACCGAGCGAAAAAACGAAGGGGGCTGGACTCAAATTTTTGGTCATAAACGGGTAAATTCACACTATGTATACGAATTTTTAACAGTAAAATGATAAATTTACACTATCGAGCGAAAAACGAAAGGGGCCGGGGCCACCCCTGGCCCCAACTAAGCTTCGTCGTTGTACCGGATGGCCTTACATACCGTACTAACTTTTTAGTGTGTACCCTATATATGACAATAGAAGCTTAGGAAGCATAAATAATACCTTAAGGTGCATTTTGTCACTAAGAATCAAAAGGATTTAGGATTACAACTTCACCTTGTATGGTTTCCTGTTGACGAAAGAGTTACTATTGAAAGCCAACTTTTTGATTCCTGGGGATGTTTGTCGACAAAACTGATGAAAATATTCAAATCAATGAATTCTATGAAATGGAGGATTTACTTTTTTTAGTTATATAGAGGAAATATTTATAATTTTCCTTTAAATGTATATCACATTAGATTGTGTCATATCACATTACAACCTGTAAGAGTATTCACATTCAAACCATCAAATTTGGTGAGTTGAGTTTTTATTATTTATTGAGTGATTTAGGGTGTTGTAAGTGCACGAGAGAGAAAATACAGTGATGTTTCTGTATATTTGAAAAGTTACTGTTTACCCCCTATAATTTTTTAATATTTGGTTGTGGGTGAAAGAGAGAGAATGGGTAATGATAAAAATATAAAAAATATTATTTAATTAAAAATGAGAAGAAATGTAATGTTTTATAGCATAAGTTTGAATTTAGAGAGGTTGATTGGATGAGAATACTCTAACCGTATTAAATCATAGTAAATTACGATATAAAAAATTACAATCTATTTTATCATATCGTATCGTATAACATTAAATCATATCATATCATAAAATAAAGACAGAATTACAAATTTTGTCCTTTAAAAAAAGCCAAATTACGGTTCGTGTCTTTTTTTTTAGTTTTCTTGAAGGCGGTGTACTTTAAACTTTTTTTCTACACGTTATGTCATTTACGCTAACTGGGTTAGAAAAACTCAGTTAAGTATGACATGTGTCAGACATGTGATGGGCATAATTGTAATTTTAATGTATCCTTAAATTTAAAAAAAGAAAAGAAAATATATATGATACATTCCCCTTCTTCCTCTCTTCTTTCTCTCTAAGCCACCACCATCACCATAAATTCCGGCCACCATAAATTCTGGCCACCTCGTTACAGATTCCATTCAACCCACCACCAGCACAAACAAGCACAAAATTAACACAAAATAAATCTCAAAACAGCAGTAAAAACTCAAAACAATCAAATACCCATTTCATAAAATCAAAAACCCAGAAACGATTAGTCCAAACAATTGTTCTTCTACAAACAAACAAGCACAAAATCAATCTCAAAACAGCAACAAAACTCAAAACCAATTGATACCCAGTTCATAAAATCCAACAACTCCATCTTCGCCACCGGCTTCTTACCGTCACCAAATTCCGGAAACCACTTCATCTTCTCCGTCTACTACTTCAACCTCACCATACCCACCAAACCCACAACTACTTTGAGGCAAGTGGATCTGTGGGTGGGAATGTTCATACGATGGATATGGCGGCCCGGATCTAGGGTTTGTTGATTGAAACACCAGATCTAGGTTTCGCCTCGGAACACCGCAACACCACACCGCCGACACCTTCTTTCTTAACAGATTTGTTGCCAGAGAGAGAGAGCATATACAGATGGGGTCTTATATGGTATTTAACCCGGTGGTGGTCATCAAAAGTGGCGGAGACGGTACCAAGGCCTTGGTGGTGCTTTCTTGTAGAGAGATGAAGATGCTGCCGAATTTGTTGGCTATCAGGTGGTTGTCAGGTGGTGGTGGTGGTGGTGGTGGTGGTGGTGTGTTAGAGAAAGAGAGAGAGAGATTGTTTAATGTTCAAATTAAACAAATAAGGGGTTTTGTTTGCAGGTATAGACGAAAAGGCAAAATTGCCCTCACATGCGCCTCACGTGAGGGTATTTAACTGCGTTTTTCTAACCCAGTTAGCGTAAAGGACATAACGTGTAGAAAAAAAAAAGTTTAAAGTACACCGCCTACAAGAAAACTAAAAAAGGACACAAACCGTAATTTGGTTTTTTTAAATGACAAAATTTGTAATTCTGTCTAAAATAAAATAAAAAACAACATGTCACACTAACATGTAGGTATGTATTTTATAAAAAAATGTTAAAATACAAAATGAAACAAAAATGAAAAGTTTGAATACGTTTTTTTGACAAAAAAAAAACCCTAAAAAAATTTAAGAAAAATAATTAAAAAAATTATAACTCAAAATATAAATTAAAAAAACTAAAAAATGTATAACGTTTCTCCCGTCTTTCTCATTCAAAAAAGACACAATGTCAAAAAACAAAAGACGCAATGACAAAAATAGACAAAAAAACACTATAATATTTTTTTTTTAAAAAAAGACACAACAGATATCAAAATACAAGGCCAAGTGTAGTGGGCGAGTAATATGGGCGGCAAATGTAATTTTGGGGCGAGAATTACACCGCCCCCCGCCGATATTGGGGCGATTTGTGAGGGGGCGAGGAATATTTGTCACCAGTGTATGTTTTCTTTTTATTATTATTATATATGTGTGTGTGAAAGAGATATATATATTGGGCTACAACACTCATAAAACAAAAACTCACCATTTGCTGATTAGGCGTCACATGACACAAAACGTCTCATTTTGTAGTGTCTCCACTACACATAGCCTAACACAATGTCAAGCAAAATATAACACAATGTTGAGTAATATAACACAATATCAACAACAAAGTGTTAAGGAAAAAAGACACAATATATAACGAAAATAAACAAAAATACAATGATAAGTAAAAAAGACAAAATAATATTTTTTTTCCTCAGCATTATATCTTTTTTTATCGTGAAAGACGAGTGGAGACATTTTACTTTTTGTACTTTTTTTTATATTTTGAGTTATGTTTTTTTTAAATTATATTTTTTATTGTTTTTAGGTTTTTTTTTTCATAAATCACTTTCATCCTTCTTATTATTGTTCTCTTTTGACTATATGTATTTTATTCAACTCATCTTTAACGTGTTATGTTCATTTTTTCTTGCATGTGTGTCGTTATATACAATGCGTCTTATGATTCAAAGCACAGTCCTATGATTGTGTATCTTATCACATTAAAACTCACTTCCATGCCTAAACCCTCCAAAGATATAAGGGAAGTATCCATTTTTTAAATTCTTCAAGCTTTGTGGTGGGTTTTTTTATAAAAGCATAATTTGTAGTTACTAGTCCGGAGTCCATTGATTAGCTACGACAATATTAACAACATTGATCCCAATAATTGAACAAAACATGGGGTTGGAGGACTAGACATTATAAAAGTATACTGAACCAACCTCTTCGTTATCGTTTAAGGTGTGGCATACCCTTGGCGCTTTTTAACCTTGTTTGCAACGGTTTAATAAAGAGACTTTGGATGCTTTTTTTTAATTTTTTTTTTGTCTTCATTTAATTCTCTAGTATAAATAAAAGGTAAGACTACAATTCACTAACATAAAACGCAAAATATTTACGTGGAATTATTTGTTCTGAATGTGCATCCAACCTCAAAAGGCAAACAACACCTATAACATGATCTCACCTAGGTTAGGGATAGCGTGTCATTATTAGCGCAATGTTGCGGCGGCGATAATATGTTTAAACGTTTTTAGTAGTTACGAGACATGTAATGATCAGATCATAAAGAAAACAAATAGCAAACCAATATTAACAAATGATTAAAAAACATATTCCTTTTTGAACATATAATCAAATGTACATTTTTTTTCTAGACCAACTGAGTGAGGCTTAGCCATTGTGGTAAATCTTATATCGGAACGTCAACAAAAATAAATGCGTCGCGATTGTAAGGTTTAAATTTATTAAAATTTATATATTCAAATATATAAAAGAAAAACAAATAAAAAAAGAAAATATAGATGAATATATGGGTAAACTTAAGGGGGTGGAAGGATAATTATTCATTAAACTTACAAAAGTTTAATATAATTGAGGGGTTAAATTTTTTATTATATTTGAGGTTTATAAATGCATATTTGAGTTGTACTCTTAATTGACTTGTACATTATCATAAACACCTCAAAATAAAATAAAATTTACATTGAAACGTCGACAAAATTAAGCACGTTGCAATGGTAAAGTCGGGTTTTTTTAAAACATAATATATTAAAAGATATAGAAGCAATAAAAAATTTAAATGATATGTCAAATAAATAGGTAAAGTTAAGGGGTTTATTTGTAACTACTTGATAAATTAACAAAGTTTTGTTGAAGTTAAAAGATCATAATTGTAAATATATTCAAAACTAAATATTCTTAACCGTGCATGATGTCTAAAATACTATATTACCCCTACATTTTCAAATTTGTATGCATTAAAGATTTTAATTTATGCAATAGTGTTTGTACCTCTTAAATTAAGAGGTCCTTCACTCATGCATTATATATAGTAGAGATAGAGATGATGAAAACATAATTCCTTAATTAATGTATTTTAACATTTATGAAGAAATCCTAAAGACCTGATTTATTACCTCGTTACGATTTCCTTTTAAGTTTTCTTGAATACGATTATGGTTCATGAAGATCTGTAGATAAGCTTAAAGCTTACAAATTCTTTATTAAAAATAATTAGCTGATTAAACAAGATACATAATAACACTATTTATACTAAACAATAAAAAGATAAACTAGGAATTTGAAATTTAAACAAATATTAAAAGAGAGCTAAATTATAAATTTTAAATAAGGTGATTCCGCATCAATAACATATTAAAAGGGTAATACTCCAAACAATATTGCATGATATATTATGATAATATGATATGATACATGTTTTTATAACCCCGGCCAGCCCTTTTTATAAATCGTGCAGATTCATCCAATCGATAACCATTCTCCAATGTAAAATCCCAAATCACTTTCCCTCACTCCCGAACACCTTGGGTTTTGCATGTTCTAACTTTGTAGGGTTGCATACTAAAAGTGCCAATGATCAATGTTAGCCATTTGGGTATTATAAATTTTGTGTTATTTAATTTGCAGTCATTAACTTTAATTTATGTTAGAGAATTAAATGATGGGGAAACAGCTACTGAATTCTTCTCCCTAAACAAAAATACACAAGCGTCAAGAATCTCTTTCATTAACCTTGGTCCAAAAAGAAAGGTTAAAAAGCCCTGAAAGCTTGTCACACTATTAAGACTTTAATATTGTGATCAACGATGTCATCAGTGACCTTTGGCTACCCGCTTGACATCATCGGTTAGCACGGGATCATGGATGGTATCATTGACCACAATATTAAAGCCATCTAAAGATTTGACTTGTTATTGGAATGAAAGATGAGGTTTCTAGAGCTTTTGGACCAACCTCTGCATATTGTTTCATAGATGTTTGATAAGGTGGTCATTGGGGAGGAGAGTCTTAATGGTCTGGCGGGCTTTCACAAAACTTTTAATGTTTTGACCACGGCTAAAGAAAGAGATTCGGGATGCTTGTTTTTCTTTGTTTAAGGAGACGGAGTAACTGTGTTTCAATTGTTTAATCTGTTAATATAAATAAAAGGTAATTGTTCAATTTAACTAACACAAATTTCAAACGCTAACCACACCAACGGCTTCACTCGAATCATTGGCTTTTAGCATGTAAACCTTCACAAGTAAGAACATTTGAGACGGCTACACATGTATATTATGATCCTTATTAGGCGTTTTAACAATGCCTCGATCAGGCATGCTTTTTAAAACAAGACACTTTTTAAAACCAAGGACATAGAAAAGCATGCTTTAAGTTTTTCAAAAGAAGACATTATAGTTCTACTTGGCGGACTTGGTGTGTAGGGAAGGAGGGCGGCCGCCCACCTTAAAATTTTGTGTTCGTTAAGTATATATATGCGATTATTCCAACCGCCCCCATGAAATTTGGCACCGTCCCCCATTTATCGAACTACAAGAGGATCCGGGTGAAAAGAGAAGAAAAACTTATAAATATTAGAGTTTTTTTTCCGACCGGCAAGTGTATAACAAGAGCTCTGCACACTAGTGGAACTACGTTGGTCTCTATAGTAAGTGTGTTTTTGTGTTTGACCCTTCTCAAACACTCAACTTTAAATCCATTCAACATACTTTTGATTTGTTTGATAAAAGAATGCGTAGTTGTAAAATTGTTTTATAAATGCTCGCTTAAGCCTCTCTCAGGTTTTGATTTATGTAAGTTATTGCAAATTTCTATCTTATATATTATGTAGAATAGTTGTTTCCGATCAGTGATCGCTACTCATTTTACTTGTTTCGCCCTTATTTAATCTGATTCCGACCTTAAGGTTATTTTGCTTTCATAGCAATTCAAAGATTCCGACTGTAGGATTTCCATGCGGCGTTTTCCATTTAAGAAGACCGCAATTAGGTGAGTCTAATTATAATGAAAATTAAGTTATTGATTTGTAAAGTATATATGTTTTGATTTATTTAAGACATTCAAAGCATATGTTTTGCATCCAGATCGATGCAGCAATGAAGTTGTACTGGTTTCACTGGGCCATTATATTATTGTATCTTCAATCCTTAATTATTTTTTTGTTGTTGTTGCGATAAGCTAATTGATGATTTCCACCTATACACTTTGGGTGACTTTGACCCGTTTCTGTTTATTTATCTTTTTTTTAGTTTTATGTGTTTGGCCCAATATTTGGAAGTGATACATTCAAATGTCCAGTTGAACACGTACATGTAACTTTGATGCTCTCCCTAATGCAATGAGAGAGGTGATAGAGATCACCCTTCAGCATGGCTTGAAGTCAAGGTTACTGCATTTAGCAAACGGGCCAGAATTAATGGGTCACACTCATCATTTTTAGTAAACGAGTCAAAAATAGTTTTTGTCAAATTGTAGTTTAGTAAACAGGTCATCATTGGCATTTTTGGTAAATGGGCCAGGCATATCATTTTCAGTAAATGGATCGAAATTACCATTTTGAGTTAAAGGGTCAAAATTATCCTCTTAAGGATTTACACACCTTGGGCGACTTTAATCCATTCAAAAAGCACAGGCAAGACAAAAACCCAATATTAGAAAAAACTAAAGATTATATGACGCATATAAAATTAATAAATTACGCACAAAAATATATAACGCACAAATGCCCGTCAGTTAGACGCCGTTCACAACATGAATCGGGGAAATAGTCGACACCAATGAGGGGTTTGCGGAGGCCAAAACGACTTAATGAGTAGATAACGGTCAATTTTATCAATTTGAAGTAAGCTGGTAATAAGGAACCAGATGAACAGATTGTATATATTGAATGTAAATAGGATTGAATGTAAAGGAAGGGAATTTGGTAGATAAATAAACAGAAACCAGATGAACCAGATAAACAGATTGTATATATTGAATGTAATGATTGATAGATAATAGGAAGGGAATTGTTTAATTGAATGTAAAGGAATTACAAGGAAAAAGAAAAAGTGATAAGGATAGATAACAATTTCCAGGGTCACACCCTCTCTCTTGGCACGTGCCAGAGCCTACTCAATCTTAACAAAATTCATGAATGACTAATCATAATATTCCTCTCCTATTTATATTGCTTTCTCCTCGAGATAACTATTAGCCACATTGCACTTTGCCCCTTAGAGAATAGACAAGTAACTCTTTGGAACCAACCTGATTTGTATCATTTCCCACCCCTTCAAAATCAGTCTTGTCCCCAAGACTGAAATCAGGAAATTGAGCTTTAACCCATTCAGCATCCTCCCACGAAGCATCGTCCACCGTATGACCCTGCCACTGCACTAACCATTGCTCTACCAAATCTGATCCATCCCGAACATCATGAGTGGCCAACACAGAATGGGGTAGCAAATGCTAGAGAATCTGCCATATCTAATTCAGGAGGAAGAACAACCTCAACTGGACCCGAGACCGCCTTTTGTAACAGAGAAACATGGAAAACATGGTGGATTTTAGAAGTAGCAGGAAGAAGCAATTTATAGACCACAGGCCCAACCTTATCAACAATCTGAAATGGCCCCCAAAAATTTTGCTGCTAACTTCTGGTGAATTCGACTAGCAACGGAAAGTTGTCGATACGGTTTCAATTTAACATACACCCATTCACCAGTAGCGAATTGCACCTCACGCCGTTTTTTGTCTGCCTGAAGCTTCATATCCCCTTGAGCGTTAGAAAGATGAAGTTTAAGTTGTCTTAAAGCTTCGTCACGGTCTTGTAGTTCCCTTGCAACAGATTCAACACGAATTACACCTGGAATACATTGGAACACCGAAGGAGGACGCCTGCCATAGACCGTCTCAAAAGGGGTCGTACCCGTGGACGCATGAAATGTTGTGTTATACCAAAATTCCGCCCATGGCAACCAACCTGACCACGTTTTAGCCTGATCAACTGCAAAGCACCGCAAATACGATTCCACACAACGGTTGATAACTTCAGTTTGACCGTCCGATTTCCGGGTGATAAGCGGAACTCATTTGAAATTGAGTACCCATAGACCGAAAGATTTCTTGCCAAAATTTACTTAAAAATAAAGGGTCCCGATCACTCACAATAGATTTGGAATTCCATGAAGACGAATGATTTCCTTAATAAAAACCTCAACCATAGATTTGGCAGTATATGGATGCTTTAAAAGGATAAAATGAGCATATTTCGATAAACGATCCACCACTACGAGAATAACCGTGTAACCTTTCGAAGGTGGCAGCCCCACAATAAAATCCATGGAGAGATCTTCCCAGAAGACATCGGGAATAGGCAACGGTTGTAAAAGGCCCCCGGGTAGCACAGAACTAGCTTTACACCGCTAACACGTGTCACATTCCCGAATAAACTGCTTAATAGTGGCTGTCATTCCCGGCCAATAAAAATTTGCAACTAATCGTTGATACGTACGATAAAAACCCGAATGACCACCTGAGGCAGTAACATGAAACTCATGAAGAAGAGTAGGAATGAACTTAGAATTACGGGTCAAGGGAAATGACCACCCGATCTTGATAAAATAACACATTGTTTTTTACTGAATATCCCACACAAGTATCCAGTGTAGCCAAACATTTAGCAATTAACTTTTGAATTTCAGCATCTTGTTTAGCCTCATCCAATAATAAGGCCCCCCTGTAGCCAAACTAGAGAGGAGATAGCTTGAAGAGTTGTCCCGACTCTGCTCGACAAGATAAAGCATCAGCTGCACGATTTTCGCGGCCCGGCTTATATTGAATGTCGAAATCGTAACCCAACAATTTCACCACCCAATTCTGTTGATCATAGGATGACACATGTTGTTGGAGGAGGAACTTTAAACTCTTCTGATCGGTGCACACCGTGAACGTAGAACCCAATAAATATGGCCGCCAATGTTGGACAGCTAAAACCAACGCCATGAGCTCCCGTTCATAAGCTTATTTGGACAGATTACGATCGCCCAGAGCCTTGCTAAATTAGGCGATCGACCTTTTATGCTGCATTAAAACAGCCCCAATACCACAGCCCGAAGCATCACATTCTACTATAAAGGAATAGAGAAATCAGGAAGAGCAAGAACCGGAGCCGAGACTAAAGCCTGCTTGAGCAATTCGAAAGCATGTTGAGCTGATGAAGACCATAAAAATGAATCTTTTTTGTTAAATCGGTTAAAGGGCGAGCGATGGCACATTAATTCTTGACAAATTTCTGATAATAACCGGTTAATCCCAAAAACCCACGAAGAGCTTTCAAGGTTTGTGGAACCGGCCAATCCAAAACAGCAGACACCTTCTTTGGATTTATGGCAACTCCGTTGGCATCAATGATGTGACCCAAATAGTCTATAGAACGTTGACCAAAACTGCACTTTTCCGGATTCGCTTTAAAATGATGCACCATTAAAATCTGAAAAACCTCCATTGCATCCTTCAAATGATCCTCCCAAGAGGAACTATGAACAAGAATATCATCAAACATTATAACCACTTTGTGCCGTAAAAGGGGACGAAAAATGTCATTCATCACCGCTTGGAAGGTAGCCGGAGCGTTCATAAGACCAAACGGCATGACTAAGTACTCGTAGTGACCGTCATGAGTACGAAAAGCAGTTTTCTCAATACTATCAGGCCGCATACGGATATGATTATAACCAGATTTAAGATCTAGTTTAGAAAAATAGGTTGACCCATGAAGCTCATCGAGTAGTTCATCAACAACCGGAATAGGATATTTGTTAGGAATCGTTTCGGTGTTTAAATCACAGTAATCAACACACATTCGCCAAAAATTATCCTTCTCGCATACCAAAATAACCGCGCTAGAAAAAGCACTCTTGCTTGGTCTAATCATTCCCATACCAAGCAGCTCCTGAACTTGTCTTTCAATTTCTGTATTTCTGGACATGTGGATAGCGATAAGGACGTACACAAATTGGGTCAGCGGTGGATAATTGAATGTTATGATCGTGAGAGCGGACCGGGGGAAGAGAAGTAGGTGGAAGAAAAATCTCAGCAAACTGTTGAATGAGTGAAGATAAAGCAGATTATTGAGAGGTGGTGAGTGGAGGCGGAGCCGAAGAAAGTTGGTTATCCGAAGAAGAAACCAAAGTACCCTCCATAGAGATCCACAGATGTAGTGTTGTGAAAGCCGAAGATCCGGTTTGCAGGCCCTGTAACTGAACTGAAACACCCTCATAAGTAAAACGCATCCACGAGTGTTGCAATTGTGTACAACTTCCCCTAAAGATTTTAACCATTCTAAACCCAATATGAAATCCAAGGAACCAGTATCAAAGACCAACGCATTGATACTGAAAGAACACGGGCCGATAGTAACCTGAAGAGAGACACACCACTCCGAGACAAACACAAAATGACCATCCCCCAATTTAATTTTTATGCCACTAAACTGCTGAGAAGATAAACCCAATGCCTCCACCAAACGTTTAGAAATAAAATTGTGGGAAGCTCCACTATCCACCAATAAACAAATGGAAAAACCCATCAAGTTACCTTCCAATTTCATCGTCGTAGAGAGTGCAATAGAAACCAACGAACCTATAGATTCTAATGCATTACATGTACCCACAACACCATCCGTATCAACATCAGAAGGTGAAGACGGTTCAGCTTGTAACAAACATTGATCTCCAAGTGGGATGTCTTCCTCATCATCCCCTAACAACAACACACGCAATCTACCCTCTGGACACTTATGTTTGGGCCCATACTGTGCCACATCGGAAACACAACCCTTTCTTTCGACGGTCTTCCCATTCCATTCGTGAGAGAGATCGAACCCCACGATCACGTGGAGAGCCCTGCCCACTATCAGTCATTGGAAAAGGAAGTTTAGGGCTTAACACAGATCGGGGAGATTCCAACTTAGGGGAAGATACCCGATCACCAACTTTGGGCGAAAAGAAAGATCGAGATTCAAATCGGCCTTGTGGCCCCTCCTTAAGCCCGAACGTTCGACTACCCGTTGGGTTGAGATATCGAAAACGACCCAAAGAAGACTGACGTGACTCCGGGCGAAGCATCAACTCAACGTATTTAGCCAAGTACATGGCGTCCAGACGTGATTAAGGGCGGTGGAGATGAACCCACTTTTTCACATCATCTTTTAAACCCGGAACAAAATACCCAATCGACTGTGATTCCGGCAATCGTGGAACCAAAGAGAGAAGATATTCAAAATCATCTATATAATCATAATTGGAATCGCCCTAATTGATTGTAGCTAATTGCTCAAACGGGTTTTGTATTACTAAACCACTGAAACGCTGAAGCAATTCTGATTGGAAATCAATCCAGGAAATGGTAGGACAGATTTGCGTTATAATCGTAAACCAATGATGTGCTACCCCAATCATACTCAAACGAACCAAACGCAATCGAGCATCCTCAGTTGTGTGATTCATATCAAAATACAAATTGGCTTTCTGAATCCACCCCTGTGGATCAAAACCAGAAAATTCAGGGAGTTTTACCTTTTGGACAGCCCACGGAACAGAATCAGAGGTATCCAACAGATCAGATCTAGGATGGGAGCCGGAAAACGTGAATTCTCCACCGGAGGTCCCAAATCCCGACGACTCACCCACGGTCTTCTTCTCCTGCTTTGACATCAGGCGAGAACGACCTTTCGAAATTCACCAGATTCCAGTCGATCTGTCTCTAGAGCCGCTAATGAAGTACGCATATCAGCTACATTAGTTTGCAACTGTTTGATTTGAGCATCTTGATTATCCAACCGAGAATTTGTTCGAGTTTCCATGGAAAAGAAAAAAAAACGAAGATGAAAGGTAAACAAGCGGCAGGTCAAGGCAGGTCGGACCAATAATAAGGAACCAGATGAACGAACAGATTGTATATATTTAATGTAAATAGGATTGAAATTAGATTGATAGATAATAGGAAGGGAATTGTTTAATTGAATGTAAAGGAATTACAAGGAAAGAGAAAAAATGATAAGGACAGGTAACAATTTCCAGGGTCACACCCTCTCTTAGACTATCCATATCAACAATCTCACAATCTCAATCTCACATTATAAAATTAATTTCTCTCTCTTCAATCTACAAAATTTAATACACTCCAATCTTTTACTCCCATTAACAACCCAATCTCATCCTTTTTTATTAAATATATTCAATTTATAATTAGTTTTGATTAACTATATAAATATAATTAAGTAATTATATTTTTTTAAATATAAAAAACTTTAAATATATATATTAATCAAACACATTTTATAAAATAGATAAAAATAAGTTACAATAGTAACATGAAATACAAAATTACACATATTAATGATACAAAACTACATACTTATAAAAAACACTAAAATTTAATATAAAAAATACGATTTTTTAAACAAACACCATTTTTAACGAAATTTATACCGAAATGCTCACAAAAAAAAAACTAAGTAAGACACTGTTAGATTTTTTTAAAAAGTCAAATATAATAAGTTATAAAACAAAAACCAAAATATATATATATATATAAATAATTGTTATGAATTAAAAAGAAAAAATAAAATAAAGCACATCCATTCATATGCTAACACGTGGCCATTATTGAGAAAAATATGGGATTGCAATCCCAATTGGTGGACCGATCGGTTTGCCCCTTTCATGCCATTTTTTCTTTTCTTTTTTTTTTCTTAATTAATGAGATTGCAATCTTAGACCACCAATGGGAGTAGTCTTAGCACGTGTCAGAGCCTACTCAATCTTAACAAAATTCATGAATGACTAATCATAATATTCCCCTCCTATTTATATTGCTTTCTCCTCAAGATAACTATTAGTCACTTTGCACTTTGCCCCTTCGAGAATAGACAAGTAACTCTTTGGAACCAACCCGATTTGTATAAGCTGGTTACAATGTTTGTTAATTTTCCATCATTTACTCAGTTTTTTAGTGTGAACTTTCCGGTTATGTTTGAATTTTATTATTCTGGAAACCCAGACTAAACCCAGACTGGGATGCTATAATCTTGATACTTTTGGTTAATGGATACAGGAACCTGCGTTCATAACATATTTTATGGTTATACAAATGCAGAAGTTATTGGGAGGACTCTACCCCAGTAAGCAGAACCTAAAAGATGCATCATTTTTAGGTCTTGAGTTTGCTTCTAAGTTCTAACATCCGCCATAAGATAGTTAATTAGTTTAGTGGCATTCAACCCATCGGCCCGTTTTAAGTTATAAACAAATTAGCACATTTATAAATAAAACCACTTAAAAATGCCACCTCTAGTCAATTACAGAGATGAAATGGGTGAGAATGGGTTGGTAATTATAAGGGAAAGGTTAGGCTATTGCCACCAAGTTCAACCAATGAGATTACAAGCATAAAAGATGGTTAGTAGGGGATTAAGGAGTTATAATAAACAAAAACGAGTTTGAAATCTGGTGCAAGTAGGCGGCCACCACCCGCGACCATCACACCCTTCCTGGCCGCGCGGCGCGGCGCCCAGGGGGGTTGAGAACGGGCCCCTACTTTAGCGTCAGATTTACTCATAAACACAGTTCTACAAATCGGAGTTAATTAAAAACTTTCGCGGAATATAAAACTTCAACCATTTATTATAAAACATTTGAAGAGCAACTAATCATAAATATATGTAAATATTTCACAGCAAAACACACATATGTTCATAGTTTACATCACTTACCTTTACATGTACACTCACCGTTAACAAAACAATGGAATCCTGATGCATCCCTGATATGGATCTCCCTCTTGGTAACAATAGAAACATACTTAAAAAAACTATGGCAATCCCCACATAACATAATATTCTTCATAACAAGAACCGGCATTCGACTTTTGGTCATTAAAAGACCATAAGTAACCGCTAATTTTGCACTATGGTAGAATAAAAAATCCCTTTTTTGATGTTCCTCCACTTCATGAAGCACAAAACTAGTATCTGGTACATAACCGATTTTCAAACATTCCAAAACCAGTATATCTAGCCCACTCTATATATCCTTAAAACGTGCATGTGACTTGTCTCGCGTATAAAATGAATGAACCTCGTTTTCAACAATAATCCAACTTTTTCCAGGTCGTTTTTGAAAACCCTTTTCTCTCATTTCTTCACGAGTCGTTTCAGAACAATTCCACCTTCCAGATGCCGAGTATAAGTTGGATACAAGTATGTATATAGAAGCGTCATTTGGCTTTTTAGCAAGAATCTCTTTTGCAGCCCTTTTGCCAATAGTAGTGTTCCTATGAACCCTACAATTGTCAAGTAAAGCCCTCCATACAAACGGGTCGGGCTCATATGGCATTTTGTTTATAATATCCTCGGCCTCTTCAAGTAAACCCCATTTGCCAAAAACATTAACCAATGAGGCGTAATGATTTGAATCCGGTTCAATGTTGTAAGCGGTGTTCATCGAGTGAAAGAATGTGTAACACTCATTAACCATGTTTGAGGTAGTGTGCGTGTATGCTGAGATTATCAAAAGGGTAGTTATGGAATTTGGATTTATGTTTTTTCTTTTCATATTTTCCCATAGATCTAATGCTTTATCACCTTGCTTGTGAAAAATATAACCGCCCATCAAACTATTCCATGAAACAATATCGTGTCGTTTCATGTTATTGAAAACGTTAATCGCCGCAGTCATGTTGCCACATTTGTTGTACATCGTAATTAACGCGTTTCCTACTTTTATATCACGGAGTAAATCTAACTTAAAAGCAGTAGAATGAATTTGTTCACCGATTCTGTCAAACCCTAGTGTTGCACAAATACCAAGAACTGTAGTTGATATAATTTCATCAATGAATATATGTTGTTCAGCTTGACCTTTGAAGAATAATGAAATTGCTGCATGTAAAAGCTCGTTTCTAGCATACCCGCAAATCATTGATGTCCATATGCTTGAACTCGTTTGGGTTAACAACTTGGAGTGGAAAATGGTCTCTGCATCAGCTATTCTTCCACACTTTGAGCACATATCAAGCAATGCAGACTCAATACGGTCGTTTTGACTCGAACCCGCACTTTAGTACGAACCCGTGTATCTGTTTGCTGGTGGGTTTATCTGCATGCAACCCGCACGCGTTGATGAGGATAGTTAATGAGAAATCATCCAACTCTACACCTTCTTTTATCATTCTGCAAAACATGAACAAAGCTCTAGACGGGACACCGTTCTGGCAAAACCCCTGTAACAAAGCATTATAAGAGTGACAGTTTCTCTCAGGCATTTCATCAAACACCTTCTGTGCCATTTCAAGATGTCCAGATTGCATATAAGCAGATATCATTTGTGTCCATGTTATTACATCCTTAACACGCATTGAATCAAACAAACATACTACATCCTTTATGCTACCCCACTTGCTATAGAACCCAATTAATGCATTACCAACACTCAGATTGTTTTGTAAACTGAATTTTAACGCATGCGCGTGAACTTCACGGGCTTCCATGATTGCAGCATGTTCCGTGCAGGCAGTCAAAACAGTCGAAAGCGTAAACCGGTCCGGTTGAATCCCACCCGTCCGTAACAAATCCCGAAACAATTCCAAACCTTCTTCATACTCACACTCCTTCACCAAACCCGAAATCACCGTGTTCCAAGACGAAACATCTCTGTCAGGCATTTCATCAAACAGCTTAAGTGCATAACCCAAACACCCACATTTACAATTAAAACCCCATCAAACCATTCGAAACAAAAGTATCATCGACACACCCAGTTTTCACAGCTAAAGAATGAACCTGACACCCCAATTCCACATCCAAAACATTCCCACAAGCAGTCAACATAGCCACAAAACTATACTCATTAGGGTCAATACCCAGTTCCCTCATTTGAAAGAACAATTTCACAGCTTCAATCTCTCGATTGGACTTGGCTAACCAAGAAACCATTGAGGTGTACGTAACCACATCTGGGTTATGAACAGAATTGAATAATTTGAAGGCGTGAGTTGTGAGGCCCAAATTGAGATAAGATGTGATAAGGGTGTTGAAAAGGTAAGGTGGGTTTTGCTGAAGCTTGAGAATTGAGGCGTGGATTGCCATGGTGAGTTGGCTGTCGCCATTTTGGACAGCGAGATTGAGTAAATTGGTGTAGTCTTTGGGGGTTTTAGAGAGAGAAAGAGAGCGTGAGTGTGAGTGTGAAGATCGTGGTAAAGAATGGTGACGATGGAGAGAGGCTGCGGTGGATGGGAGGTTGATTGCAGCCATGTGTCAAGAAGAATAACAGCGAAATGCCTCAACGTCATATAACCGAGCTCGAGCCTTGTATGAGAAAGCTCGTTTGGGCTTGTCAAGCAAAGCGAATCTTGTGAATTTTTAAGTTTTACATCCTTTGGATTTCAGTAATTTAATTTCGCATCGCACAAACGAGCTAATGCTGACAAGGTCTAGGCGAGCTTAGGCTCGTATATGGTTTTTCTCAAAAATACATAAAAAAATAAAAATTATATAAATTAAGGAATAGATAATAAAAGAAGCTGAGTAAGAGCGTGAAAAAACAATTTACAAGCCTAACTCGAGGTTTAGAAGAAAAGCTTGAGCTCGACACCCCCTAAATTAATAACTCAGAAACAAAACCAATTACATTTGAGTTTTAACTTTTAAGCAATGCTATGTTCTATAATATTCAAATAATAAACTATTGTAAGATATTACTAAAACATGAAAGCAAAGGACATAAAATTGTTTGTGGATGTCGGTTGGGGACATGTTTCGAATTTGTATATCTTGTATAGGAGTGTCAGACTCAACTTTTAAACAACTGATTGCCATAATTAGTTAAGCGTGTATGGACAAAATATTGAATCACGTTCAAATACCCAAACGAACCAAATCAAATAAAAAAGGAAATTATATCTACACTCAAAAACCCAAAATATTTCATAATCCATAATCCGGTAAAAAAAATCTCTGTTAAGTCAATGTAATTACCACAACCAAGGTTAAATAAGGATAATGTCGATCATCAGTTATTAAATTTGCACCATCAACAATAAACCGTACTCAATCCTGACAAAAAAAAAACTGTACTATGTTGACTACACATACATTGTTGGGGGATGACGTTTCCTCAGGGTTATCAAGAATAACTGATCATTTCCTGTCGCAAATCATCCTACTTATAACATCCATGTTCCACATTTTAAGCAATCTTTGTTTGACAACACTAAAAACATTTTACATGGAACATGTTAGCGGTCACAAGTTTATCACCTTTGACAAATTGGCTAACTAGTTGTAATAAAATAATGCAATGTTGGTAGCTTCACAAACCTTGAATATATGCATGTTTTACCGGTAAAAGAGATGCTATACAAGACTCGAATTAAAACACTTTACTGGTTTTTGTTATGTTTTGACAATGTTTAAATGTTTTTGGTCAAAACTCATGTATAAATCTAACGATGAATATAAAATAAAGTGTTATAACATTAGCCATATGTTAAGTGTATGAACTTAGTGAAATGTCATGAGGTTGTTAAGGGAAGCGATAAAAAAAATTCAAGGTCATGATTGTACATTAAAACATAGAAATTCTTCTATGCAAATCAGCCCCAACTTTTTGTACAAACAAAACAAGTATATAAGATTATAAGCAACAAAACCACACAAAAAATATGAACAAACACTTGGATTCATATCAAAATTTTCCTACACACTTGCTACTGATCTCATAGACATAGACCGCGTTGTCCCATCCTTAGCCATACAATATAGGATCAACTTCTTAATCACTTGTCGATACTTTCTTCTGAAAGTTGGCAGTTTTGTTGCACCACGTGTTAGCCCTATCAGCCTGTCAAAACAGTTCTTAAACATTAATAAACGAACCACATAAAACTAGCACATACATATGCAAACAGTTTCTACCTTCTGCTGATCCCTTGAATCTGAGCTAACCTAAGAGGTTCTTCGGGTACATAGCTACCATTGTCCCAAGATTCCATACGTTGTGTATCGTTTCCAAACAGAATTACTTTCTCTAAATACCTTATCTCCCCTTCACTTAACTGGATCACTCTAATTTGTTCTTTGATGACCAATATAGGGTGAAAGAACCAGTCTAGTAATCTATCTTGGGGTCTATTCAAATGGGTTATTTCAAGCCCATCAAGAAGCACTAGGCCCTCGGAACCAACTTTGATCGAGCGAAGAAGATTTTGGAAGAATGAGTAACAAGGTAACCCGATACCGATGATGGCTGACTCGTTTCCCTTTTTAGCGTTTAACCAATCATAAAGCTCACCAGGAGCTATCACATTTGCATCAAGTAGCTCCCTTCCCACACTTTCAGTAGATTGCATCAGGTTACCCCAAACCTATATAATAACATTACAAAAGTTATAAAACACAAAACAAAGAAGAGAACAAATAGGCCTGAGCCCACCTCAAGATCAAGTCTAGAAGCCCAATCGCAATATGACTTGTTATAAGCCCTGTTAGTATCGTGGGCCCAGTTCCGTACAACAGTATTTTACAAGCGCCCAATTAAAAACAAGGCAAGGACTAATCAAGAGTCAAGACAAAGAATGAGCCTAATATCAGGCCTAGAAGCCCAATCATATGTGACTTGTTTTTTATAAGCCTTATTTCGGTCCAGTTTTGGACGAGTATTTATTTAACAAGAGCCCAGATAAGAACAGGACTGGGACTAATTTACACAGAGAATTGGCCCATTAGGCCCAAATGTGTGATCACTTTTTTTAGCTAAAACATTTTGTTATATTGTTTTGTAGTTTGTACTTACAATAAATGGTTTCTTGGATTACCTGCACCATTTTAACTTCCCTTATAACCTCCCTAACCGATCTCGATGATGACAAAGTAGGCATCAACATTACACCAGGAGCTTGCATCGGATGACCTCCGTGTTTGCTATCAGATGAGCGACTATCGCCAACCACCGAAACATCTGTTGAACGTGAAACTCCTTTCTTTCGGTATTTTGGCCTATAAAAAAAACAAAGTATATATGCTACAAGTGTTAAAAAGTTTCGTAAAGAAAATAATAACTAATAAATAAATAAATAATGAGCTCTCACTTGGGGAATACAGAACCCTCCCTAAGATACAACCAGTCGTTGGTATACTCATCAAACTCGGCAACCATTGCGATTACATAAGCAACACCCCTCTTGAAAGACCTTTCCTGTACTTCCACCCATATAACATAAGTTCAATTTATGGATATTTATAGGCTCGTGTTCTTGGGTTGACGAGTTAAACCAGACACGAACTAGAAAAGTTTATACAAACCCAAAAACTGTATCAAACACATGAACCCAAATACAACATGAGTTTTCGTGATATTGCTAGAACATGGTCAGTTTAAGCCCAAAAAATGTGTTCATTTTGCATATTAATACTCAAAAGTTAAAAATTAAAATAATGAAATGCATATAAAAATAATTATGCTTTAGCTAGAAAAAACTGATGCTACTTTCTCTTTTATCTATTAAATGTTGCCATAAGAGTCAAATCAAGTTTGACTTTTTAAGTCAAGTTTGACTCTTGAAGTCAAACGTTAATCTGAAAAAAATAAGTAATTCTTATTATTATGAACTTTGAAGTTAAAAATGGATCTTAAAGGAGGGGTTTGAGCCGAAACCTGATAGACAATAGCTGAGCCATACAAGCCAACGAAAATGCTTGAAACAATAGCCATGATAACACTCCCAATGACAACAATAGGCCATACAAGAATGGTTACACCAGCAATCGGTATGCATGCAGTTTCAAGAAACGGGCCTTCTCGACTAATTAAATCATGAATGAGTCTTTGCCACCCTTTAAACAACATGTACGGACTCTTTACTACCGCAATCGCAGTGAACATAGGAACATCAATAATTATTCCCAATAATCCCACAATTATGCATGCTGGCACATGAATCAACCTGAAATCCATAGTTATAAAATATTAGTGATATTTGTATATTTAACCAGACTACAAGGACCTTTTGTGTAAATTATTCGTATCACGGTTCACACATATGTGACATGTACCTAAGAGTTTTAAGTTCATCAGAAGAAGGGGTTTCCCGAAGCTCCTTCAAGTAGAGCGGGTAAGAATGATAACAAATGTCAGCAAAATCTCTAACGACCGTACAACTTCCTTTAATCGTGCCCTGTGTTCCATCCTATTGACATTCAATTCAAACATTTTAATCCCATCTGTGTATGTAAACAACCATAAGATCATTCAACACAAACAATATATGTAGAGAACTATAAGAATATTATAACCATTCACAATAAGAAGACCCAAAAATACAAACGTGTCTAGTTAGTTGTCAAATTAAAATAGCACACAAGCGAAAAAGGCTTCGTCAAAATACACGGGCCCACCACTATCAGGTTTGGACGTTCTTTGCCAAAATCGTCCACCCTAAGCATCTAAATCCGGGCAAAACTCCATATTAGAGCTGGCCTTTTACATATTGTTTTGGTTAGATAAGGGAGCTATGTAAATATCTTGCATACAAGTGATTATGTGATTCTTAGTTTTCTACTTAAATTGTTTTGGTGTTGAATACGCTCCTCTGTATATATGCATATACTCGCATGTTAAAATTAATGGGATAAGGATATACTTACCACAATGCAGTGATAGAACTTATTAGATTCATCTTCTTGTCTAAAAGCTTCAAAAGACGAAATCAATGGAGTAAAGAAGCCATAACCAATACCAACAAGAACACTGCCTCCTATGCTTAGACTCAACCAAAGCCCAAACAGAACAGGCAAACCAAACAAGAAGGCTACTTTCAATGGTGCATCAAATCTATGATACCTGTCATTTAAATCAAAAATAAAACATATATGTTAAAATCAAAGCCCAAAATTGACTTTGAAAAGTCACATCACTCATTTCAAAAACGACTCCAAAAAAGAAAATTCTAGGACCAAAATACTTGATTTTGTCCCAAAAATACCAAAAAGAAATAAAAACAAATATAGAATAAGAACATCATACTTAAGAAGGGTGTAGACGGTCCGTACAACATGTGTAGGAAACAGAGCTAGAATCACCACAACATTTCCTATAATAAGAATCAAAGCCGCAATCGGACCGACCAATATACCTGCATCAATATTCATACATACATAAAATCAGCCTGCAAATTCACATGAATAAAAACAGATTCATGGTGATCAAACAACAGAAAAAAAAGGTCAAATTTGTACTAACTTTTAAGAACACCAAAGAACAGAGCAGAACAAAAGGCGAAAACGACATAGATAATCTTCAACCAATCCGGCAACACGTTTAGCATACTTTGTTTAATGATCAAACAGCAAAACCCAATTGAAATTTAACTCCAACACTCTAATTTGATCAAGAATATATGGAATTTTATTAGAATCAAGAAGAAATTGGAAGGAATCTTGATATGAAGAACAGGGCATAAGGTTGAACCGCAGGGGAGATATAAAGTTTAATTGGAATGGAATCAATATTTGTTTTGTCTTGGTTTTAAATATTATGACTTGGATTTTATTTGATGATTATATTTTTAATATTATGTATTCAAATGTCACTTTAGCTTTTCAACTGCTATTGTATTATTTTACATAATTTTGTTTTTACTTTATTTTCTAATTAGTTTTTAATTATTTTATTCCCATGACATTTCCATGAGGTATTAGATTAAAAAAAGAATTTTTGGATAATCAAACTCTCAATTATTTAACAAGTGATTACAACTTAAAAGTTAAACATGATAATTTTTTTGTATATTAGCCTTTTTTAACTAGCATATTTGGATAACATCTTGGTTGGATAATGACAAGACCTAAAGTTTTATGACACGTCAATTCTTTAATGTAATTAGGTCATTTAACATATTTTTAGGGGTGAGTATGAGTTGGTTATGGTGTAAGACAAAAACTAAAATCTAAAACATGTGGTCTATAATAACTAGAAACTATACGGTTAAAGTCGGTTCACTTATTCAGATTTCGCTTAAAGTCGATTAGCTTGTTCTCCTAACAATATAGTTTGATTTTTTTTAAGTCAATACATTTACCCAAGTTTTGGGGTTTGATTCCAACAAACACTGCTTCTACTTGCATTCACATATGTTATTGCTATTAGTTAATTGATATCTTTAATATTTAGCTAACAAAACATATTTGTTTATAAATTTCATTTACCCGTATCTATCTTTATTTAGTTACATATATTTTTTTGATTTTTTTAATTACCTTTTGGCTTTCTTTCATTGAAAAACACTACACAAGTAATGAAATAAAAATAAGCGAGTCTCTAAATTTCATCATTATTTTAGAAAGTGATATAGATTATCAAATTAGATGAAACCATTGAAAAAATATTTCAAATTTTTTAATGTCGAACAATCCATTCTGGCATTGGTATGCTATGGATAAAATTGTGAATGCAACATTGAATTTTAAATGTAAGTGAAAGGTTATTTGTTCATATGATAATCCAAACACTTTACAAGTTATATTTATCGAAAATATATTATGAGCGATAAAGAGTGTGGAACCCATATTACTTTGTCCTTTGCATTCTATATGAAGGACAAAGCATGTTATTGATAAAACTAACACATAAGGAGTCAAGGTCGTTATATGATAGCGACCATCAAGTTGGAAATATGTTAACAACCAGGTGTGAATTTCCTTAGTTGAAGTTGAATGTAGGCATTTTAATTTTACCTTTTAATCACTCAATTCTAAATAAGTATTTGTGTTAAAAATAAAATTAGATTGAGGGTTTGTGCTATATGGTGAACAATTGTGTAGATTTAGGAGCAGGATTAGAAAGGTTAGCCGATAAAGACAGAATTACATTGTTCTTTAAACATGTATAATTTATGGATAAGGTCGTTTAAAAAGTTTATTTGCGGACGGTGTCCTTTATATGGCATGTTTGTTTGATTTTCGTCCTTTTGACTAACTGCATCCAAAAACCTCATTAAGTCTTGGCATGTGAGGGTATTTAAGTCTTTTTACGCATACTATTTAAGTATTTTTATTAAAAAAACAAATTAAATATATCATTAGAAAAGAAACTAAATAAAACATGTTAAACAAAAACCACGTTAAGACTTTATATGTTTGGATTTAACTGAATTTTTTGATGACAGTTAGTGAAAAAGAGAAAAAACGAATGTATTTTGTCATATAAAGGACACCGCACACAAATAAACTTTTTAAAGTACATGATCCATAAATCGCATATATTTAAAGGACAAAATTTGTAATTCTGTCGCCGATAAAAATATATATATACATTGGGGGTGGCCAGTTAAATAGGTTTAGTATCATTAACAAATCCTAGCGAAACTAAATTTTGATTTTTTTGGTAAAAATTCAGAAAGTGAACAATTTGTTGTGTGATAGATGAGTCACACCCTAGATATTGGATATTTTTGGAAATTTATTAGGTTAACATAAAAGCTAGAGTATATACAAATATGGTCAAGTTATT
The DNA here is from genome assembly GCF_021521415.1 of Bidens hawaiensis. Lineage (NCBI taxonomy): Eukaryota > Viridiplantae > Streptophyta > Magnoliopsida > Asterales > Asteraceae > Bidens > Bidens hawaiensis. The sequence continues at coordinate 493,814 of NW_027492430.1, read as the reverse complement.
CTATAAGGGGCAATAAAAATAAGAAGTGTGAGAAGCCATAAATAATTGATATGTGTCAAGTGAGAACCAAAGAAAAAAGAGAATAGAGGTAATTGTACACATTTTCTCTCCTCACATTCAAGGCACATGTTAATACCCCCATCATTTTAGAACGTTTATAACTTTTTCGTATGATATTTTTTTAAAAAAAAAATTCATCATAATAACAAGCATTTTTTTATCTTTAATATGAGTATGATTTTTGTTATATAAAATTTAAAACAAAAATCACGTCATTGTGTGTTTTCGCACACCATTGTGTCTTTTCGCTTATCATTGTGTATTTTTTCGTCATTGTGACTTTTCGCACACATTGTGTCTTTTCGCTTATCATTGTCTTTTTTCGTCATTGTGTCTTTTCGCACACCATTGTGTCTTTTCGCACACCATTGTGTCTTTTCGCTTATCATTGTGTCTTTTTTCGTCATTGTGTCTTTTCGCATACCATTGTGTCTTTTCGCACACCATTGTGTCTTTTCGCTTGACATTGTGTCTTTTTTCATCATTGTGTCTTTTCGCTTATCATTGTGTCTTTTTTCGCACACGATTGTGTATTTTCGCACACCATTGTGTTTTTTCACTTATCATTGTGTCTTTTTTCTTCATTGTGTTTTTTCGTCATTGTATATTTCAACTCATCATTATGTTTTTTTTAAATACTAATAACACCGTTGTGTAATAATAATATGTAAAAATAACGATAAAATAACAACAAATTATCTAATACATAAAACACAATGATTAATACATGTTACACAATAACTTGAAACGTAAAACACAATGGTGAATACGTATAACACAATGACCTAAAACGTAAGACACAATGGTGAATACGTATAACACAATGACCTAAAACGTAAGACACAACGGTGAATACGTATAACACAATGACTTGAAACGTAAAACACAATGGAAACAACATATTACACAATGACACAATGAACAACAGAAAAACACAATTAAAAAACCCATTAATTTTTTTTATATTTTTATATAACAATATGATACTTATATTAAAGATAAAAAAAACGCTCATTATTATGATGAATTTTTTTAAAAAAAAATAATGGCGTATGAAAAGGTTATTGACATTTTAAAATGATGGGGGGGATTGACATATGACTTGCATGTGGAGAGAGAAAGTCAACAAAGGTGGGTTATTACCTTCATACCCTTTTCATCAATTTTTATTTATTAAATTAATCTCAGTCATTCAAATCTAAGATCAATGGACTGGATTCATTCTCACCCTTCTCATTTTTGTTGTCCTTTGTATTTTAACTTTACCCTATACGGACATTAAAGAATCTCAAATAGCTACCTACAAACATCCAAATTATCCAAGATTTTCAAAAGCCTATCGGAATCCAAATCTGGATAGTTCAAATATTCGAAATTCCAGGATATTGAAATTTTCAGATAACTTAGATTTGGTTTCGGATTCAGATTTTTTTTTGAAACCCTAAAATTATGGGGTGCTTAGGATTGTTTATTTTAGCCTACTTATAACTTTTCAAAAAGTTATATTATATAGGTGTTTGGAATTGCTTATTGTGTGAGAGAAAACGCTGATAAGTCACAAATGTCACACCCCGACCAAAGGCGGCGGAACATGTCGGATACGACGGATTACCCATAAGCGCATGACACTATTTAAAGCGACAATATTTAACAACTCATTTAATTTCACAACATCAAAATGTCACATAACAATATTCATAGATAATCATAACAAATTACAGAAACTAAATATATTGTTCAATTTGCTAATATCCTAACGATCTTCGTTACGTTTTCTCCAAACTCCATAATCAACCTAACGTCAAACTTGTAACATTGCATAAAATAAAGTTTATCAACACAAAGGTTGGTGAACAATTTCATAGTTTTTGAACAATATGTATATAATAAGAAATGCCACAACTTGTATACGAAACAATAAATAATTGCAATAATTTGGATAAATATGAGGTCGCTAATAAGAATACATTAGCGGCACCGACTATAAGAGAATACCAAATAGATTCGGATTTCATGAGGTCGTTAATAAGAATACATTAACGGCACCGTGCTATAAGAGAATACCAGATAGTTCACGGATTTATGAATCAACCAACCAAAAGTAGTAAACACATAAGCATATACGCATGATGTGTAGTGAAACACACTTACTTTCCGTATCATTTTTATCATGTTTTAATTGCTTTTTAGTGTAATTATTAAGTTTTATGGTTTGTTTATGCTTGATTTTACAAATATAATTGTTTACTTGTAGGTTGTGAAGTTTGGTGGAAAAAAGAGTTAAATTGAAGAGTTTAGGGGCCTAATTGTGCAACTTTCAAACTTATAAGTCAAGGCCCGACCCAAGCCCACTTCTTAAAAGCCTTTTATAATATTATATTTAATTAATAACAAGGATAATCAGCCATTATTCAGCTACTAATCCCGAAATACAGCCAAGAACCCTAAAACCCTAACCTAACTACAAGTTCCGATCAGAACTTCTGCCGCCGGCCGGAAAAAGAAGAAAAAAAAGAAAGAAGGTGGCGGCTGAGGCTGTTGGCGGCTGGTAATCAAAGAGGGACATCGGGGCAGCAGGTAGGGGCTTCAAACAATCATAAATATCAGCCATACTTGATAGTAATTCATCCTTAAACTTTAATTATTGTTCAAGAACCCTAACTTTATTAATTTGGTCTTTTGATTTGAATTGTTTTGCAATTGATTGATAGTTTGACTTATAATTGATTGTGTTTGGATCTTGAATGAGTTTTATAATGTTTATGATGATGTTTATGGTGTTTTTCTTGAGTATGCATGGCTGTCCAAAATTAATGAGTAGCTAAACTTGTTTGTTCTACCTAGGATAGATGATTGTTGAGTAGTTTTAACTTGTTTAATGGATTGTTAATGTTCAAGACTTAAATTATTGATGTAAAGTTTAACTAAACCATAAATTAGATTGTGTGTGATGGCTGTGTTTTATTTGTTATTACTTATAATCCTCTTGCATTAGTTAATTGAATTGGTTTTGATTAATTGATTGCTTGTTAAACTCTTTACTTGGTGTTTTGGGTTTATTTGCGGGAAGTACAACCGTAGGGATAAGTGGGTAATATAATCATCTAAAATCAGTTAAAATACACCTTCTTTGAGACCGAGAGGTGATAAGAAGTAATATTGTCTCGTTGCTTTTACTTGTTAGAATTAAGACCGCGCGAGAGCGGGTTTTTGTCTTGTCAAGTTTGAGTGTTTATGTGCAATTAGTTGGTTTAATTTGGGTTAAGTTAAATTGTTCCTCTATCCTTGGTTGCGTTGTATTCGTTTCCATTAGGCTAGTGTGTTGGTGAGACCGAGAGGTGAGTCGGTATTTGAACACGTTAATAATTGTTTTTCCGGTTTATTCTTTAAAATCAACTAAAATAAGTTAGAGTTTGTTAGAGAGAATGAGAGGTAATTTGACTTTCTTAAACAAGTTTTAGTTGTGTCATCTTTTATAACCGGTGTCGTGAATGTTTTCAATCTATTGTTTTGTTATTTCTATCAACATGATTCATTCCTAGGTAGACGTTTTTATCACTGGAGTCAAAGTTTTCAAAGAGTTTTGTTAAAATTTTTCGTTTAAGTAAGTTAAGTAGTTTAATCAATTTTAAATATTAAAAAATCATTTAAATAATATTTTGGTGAGTCTTGGTTAGAGTTTAGTAATTAAAAACGTTTTCACGTGTCTTCGAGTTCGATATCCAGACTTTCCTTATCTGTGCTACACGCGATCGGTACACTTGCCGTTTGTGTGAACTAGGATAGATTGTTTGGTTTTTAAAGCTTAGTTGCGACTTGTGTTTAATATTTATATATATACGTATGTATAATGTACGTAACGTATATAACCAAAAATAAAAGAAAAAAAAACTAATTACATGTCCCGACAACGTGTCGTCAGGATAAACTGTCATTATATTCGCACATCAACGCATGTAAGCATTGAACACCAAATCGAGCATTTATTTAAGTAAAGTATACAATAAAGTTTGTGGTTTAAGACTCAATTATAAAGCATTTAGTTTGAATAAGTATGCAATATTACCCCGAAAACGAAAGATGGAAAACGAGGTATGAAAGTACTCACGTTCAAGTATAAAACTTGGCCGGTAAAAGGTGGGAAAACGGAAGGACGGGCCTAACGAGCAAAGCCTAAATAAAAGTAAAAGCCTTGAATTAGAAAGGTTGTTTTAGGAAAGCTTTAAAATAAAAGATAAAACACGTAAACAATTAAAGTTTATGGTTTAAAATGTAACTATCTAAGAAATTATAATAATAACCCCTTAAAAATGTAAGTTTGCTCGAAATTGGGTTAAAGTATCTAACCTTAATATTTACTAACCTATGTTAAGTAATAAGGTGGGTAAAAATGAAAGAATGCAAGTCCTTTTATAAAATAGATACTAAAACGGGTTTTAACGAGTGTTCGGGTTGTTGGTTCGGGTCTTGATAATCGGTCAAACCCAAAGTCAACTTTCCAAAATAATAAATGTTATGAGATAACTCAATAAAATCTAATAATACTTAACCAAGTATGTAGTTCTATTGTTTTAGAACTAACAACGTACGTTAAGCGAGTGTTCGGTTTTTTCGGTCCAACTTTGTTATAAGATCAATTTGGATTCAACATTCCAAGTACTTTGATAAAATATTTAAAATCAATTTATAAAGTATTTTTAAAGATTTATACAAGTCTTGATAGCTAAAAACACACTTGTGTGTCTTAAGCGAGTGGAAATTGGTTTAGTTCGGTTTGGTTCGGTTTCCATCTCACAATAAGTTCATAGATGGTTTCCACATGCCCAAATATCAAAGAACTTGTATAATAACTTATAAATAATGAAACTTAAGTTTTACAACCAAAAAGTTAACAATAAAGTCTTTAAACAAAAGTTCGGTTTTTGGTTCGTATCTAGTTTCGGGTTAAGACCGAGATTAGAATCTACAAACCCATAACCATAGAACTTATATAAATGATTTTAGAAGTTTAAATCTACATAAAACATGTTTACACAATTATTTAACAAAGCTAGTAAACAAAGTTCGGTTTACGGTTTGGAGCTATTTACGGTTAAACCGAGGCTAGTCTCTTCAAACCCATAACCATGGAACTTGATAAATAAGCAATATAAGTATAAGTTAAGCGTGGTTAGTAAGAACTAATAAAGTTAGATTGTTATGTGCGGAAAATATATAATAAAGACCACGAAAGTCCTCCATGTAGCATTGCCTTACGAGGCCCGAAACTTAACCGACCGAGACCATAAAAGTGACCACCAAACGTAACAAGGGGTGTATATTATATATATATATATATATATATATATATATGTTGTGCCATATGCTTCAAGTATAAATTAAGAGTTACTAAACTAATAAAAATGAAGAACTAACTTAGTTTGACTTTGGAAGTCAAACTTGACATAAACATGAAAAACAACCTTGAATGATTCTTGAATTTGAGTGAGGGAAAGAGTTATGAGCAGGGATTTATGTGGGAAAGGGTTGGGTATATATAGGAAGTGATTAAAGAGGTTAAACAAGAGGTTTAATGGTTAAAACTCGGATTTAATGGACAATAAAACAAACAATGGAACACAAGGAACATTCTTGTCTGGGCAGCCCATGCTACGCGACCACAGGAGGCTGCCCCGTCGTGCGGCACGGTGGGTGGGGCTGGAATATTTTTTAAAAGTTTCAAAAATGACATTTTGGCCCTCGAAGTTCATTTTAAGTGATTTTAAATCGTTTTAAGGCCCGAAAAAGATGTTTTCAAGACCCAACAAGTCTAAAACAATATTGTAACATAAAAACCATTATTTTGATTATATCATAAGTTTCTGTTTACAAAACGGGTCGGTTTACATGATAAACGGATCATAAACGAATATAAACGAGTACAAACGGGACCTGATTTTGACGAATGTCACAACAAACTTGTGCCTTATAACTTTTCCCAAAAGTCATAAGAAGGTAAAGATAAGGAATACCAAACACCCCCTTAGAATGTTTGTGTTATAACTTTCTTGTTGTCTTCATATACATAATCAATGTATAGAAGACCTAACAAATTCTTCCTTGTATTTTATGCTAACAGGGCGTTGTGGTTTTTGTCTTCTTCTTTATCTCCTTATATTTCTCCTTTCACTAGAGACACTAAGGTGTTGTTCGTTTTTTTAAATGTATATGCAGCCTCTTTTGTCCGCGCCGTGCAAACCATGCGCAGACCTTGGCATTTGCAGACTGTTTGTTTTCCTGAAAACATTTCATAAAAAAACGTATTCATAAGTTCTTCTTGGTACAGACTTGGCTCATCCACTTCTAAGATCTTCTAAGGTCTGCAGAGGGTTAAAACACCACACGCACTGTCCACCACCACCCATTGTTCGCCACCACCCACCCACCGACTAACACCACCCATCGCACCCATCATTTGCCACCGCCACCGTCTACCACCACTCACCCACCCACCGTCCGCCATCACCACCCACCACCACCCACCATCCGCCACTAGCACTACCCACCACCACCGTCTACCACACACCGTCCGCCACCACCACCGTCTACCACCATCGCATACCACCATCTTCTACCACCACAACCAACTACCACCGCCTTCTACCACCTCCACCACCGCCACTATCCACCAGCACATCCACCACCACCACCCACCACTACCAACATCACCAGTGTTGTAAAAATCGCTAGTCGATTAATCGGGATTAGTCGAGATTAATCGGATCAGACTTTAATGTATAATTTTTAGTTTTATATATACATGAACATATTTTTATATGTAGTTTTCAGTTTAATACATACACAAACATATTTTGGTTTGAATCTCACTTAAAACCGGGGGTTTTGCTTAAATCTCTCGCGGAAAACGGCCGATTTTGGTCGGAATCTCACCGGAAACCGTTGTTTTTGGTCGGAATCTTGCCGGAAGCCGCCAATTTTGGCAGGATTTTACCACTGGCCGATTAATTAGCCGACTAGCCCGAATTTAATCAGTGAAGTGGGGACTAGTGGTTAATCGAGGATTCCTGATTCTCTCTCTGGAAATGAGGGGGCCCTCGATTGACATTTATCATCGAATAAGGAATCCTTCCATGATGAGAAGGTAGAGTTACAGTACAGACTCCGTTGGCTTTTGCAAGGAAGCATCTCGAAAGTTCCGTAATCTATGGTTGATGCCTCACTCGAACTCTATCCCATACCCTACTCGATGTTGAAGCTACTTTGCCTTACGGAACCCAAAAAGAAAGTCGGGCGCTTGGGAAGCTATGCAAAACCTGAAATAACGAATCTGCTTTCCATCTTTAAGCTTAGAGGTTACGATCGTCTCCTCATTAGGCTATTTTAAAAAGTATAGTTGTCTCATCAGCTGAGTGGTTCGCCTCTTGTCCAGGTGTTGGTTGTGACTAGTCGGTATTTTTGCAAAACTGACTATCACCATTCAACACCACCATCAGCCACTACCACAGTTCGTACACCACCACCAACTTATTTTAGCAATCTACCGACATTAAAAAACAAACAGTCTTCTTCTTATAGACTATAGAGGTTTGGACCACATCTTCTTCTATAAATGTCTGCAGATGCGGTACACAGACTGCAGACATTTTACCTTTGAAAAAATAAACATCACCTAAATCATGGTTGGCCATCAAAAGGCATTGTTAGCTTAGATTTAGAAAGAATCTAAAGAAAGAAGAATTTCATCAATCCAAACTAACTGAGGGTTACTTGGTGTAATTTTATAATTGTACTATAACGATTGAGTTAATCTATTACAAGAATTACATAGTTACAATTATAGTCTTTCTAAATTGCAAGTTGACTATTTAGCGCTCAACTATCAATTAAGTTGCATCACTCTTCATTAATCATCCACTTGTGCGATGATGTTCTTTCTTTTCTTATTCCCCTCATCTTTTCTCGAAAACACACACACGTGTCTATAGGTTTTATTTGTTTAATTTCTTATTTCTTTCTTGAGATGGCATCTTCTTGTACTAACATGCATGCAAGAGTTGTGTCCGGATGGTGGGAAGATAAGATTTTCAGGCTCATTAGTAATTCCATGTCCAAATGAAGATCATATAAAATTTATGGATGCACACGGGGTTTTATCCACCAACATGTAAACACATCTAATTTAACAGCTTTTAATTAAATTTAAAATCGAATTAGTTGATATACATGGTATAAATGGGTAGTCGTCTTTTTGGAATCTAGGTCTCTAATAAGTTATGTTCGTTGATTTGACGTGTATGTATGTATGTATATTGACATTAATTATATTTATGTTATCCAATAGCTCGTAGCCTCATTGAATATGTGCTTTTAATTGATTCATTGAAAATTAAGACAAGAGATTCACTTTCTCAAATTAATTTCATTGTTAATCAAATGGACTTCATCTAGCGATCTTCATCTTGAAAATTTCATTTAGACTTGACCCGAGTTTCAATAATAGGCCCGAACTTGACCCCATGTAGGGTTCGGCAGGCGTCTAGGGCACGCTTCTGGCGATGGGCACGAAATGTAAGGTTGTTCATGGAGGTCGTCAGCGGAGGAACGGAGCCGCGTTATTGTATAAAAACAAAAAATAATGTAGGAAGAAGATGATGATGAGGGTATATTTGTATAATCATAGCGACTTTTGTTTTTTACAATTTTAAACTATTTGTCTTTTGTGTAATTAGGCCCATTTAAAAAAGGTGACACTTATCTTTACCTTAAATCAATTGAATTGTTGTTTGTATAACATATTACTGACCATTATGCAAAGTTTGTTGACCAGTGTACAAGAGCTCGTAAGAAGTTAGTACTTAGAGGGCGTTTAGTTTAAGCTTTTTGAAATTGCTTTTTGATTTTTGAAAAGCAAATAATTCAAAAGAATTGACAAAAAATTCATTTTAAAGTTTTTGTAAATTGCTTATTATTTACTTTTTAAAAAAGCAAATAAGTAATTTCTAAAAGCTTAACTAAACACATCATTAATGTGATGCCATTAGCATACATATTTGAATGTAAAAACAAAATAAATTATTTTGACCCTCTAATTTATAAGTTTTACTTACGTCACTTCCTGAGTTTATACAAAGGACAATGAAGTTATTCAGAAGGTTTAAGTGTAACAAAATAATAGAATTATCGTCGATCTTTTAAAAAAAAAGTTTATGTAAGGTTTATTTTTCATATGTGTCTTGGGTACTTGAAATCTCCGAAAAGACCATGTTCATTAATTTCAAACATGAGAATCATGTTTGTGTTGGTGTATATACTATTTAACGTTAAAATAATGTATTTATATGTCAAAAATAGATAAAGTGTAAAAATACACGACATGGTTAAGGTTACAAATAGTTTGTACCAAACACCTAGATGATCGATCTATCTACATAAATGCTTACGAAGAAGATCCTATGTGTCACTCTCTGGTTGCTCTCACCTCTTCGATGTCACAAGATTGTTTGATTTATGATTTTAAGGTTTCTAATGCATTTGACCCGAATCACGGATATTGGTCTCACCAAACCCGATAAACCCTTAAATGGGTTCTAACATCTCATTTATTTGTAAAACTCTTTTATAATCAAATAATAATTTTTGTTGGTCAAGGGTCTCACCAAACCCGGATAGCCCTTAAACGGGTTATAACATCTCATTTTTTTTGTGAAAATCATCAAACAATAATTTTCGCGGGTCATAAGTCTCACCAAACCCATATAACCCTTAAACCTCTTATAACATATCTTTTATTTGTAATTTTTTTCCATCATCAAACACTAAATTAATCTCTCCTCTACATATTCTCCGTCGTTGGTCTATTCTCACCATCACCAGTTAACTTCCGATTACCACCTACCACTGTCAACCTCACCTCTCATGTATCAACCACCATCGTCACCTATATTAACCGCCCCTTTTACATAAGTGTAAGGCCCTAGTACCGGTGCCCTACTTTGGCGTTGGATTTACTCATAAACACAGTTCTAAATATCATAGTTAATTAAAACTTTCGCTGAATAATATAAAAGTCAACCATTCATTACAAACATCCATAACTTGTCTTTTAAAACATAACATAAATTATTGCATTCAAAACATCATGACAAATCTTCATATGCCAGCCACTTCAATCCTGCAATTTGTCCCTCTCAAACCAGCTGTCTCAGTCTATTAACCTGCGTGCATACTAGAATTCAGCTACATTGAGTAAGTTCTAGTTAATCAGGCAACATACATTACATTCACATGCTCACATAATTACGTATCCGGAGATACATAACTTCATCTTTTCTTACATACTTACATACATACGTACATTCATTTATTCTTTCTTCCATACTTACATACATACATACATACATACTTGCATTCATACATATACGTTTTAAAGAGCATTCCGCCCTATAGCCTTCGTAGATATTACTAAGGTCTGTTCCCTACATTCGCGGATATTATTAGGGTCTGTTTCCTACATTCGCGGATATTATAAGGGTCTGTTCCCTACATTCGCGAATATTATTAAAGTCTGATCCCTACATTCGCAGATATTATTAGGGTCTGTTCCCTACATTCGCATATATTATTAGGGTCTGTTCCCTACTTGAACCATACCTTTCATCCGTGCTATAACCACACATACCTTTCTTTACATAACATACTTTCATACATACTTATTTAATTATGTACTCTCATGCATACATATTTCATACAAGGCATACTAAATATTACTTTCCCTGTCGATATGTGCAATATCCGAAGATCGTTCACCCACCGACAAGCATTCATTCATAACATTCATTCATACTATCACATCAATCATTATAGCATACGCTTACCATTTAAGGTAAGTGTATTAACGTTCACATTGAGTATGCACACAGCCCCGAAAACATAACAAGGAAGTGGGGCTAGAAACTCACCTGAGTTCTGTTACGTTCACCGTTAATGGTTATTCCTTTCTTTAGCTGTGCGCGACTAACTGTATAACAATTACCGTATTAAATAACTATCACTACCCATATCACGTTTCTAGTTTAATTATAACCCTCAATGAACGAGGGTCCGGGGGCAGCGCCCTTGGCAGCGGGGTTCTAAGGGTGGCAGCCCCTAACAGGGTACAAGGGGCAAAGCCCCTGGCTAGGGTCGAGCTGCCAGGTCAGCTTGGAAAAATTTTATTTCCATTAACTGTCTTAACACAATTTTCATTAGAATTCTTAATTTATATTTTATTTGCTAACTCATAAAGTTCGAGGGCTTCTTTGTAATTAAATCATTATTTTCTAAGTCCAGGGATCATTCTGTTATTCCTTCAATCTTAATCCGTTATCCAGTTCATTAACAAGGAAGCTCCTTCGTTATTTCTTAACGAATGAACCCCTATATCGAATGGACTATTATAACGATTTGGACTTTATAACGAACTGACCTTCATAACGAATGGACTCATACGTTTGGTATGGCTAACGAATGAAATTTATAACGAATGAGGTTCATTCGTCCCTTACTTAACGAATGATCATAACGAATGAGGGCTTATTCGTTATCCTCTCTTAACGAATTGTATATACGAATGGCATAATGAATGGGGTTAGTTCGTCATTCTCCCTGAACAATGGGCATAACGAATGGCTACTCATTCGTTAGTTTTCCGTAAATAATTAGGGTTAGGTCAGAGAAACATTCTCTGACATACTTAACCTCGTACGTTGTCTTTACGGCGTCGTCGTGCCGGAAAAACGTATTTTTGCACCGTTTTTCATCCCGTTCGATCCAGATCCGAGCTAGGGTGACCCCTAAGCTCTTATTTTGATCGGTTTATACCTGATTCCATCGAATCTCGTGACTTTAACAGGTGAGGGTGTCGGTTCATCGTTTCGCGACTAGATCTAGCGGGTTTGGATCTATATAATATCATAACGTTGTTACCTCGGATCGATGCTCGGGTTTTTGTTGGTTATTTCGTCTAAGAGAAAGAGAGAAAGATGAGAGAGAGCTTAGGTGTGTGTTTTGTGTGGTGTAAAGAATGAGTGGAATGAATGGATTTAATGGATTTAATGGGTAATTATGGTTTATATATTATGGGTCATGGGCTTAAGCCCATGGTCATTCTTTCTTCCTTATTAATCCAAGTCCATTGCCCACATTTACTTAACCCAACACAAGCCCAATCAAAAGGTAAATATTATTATTTTATTAACTGAAACGGGAAACGAGATGTTACAATAAAATAATTATTTTTGTTCATGTTCGTTCTTTTAAAAAAATCAACATTTTTGTGTCCGTTTGTGTCCGTTCGTTAAACAATTAAAAAACCTACACATCTTAATTGAAAGATCCCAAACGTTAAAATATGTAATGAACGTAACAAACTAATATATATGTATTAAATTAAAACAAAACTATGTTAAAAAATAAAACAAATCATTAGAAAATATAAATTAGCAAAATGATGACAAAACCCTAAATAAACTACGGTAACAGGGGAGGAGAGAGGGGTGTCAAACTATGGATGAGCAAAATCGTTACCGGTACCGAAATTGGTACCAAAGTTTTGAGTTTCGGTATTAGTAGGTACCGGTATTTCTTGAATTTTACCTTAAATACCGACACCGTAACCAAGAATTTACGATTTTCGAGATCGAGATCTTCCGATCCCATTCATAGGTCAAACTAGTGCATACATAATTTATATAATAACATTTTCAGATTTCAATTCCCTGGAATAGTTCGTATTCACTTCATATTATGTTTTTTCAGTTGTACCCTATGTTAGGGCTGTTCAAAACCGGATATCCGAAGTTTCGGATACCCGAACCCGAATATCCAAACCTTTCGGATAGTGAAAATCACTATCCGAATCCGAATTTCGGATATCCGAAATTTCGGATATCCGAACTTCGGATATCCGAATATCCGAAAAGAAATAAAAAGAAATAGGTGATCCATATCTTCCAAGCTTTCTTTCAAGGCTGTATACTCGATTTTCATTCTACAAACATATAATACACAATTGGTGTCAAATATGACTATAAAATCATATTAACACATAAAACACAATTGGTGTCAAATATGACTATAAAATCATATTAACACAAACCTTGCGTGATATATTGTGCGTGTTCATTGTGGGACGATGGTGGCTGACTAGCTGACTGTGATGGTGGTGGCTGAGTAGCTAACTGTGGGTCGATGGTGGCTGTGTAGCTGACTGAACGATGGTGGATGGTGACGTGTTATGATCGGTGGTGCTGGACATGTGATGGTTAGCGACAGTGGACCGGTGGTGCCGCCATGACTCTGCGGCGGTGTTATGACCGGCGATTGGTGACGGCGAGGGTTAATGAGAAGAGAAGGAGCCGGCTCTGTATTATAATTTCATATGCTTGTGTTATGAGGTTAGGTTTCTTATTGGGTATAATATAAAATACAATTAAAAAAATATTAAAATTAAAATACCGGATAATTCGGATATCTGAAAAATCTGAAAACTGCTATCCGAATCCAAATTTTCGGACATCCGGGATTCGGATATCCGAATTTTCGGATAGTTCGAATACGGATAGTCGGATAATTCGGATACCGAATCGGATTCGGATATTTTTGAACACCTCTACCCTATGTTGTGATTATTGTTACCAACTCTTATCCTTGGTTTTGTCATGTGTTATTATCATTACATGTCTTTTAGAGCATTCTCACTCATGCTCTATATTTATGTCAGCGAGCTTTATTTATTATATGATTTGGTTATGAGTGGTTGTGAGTAGAGGAAATAAAACATGTTATATAGGAAAGTTAAATTTGAGGTTTCATTGTTTATAGAGTATAATTTTTTAATATTTTTTGAAAGTGGTTGTAAGTGGAGAAGATAATAGATAATGATAAATGTATAAAAAATATTATTAAATTAAATAAAAAAAGAAATGTAATTATTTTTAGTGTAATTATATGAATATATGGATAAAGAAGGGGTTAGTAAGGAAGGGTCAAGTTATTCTATAAAGGAGAACAAAAATGAGAATGATTTGTAGTCACACAAAAAAAACCTCAAAAAAATTTAAAAAAATTAAATAAAAAATCACAACTCAAAATTTAATAAAAAACGAAAAAATTAAAAACACAAAAATGTTTCAACCATTTTTCTCGTTCTCATAAAAAACACAAGAGTAAGTGAAAAAAGTTGTTGTGTCTTTTTTTATTATTGTGTTTTGTGTTTATTTTCGACATTTATTGTGTCTTTTTTTCTTTGACATTGTATCTTTTCTTTCTTTATATTGTGTTATATTACTCAATATTGTCCTATATTTTGTTCGACATTGTGTTATATTTTGTGATTTTTTGTGTCTTTTTAGTTATAATAGTATTTTTTGTTCATTTTCGTCGTTGTGTCTTTCATCTCGGCATTGTGTCTTTTCGTCAAAATTTTTTATTTTTTTGTACTTTTTTTGCATTTTTTATTATTATTTTTGAACGGGAATGATGGCGGAAACATTTAAGTTTTTTTTATCTTTTTTCGTTTTTTATTTATATTTTGAGTTATGATTTTTTTTTATTATTTTTTTGACTTTATTTTTAAAGGATTTTTTGTGTGATCACAAATTCTTTTTACACTTCCCATTTCCTTTTTATTTTACCTTTACCCTAGGAAGGAATGCTTTTATAATATATACATCAAAGACTTATCATACATACATCAAAGGCGTAAACATATATTCTTTGATGTTAACTTTTGCTAATTAAAATCTTATTATATCAAATCATTTTATTAGAAAAATTGGTTTTAAATAAACCTAACTATGCCCTATTGGTAAATAATTGTCCCAACTTTAACCTTGCCTGGTGGCGGTCCGAACTAAAGGTTTTGTTTTTAACAGGCCGCGACTAACGGATGTTAACTCCGTTAGTCTAATGCTTACGTGGCATGCCTAGTTGTCAAGAAACTGATTACGTGGCAGCTTACGTGGCAACCAGTCATAATAATAATAATAAAACCCTAATTCCCCACCCATTTCATTCCCACCACAACCCAACCACAGTCATCATCTTCATCAGACATTCATCAAATCAACCCCAAATCATAAATCCAACATTAATTCAGGGTCTATATCGTGTCTCCTTGAAGATCAACATTCATGCCCCCTCTTTTAACCCTAATTCAAGGTCTAAATCGTGTCTCAGATCGGGTCTAGATCTGAGATTCAGTTGAGATGGTGGTGTTTCTGGCGACGTTGCAGACGAGGCGGTGGTGGCGGAGTGCCAACGTGGTGGCGGTACATAGATCGAGTGGAAGTTGCAGGTACAGAAGCCGAACAATAGTTGCTGGGGCCAGAGAACATGGTGGTTTCCAATAGTTTCTGTTTAAATCTCCACCGCCGGTGGCCGACGAGTAAGATAATGGTGGTGGTCATAGGGTCTCGTGGTGGTTGTAGGGATGGACATGGTGGTGGTCATGGGTTCCGGTGTTGGTTGCAGGGGATAGAAATGGTGGTGGTCGTGTGTTCCGGCGAGGGGTGGTGGTTCGCCGGGAAACGAGGTGGTGGTGGTACTGAACTATGAATAAAAGGGAGATGGGGGAGTATAATAATAATAATAATAATAACAATAATAATAATAATAATAATAATAATACACAGTCAGCCGCCACGTATCGTGCCACGTAAGATGATTTTTGACAGCGTGGATGGCCACGTCAGACAAAAACTAACGGAGTTAACATCCGTTAGTCGCGGCCCGTTAAAAACAAATACATAAATAGTTGGGACTGTCAACAGGCAAGTGTAAAGTTAGGACAGATATTTACCAATAGGGCATAGTTGGGATTATTTAAAACTAATTTTCCTTTTTATTACATGTTGTTGGATTAAATAAATTAGGTAATTAAAAGTATACAAAATTTATAAACTGCTTACTCTTTTTTATTACAAATTTTATATACATGTTATTATAAAAGTTTACAACTTTTACAATGTTTAAAGCTTTTTTTACAAATGATTATAAATTATGAGAAAAGATAGAATACAATAATACATTATCATACAAAACGTATGGGACTAAATAGAGCGTCGATTTCAATTTTACATTCAGTTGATCAAATTCAGTTTATTGTAAGCGAGAAGGGTACGATTGTCTTTTGATTCGTAATCTTAATTAAGTAATTTGCGTATAAACGGTTACGCGTATTCTGATTTATATCCTAATCAAATCAATTGAGTTTACGAACCAGTTTTGAACTGATTTTTTAGCTAGTTAACATGATATTATTCAAATGAGCGTTTCATAAGCGTCTAATAGTATTATTATTATTATTATTACTACTTTTTTTTGCAGATGATGCAAGTATTATAACAGAACATCAAGGAAATGATGTTATTTCTGAAGTTGCTTCTTCTTACAAACTTGTTAAAGGAATGATGTTTTCATCATCAGATCAAGCATATGATTTTTATTGTGAATATGCACAGAAGGCTGGATTTGGTGTTCACAAAGGTGGGTCGTACATGCATGATGGGGTACTAAAGACTAAGTATTTTACATGTTGTAAAGAAGGTCACAAGTCAGCCAAAAGTTATGATTCGAAAGGTGATTATAATGAATCAAACAAGCCATATTATAAAAGAAGGAAAATGTCTACTATTAGATGTCGTTGTAAAGCACAACTTCGGTTAAAATCTATCGACGGTGTAAATTTCGAAGTTCATGATTTTTTTGAAGGCCATAATCATGATATGGTAACAGAATATGATATGCAGTTTGTTCAATCAGCAAGGAAGTTAACACATTGAAGAGGTATGTACCCGCCTCAACACCGAGCGAGGCGGGTCAACCCACAAGATATAGACAAGAGGCTTGAAATCAAGACATTATGAAGGCACAAAGCCAAAACCTATGCGCATGGCGCATATCACATATGCTCACGCATATCACATATGCTCATGCATCACATGCTCAGGCATCACATATGCTCATGCATCACATATGCTCAGGCATCACATATGCTCACGCATCACATATGCTCACGCGTATCACATGCTCACGCACCATATATGCTCACGCATATCACATCTGCGCGTGGCGCATCCGCGCGTGCTTGTGCATATCACATCTGCGCATGAAACATCTGCGCGTGAGAATAAAGAGAAGACCTCGCGCATCCTCAGGATAGGCGCATATCACACATGCACATAATCAACCTCGTCCTTATCCAAATCAGGATTAGGGCAACCTTGATTGTGCACGTCAGACAACCTTCCAGAAGGTATCTTTTTAAGGAATAAGAATATGCTGATGTTGACAGCTGCCAATGAAAGGTGGACAACTCAGCAAAACCCATGTGCAATTAATCAATGAAAAAGCACCAGGTGTCCCAAGGACACGTGGCGCGAAGCAATAGGAGGAGGCCAAAATGGCCCTAATTGGGTCTGAGCCCAATCATTGGAAACCCTAGCACTATAAATACCACATCAACTCCACAAGGAGAGGTATGCCCTATTACACAGTATTCAGCTATATTAAGCAATACACTCCAATTTCCTTACTCTCAGATTATTATCTTCTCCAACAAACTCTTATTCTCACACCGGAGGGTTACCCCAAAGAGGACCCCTCTGTCCCTTTCTGAGGGGTAAGTTTACGGTGCTGTTCATTTTGTAGGTGGAAGAATCCAGATCCCAGAGAACCATCGGTGAAATAGCATAATCACACCCGAGGAAAGTTGATCGTCTACCAGTGAGTCGATCCACATTTCTTCATTGGCTGCCTCACGGGCGCGGCGCGTGTCTGGTTCGAAAGCTTTCCGACTGGGCAAATCGATGGGTTCGAGGAACTATTGGAAAAGTTCCAAGCTCACTTCGTACAACAGGGCAGACACACGCGCGACCCTGATGACATCATGCACTGCGTGCGCAGGAATGATGAAACGATTGAAGACTACATAACTCGTTTCAATCAGGAGTCTCTGGCAATCGGAGGTATCACTGAGCAACTATTGCGCGTGGCCTTTATACAAGGCGCGCGCAGTGATCAACTCCGCCGAGCTCTCGTGAGCAGAGATGGCATGCCAACCACTTGGGCCAAGCTAATGGAAGCATCGCGAGTATTCGCGAGAAATGAAAAACAAATTGCCCAAGATAGAGCGAGAGAAAGAGGGCATCAAGCAGAGGCACCGCGCAACAACGAAAGAAGGGGTAAACAGAACTCTGTATGGTCCAGGTTGCAACCAACCAGTTTTTCTTCCGCAGAAAAGCAGGCGCAACCAAGCTCACCCCAGCCCCAAAAAGACGTTCGTAATCGCGGGGAGGGTGACAAGAGGGAAGGCGGCAGAGATCCTAACAGACCTTTGCCAAGAATATGGACTCCCCTCACTAAAACGCCTTCACAAGTGTTAAGCACTGAGAATGTCCAGTTCAAAAGCCCCAAGCCACTACACCACAAGGGACCATCAAACAGTGGCAAGTTTTGTGAGTTTCACAAGTCCACAGGACACAACACTGATGCATGCCATCACTTGAAGGATGCAATTGAAAAAGATGTGAAATCAGGCAAGCTGGCTCACCTGGTGAAAAACTCAAGACCAGAAAATGAACAACCAGAAGGAGCCTCTGCCAGTAAAAAGTTCAAAAGAATCTGTGTAGCCGAGGGAGGAAGGCAAGGGCAAACATCAAGAAAGAGAAGCGCGCAAATCCAAGGAGATTGGCGCGAGCAACAAGTAATCTTCCCAAGAATCAGGGGAGGCCCTTCTATCAGCAGTCCTCTTGTCATCACTACACACATTGCTCATTATGAAGTGTCAAAAGTCCTGGTGGACACTGGCAGTGAATCAGACATCATGTATGAGCAATGTTTCAGGAAGCTGGATCCAGCAGACCAAGCAAGGCTTGAAATTGTGAATGCACCAATCTCTGGTGTTTCAAATGAAATCATTCATCCCCTAGGTCAAATACAATTTGAACTAACTATGGGGGATGAGAAACACAAGCGAGCCGAAGTTGTCAACTTCTTGGTCTTGCCCACCACTTCATGCCACAATATGATCTTGGGTAGAGGAACGATTGCCTAATTCAACGCCATACCGTCGCCAGCGCACGGCGCGTTGGGGTTCCCAACACCAACAGGTGTAACTTTTGTATACCGAGATCATTTGTGTGCAGTGACAAGTACTCCGCGGGAAGGGAGAATGAAACTTCCAATGGCAGACAACGCGCCAGAGGAATGGATTCTCAACCCAAAATTCCCGGAGCAAACAATCACAATTGGCGCTACGATATCATACGACACGAGGTTGAGAATGAAAAGATTGCTCACAGCATATATGTCGGTCTTCGCGTGGCAACACTCTGATATGACTGGGGTTCCGCGAGACCTGGCGCAACATTCTCTCAACACGTTCAAGTCTGTAGAGCCAATTGCTCAAAAGAAGAGACTCATGGGGGATGAGAAGGCGAAGGCCATGAATGAGCAGGTTGAGGATCTACTGCGCGCAAACATCATCCGCCCGATACGATACCAGACATGGGTAGCCAATCCTGTGATGGTAAAGAAAAGTAACGGGTCGTGGAGGATGTGCATTGACTTCAAGGACCTCAACAAAGCATGCCCAAAAGATTGTTACCCCCTCCCAAACATCGACGCAAAGGTGGACTCCGTGGCGCCATTCAAGCTCAAATGTTTCCTGGATGCCTACAAGGGCTATCACCAGATTCAAATGGCACCACAAGACGAGGACAAGACTGCCTTCAGAACCGACAAGGGTGTTTTTTGTTACACAAAAATGCCCTTTGGTTTGAAGAATGCGGGAGCCACCTACCAAAGACTTATGGATGCCGTTTTCAACGAGCAAATTGGAAGAAACCTAGAAGTCTACGTGGATGATTTGGTGATCAAAAGCAGGGAGGAAAAACAAATGCTCAAAGACATCGAAGAAACCCTTGGCGCCTAAAGGAAGTTAACATGAAGCTCAATCCGAGCAAATGCACTTTCGGCGTACAAGAGGGAAAATTTCTAGGTGTAATGGTCACCAAGGATGGTTTCAAGTTGAACCCTGAGAAGGTGGAGGCCATCCTTGACATGCCCTCGCCATCCACCATGAAAGAAGTCCAAAAGTTGAATGGGAGATTGGTATCAATCAACAGGTTCCTAGCGAACCATGCAAGCAAATCTACCCCATTTGTCAACACATTGAGAAATTGCTTAAAGAAAAGCCAATTCAAATGGACTCCTGAGGCCGAGCAAGCTTTCAGTGAGATAAAAGAATGTTTGATAAATCTGCCCGCGCTCACAGCTCCACTTCCTGGTGAAATCTTGACATTGTACCTATCAGCAGGAGAGCGCGCCATCGGCGCAGTATTGTTGGTGGATCGCAAGGGAATCCAAACGCCAATATACTATGTGAGTCGGGTGCTGACAGATCCTGAGACGCGCTACTCCATCATGGAAAAGTTAGTTTTGTCACTAACACACGCGTCGCGCAAGCTTCATAGATATTTCAATGGTCATCCTATTGAAGTTCTAACTGGTTACAACATCCAGCAAGTCTTGCGGCGTCCCGCGCTCTCGGGAAGGCTGACAAAATGGGCGCTGGAATTAGGAGAGCACACGATCGCCTATAAGCCCCGTCCAGCAATAAAGGGGCAAGTCTTAGCTGATTTCATCGCGGAAATTCCCGAAGGAAAAATTGAAGAGGCTCATCGCGAGGTAGACCCTCCGCGAGCCAATGATCAAGAAAATGTTTGGAGATTGTTCACTGACGGAGCTTCAAACAACGAAGGGTCCGGCGCAGGCCTCAAACTGGTGGATCCAGAGAATCATGAATATACTTACGCCATCAGGTTGGACTTCAAGAGCACCAACAATGAAGCTGAGTATGAAGCCCTGCTGGCTGGCCTGCGCATCGCGCACAAATTCGGAGTTAAAAAGCTAGAGGCCCATGTTGATTCGTACTTGGTAGCAGCACAGGTCAATGGCCTTTATGATGCCAAGGAGAACACCATGCCTCTGTATCTAGAGCAGGCGAAAAAACTCATCGAGCAATTTGACTTCTTCAGAATCATTCATATTCCGCGCAGTGAAAACAAATCTGCCGACGCGCTGAGTAAGATGGCATCAACCAGCTTCGATCACTTTGGCAAAGATGTCAGGGTAGAAGTAATGAGCAACCCGTCGGTGGTAGCGAAGTCTGTCCTTGTAACTCATACAACCCCTTCATCATGGATAACTCCAGTAATGGAATTCTTGAAGGAAGGAAAAGTACCGGACAATCGCGCACAGGCGAGGAAGATAAGACACAAGTCGCAGAACTATGAACTGCTTGATGGTACATTATATCGACGCTCTTATCTTGGACCGCTCATGAAATGTCTAGATGCTGAGGAAGCAAGCTATGTGATCAGAGAGATACACGAAGGAATCTGTGGAATACATGCTGGCCCGCGCATGGTGGTTGCCAAGGCAATGAGCGCAGGTTACTATTGGCCAGGCATGTACTTGGATGCTTTAAAAGAGATCCAAAAATGCAAAGCGTGTCAGAGCTATGCGCCAAACACCATGCGGCCAAAGAACAACTTGATTCCGGTGACCTCCGTATGGCCTTTCCACAAATGGGCCATCGATATTGTGGGCCCCCTACCGCAAGCGCAAGGGCGAGTAATATTTTTGGTAGTGGCAGTAGACTATTTCACAAAATGGGTTGAAGCCAAGCCACTAGCAAAAATCACAGCCGAAGCGATGAAGCAGTTTATCTGGAGCCACATCATATGCCGTTTTGGCTTGCCCATGGAAATTGTGAGCGACAATGGCAAACAATTCACTGACAAGAAGATATCCAGCTGGCTCAAGGAATTGCGCATCAACCAAATTTTCACTTCAGTATACCACCCTCAGGGGAATGGCCAAGTGGAGCGCGCGAACCAAAGCTTGCTAAATGGGCTGAAGAAAAGGTTGGAGGGAGAATCCCATTCTTGGGTTGACGAGCTACCTAATGTCCTGTGGGCGCACAGGACATTAAGCAAAACCAGCAATGGAGAATCCCCGTTCAGCCTAACCTATGGAACGGAGGCTATGATTCCAGCAGAAATTGGATGCCCATCCCATAGAGTGCTCATGATGAACAAGATTGATAACGAGCGCGAAAGTAGGTTGGATCTCAACTTGCTTGAAGGGCACAGAGAGGCGGCTATCATCAGTGAAGCCAAATACAAGAAAAAACTGGAAAAATATTACAATCAGCGCGTGAAAGAATGCCACTTCAAGAAGAATGATTTTGTCCTTCGAAACAATGAAGCTAGCCGCGCGATTCCCCCGGGAAAGATGTCCCCCATTTGGGAGGGACCTTATCAAGTCTCGGAGGAATTGGGAAAAGGTGCATACGCTTTAAAAGATTTGAATGGAAAGAAGATCCCGCGCGCATGGAACGCAGCACAGCTTAGAAAATGTTTCATGTAAAAAATGTCAAGTTTGTAATCAAGGCTTTTTAAGCCATTATGAATAATGATACGCGCTATCTTCTCTTAATGTGGATTCTATTACCTTTTGCATACATGTTTCACACTTCCCTTTATTAATTTTGAGCAATATGACAACATTGTATTGACATCAAAACAAAAATAAAACGAAGTAAAACATACATGCGCGAGCTTCAAGCTCAAACGCGTTAACGAGTCTTAACTCTAAAACGTCAGGGCCTTAGCCCAATAATATGAGCCTTAGCTCAGGGCCTTAGCCCAATAATGTGAGCCTTAGCTCAAATCACTCACAACATCCATCCTACATGCTGCGCAGCCTGACCATAAAAATACCTAAGCACAACTAAGGCAAAGCAAATGCTAAAACATAGTTGTTAAGGTCTCAGGTAGAGGTCGCGCATGAAATTGTAATGGATATCTGAGTAACACACTGACACGTAAAGGCTAAAAAACTCATAATTCCCTATAATAAATGCGCGATAACGTCGCGCAAAAGAGGAATAATGAAACGCCAAGGCACGTGTCAACATAATCAAGATATGGCAAAATCACTTGCAATATGACAAGGATTAAGTATAATAATTTCCTTACAACCTTTTTCTTATTTCAACGTGCAAGCATATCTTATATTCAACAAGCAAACATGCAATATAAAGAGATGAATGGGGAATGCGCAAGATGCGAATAAGGGAAAAACAAAATTTCATTCCAAAGCATTGAAATTTACAAGTTTACAAGATGATGAGATACAAACTACAAATAAAAAAAAAAACATGAAGGGCTTCTCAAGTCTCCACGTCGACGTCAGCCTCTTCATCGTCCTCATCACCGCCCTCAGCATCTGGCGCAGCCCACTCCTCGTCATCTCCAAACTGACCGTAGTCAAGATGTTCGTCCTGAATGGAGTCGCTTCTATCACAATAGTGTCAGGAGCGGGTCCTTTGGCCACGCCAGAGCCGCTAGCAGGGGCAGCATTCCCCGCGCCATCATCGCCACCACCAGCCCCTTCGCACTCGTCAAGTAATTTCTTTAGCGCGCCGAGATCGGGCTGGTCAGCAAGCGCAGATATCTGCAAATCATAAGGAAAAATATGAGTACAAAAAGACTTGGAAAATAAGTCAAGGTAATCTCATTAAGGTTAAAATACCTGCGCAAGGATGGGAATGGGAGTATTCAAATACTTCTCCCCCATCTCGGCCATGTCCGCGCCTGCAACGTCGAGCTGATAAGGGTAGTCGGATGGGTTCTTCTTCAGCATGCTATATTCACAGCCATCCTTAAACCCTTCAGCTCGACCCACCAAGCGCGCGGCAGCGTTGCAATCCATCACAAGGGCCTGAAACTCGTCTGAGTATTTCATCGCGTAAGCGCAACGAGTCATACCCTGTGAGATTAGCCATTGGCGATCCTGCGCGAGGGAAGAAACAGACGTCTCAAGAGCAGGAATCTGAGAGTTTAACAACTCAACAGTTTCCTTAGTCTGTTTCAGCTCCTCTTTGTCGGACGCTGCTGCCGCCAAGGCTTCTTCCTTTTCCGCTCGCACAACATCGAGTGCTTCCTGGCTAGACGCTGCCGTCGCCAAGGCTTCATCTTTCTCGGCCCGCGCGGCCGCCAGCTCCTTCTTCAGGCGCGCAACCTCACTCTCCAATGATGATTTGTCAGTTATAGACTGGACAAGAGCTTGGTCACGCGCCTCCGCGTCCAGCTCCAAGTCGCGCACTCTACGCGCGTACTTGGCCGCGTCTGCCTCGGCCGCCTGTAGCTTCTCCCGCGCAGCCTGTAGCTCATGCCCGCGCTTCACGAAGGCGGTGTTGGCACTTGCTCTGTTCTCGCTGAGCTCCGCTTGGAGTTTCTCAGCTCTCTCTCGAGCATCAGAAAGATTCCAAGCAGACACTTTAGCCTCTTGCTTGGCTTCCGCAAGAGCATCACGTACCTTTACGTAATCATAGCGAAGCTCTTGGGAGGCAGCAAAGAAAGCCGACCCAGCAAACAGATGATCGTTGAGCAAGTCCACGCGAGCGCGGTCCTCCTGAAACCTCCTTTCAGCTGGAGGCACAGAATGAGCCCAGAAGTCCTCACACACACCCATGGATTGAAATGAGCTGTCCTCAGTAATATTCCATCTCGGGCGGTAAATGTGATCGGCTTCCTGCAAACACAAAGTAATGATCTAAGTCATCAAAACACTAATATGGAAATCCGCGCAGCGGAGCAAAACGAACCTATACCTGCGGGGATGAAGCAGAAAAGTCAGCGCCAGCCCCACGAGAAGACTGCGCCGCGAAATGTCGTGGCGCTGCAGGGCTGGCGCGGCCGCCGTCGGAGTCTTCAACTTGAACCTCCTCATCCTCCTCTGTAACAGGCCTTTTCTCCTGCGACCTAGAACCAAAATCAGTCTCGCGAGGAGGGCTGCGCAGAGGAGGAGGTGAGGGAGGACTCGACGCCGCCAGGTCGGCGCGTAAAACGGCCTCCTGCTCCTTAGTAATCCCGATGAGGGGAGATTCAGCGCTTGCAGGAGCAGGAGCAGAACCAACGACGCTGGCACCGGCGCCAGCAGTGCCGCCATCAGCTTGTACGCCAGCAATGACTCCTATGAAAAAATCAACAAAAGAAATGGTACTGACTTGATCTAAAAGAAAAAAGTCAGAAAATAAAGCGCAATACATACCTTGGCGCAACGCCGTTCGCGAGTTAAACATCGCCATGAAGTCCATTCTCCCCTTTTTTGAGGGAAAAACAGGGGACTTCGAAGCGACCTCCGGCGCAGCCTCGGCACCTTGTTGCGCCTGAGGTTGATCCACCAAGGTCGCCGGCTCTACAAACATTTGAGTGAGCAAAGATTCATTAATAATTCTATCAGAATCGCGCTCATAAAACCATAAACTATAAAGTATACATGTCGAAGAGGAAACGGCAGGCGCAACGCCGCTTCCCTTTTCCGCCGCGCGAAGGGAGGAGGTAGCGGCACCATACCTCGTGTGGACAGGAGGTCTGCCCACATTTTGAGGCAGGGAAGACAAGAAAAACTTGGAGGTAAACTCCTGGGTTTTCTCAAGTCCCTTTGCCTGAATAGGAGGATCCTGAACAACAGGGGCATCATCTTTCTTCTGTTTCTTACTGGCCCCTGCGCCAGTTTTCCCTTTAGCCTTACGCTTTAGTTGGGGCACCTCAGTCTCCTCTTCCGCGAGCTCCAGCTCGTAGTTCTCAAGCGCGTCTACAATACACGCGACAGAAAGGTTAGCCAAATCTGGTATTATAAAGGCATAAGCATAAGTACAAAGGCTTACCAGGCGCGTCGCTGTCAAAGCAAAATCCCAGATCAACAGGGATGAACATGTCATCGAAGCGATCGGGGAAGCCAACCTCCCCAGCGCCCAGCGCGACGGAGCCACCCTCCATATGCTCATCATAGGCGGCGTGGACATACTCCTTGCTGACTACACAAAACAAGTCAAATGATATCAGCAAAACGATTTATATTCGCGCAGAAGTAATGCAATGAGTTAACTTACACAAGCCGTCAACTTGGATAACGGGCTCAGTCGCGCTGTCGGCCCACCTCCTGCTCATACCAACCCCCACCAGCGCCTCCTCGCAAATGTTCTTGGCGGGGGATGGTTCGGCAGTCAACTTTTTTACCCAGGCGCCAGTTGGGTTCTTGAAGACACCCACATCCGCAGGCGCAGAAGAGATCGCGCGCATGGTCATGCGGATGGGGATCACACCAGCCTTAATGTAAAAAAATCTCTCAGACCAGTCATGAAGGCTCTTGAATGAAACAGTGCAGCACTTGACCTTCTGACTGCGAGGAATAAATGAGAACCAAGAATCTTGGATCTTGGGCTTATAAAAAAACTGAAAGCGCCGAGGGGTGGGCTCCTCGCGCTGAGATTTGCACATGAACTCAAAGTGAGTCATGCGCACGAGTCCAAACGGATGGACTTGGGATATATGAATCCCATAAAACCTAAGCAGCGCACCCACAAACCTTGTCATCGGGAGACGAAGGTTGCAGTGGGTGAAAAAATGGCAATAAAGGGATATATAGCCGGTGGGCGGGTCCGCCGCCGTTTGCCCGGCCGCCGGCAGCATGCAGCCATACTCAGGGAGAAAACCCTGAGAGGCGATAAGGCTGTCAAAATCGGACTGCCTCAGTTTACAGGGGATCTCATCCCACTTCTTCACTGCCTTGGTCTTCCCTACCTCCTCCGATGAGGCCTCAGCAGCCCTCTTCCCCTTGCCGGTTTTCTTCAACATAGACATTACTAACGATTTCATGCGGCGATTGCTGGGGGAGATTGTGTTATCTGGGCTATCAGACATACAACAGAGTCAGGCACAAGTTGCTTCTGAAGAACGGAAATCTGGAAGATAGGCACTTAATCGGAATAGAAAGAAAGAAAAGCTCTGAATAAACAATAAAGAAGATGAAGGATAAAAAACTCGCAGGTGTAAGCCAACGCGAGAAAAATTGGTACTGATCGGACTTCACGCGCCCCCACTCTCAGGTGTAAGCCAACGCGAGCGCGACACGTGTCCCTGACACTGTGTGAGGGGACACGAAAAGAAACGATACAGGTGCTGCCAGAGTTCACGCGCCACCACTCGCAGGTACGGACCAACGCGAGCGCGACACGTGTTCTTGACACTATGTGAGGGGACATGAAACGCAACTGTAGCACCTCGAGCACACGAAAAGTCTGACACGTTTCCATCACTGACGCATGTCAGCAACAACCAACCACGTACAGGGACGATTCGTTTTCAACCAAAAGGATAGAATTTCGCGCACCGATGAGTAATAAGAAGAAAAGACAAACCCTATTAAAAGAGCAAACTATTAAGTCTAATATCTATCTTACCTCGCTCGCGCGAGACAAGACACACATTAGACTGGGGGGGCTTGAAGAGGTATGTACCCGCCTCAACACCGAGCGAGGCGGGTCAACCCACAAGATATAGACAAGAGGCTTGAAATCAAGACATTATGAAGGCACAAAGCCAAAACCTATGCGCATGGCGCATATCACATATGCTCACGCATATCACATATGCTCATGCATCACATACTCAGGCATCACATATGCTCATGCATCACATATGCTCAGGCATCACATATGCTCACGCATCACATATGCTCACGCGTATCACATGCTCACGCACCATATATGCTCACGCATATCACATCTGCGCGTGGCGCATCCGCGCGTGGCGCATATCACATGCTTGTGCATATCACATCTGCGCATGAAACATCTGCGCGTGAGAATAAAGAGAAGACCTCGCGCATCCTCAGGATAGGCGCATATCACACATGCACATAATCAACCTCGTCCTTATCCAAATCAGGATTAGGGCAACCTTGATTGTGCACGTCAGACAACCTTCCAGAAGGTATCTTTTTAAGGAATAAGAATATGCTGATGTTGACAGCTGCCAATGAAAGGTGGAGAACTCAGCAAAACCCATGTGCAATTAATCAATGAAAAAGCACCAGGTGTCCCAAGGACACGTGGCGCGAAGCAATAGGAGGAGGCCAAAAAGGCCCTAATTGGGTCTGAGCCCAATCATTGAAAACCCTAGCACTATAAATACCACATCAACTCCACAAGGAGAGGTATGCCCTATTACACAGTATTCAGCTATATTAAGCAATACACTCCAATTTCCTTACTCTCAGATTATTATCTTCTCATACAAACTCTTATTCTCACACCGGAGGGTTACCCCAAAGAGGACCCCTCTGTCCCTTTCTGAGGGGTAAGTTTACGGTGCTGTTCATTTTGTAGGTGGAAGAATCCAGATCCCAGAGAACCATCGGTGAAATAGCATAATCACACCCGAGGAAAGTTGATCGTCTACCAGTGAGTCGATCCACGTTTCTTCACACATATTCAAGAGAAAACTATTTATGAGTTTTCTAATTTGAATTTGGGACTTGTTAAAGCGTTCAATGTTATGAGAACATAGTATGGTGGTTTTGAAAAAGTGGGTGCAACTAAAGATGATTGTAAAAATTTTAAACAATGTTTAAATTGTTTTATTGGAGAGTATGATGCTGAGATGATTGTTCAGAGAGATTATGTGCGAAGAAAAAAATTTTTGCAGCAAATTTTGTTTTAACTTTTTTCATTGTGGCAACAAGTTGTTTAGTATTCTTATCAACAGTCTTTCTTTAAACATAATTCTTTTTCTCATCTGGCTTGTTACCTCTAACTTAATTTCTCTTCTCATTTGAATCCTTATCTTTATCAGGCTTGTTTTTTCAAACTAAACCACATACATACAACAAAACAAGGTGTGGGGGCTAACAACAGGAATTATAAAACGCTTAACACCACATCTAGTTTACTATAAGAGAAACATATTATACATTAATTATAAAACGCTTAACACCACAGTTAGATTAATAAAACACTTAACACCACATCTAGTTTACTATAAGAAAAACATATCATACAAGAACCATAAAGCGCTCTTAAAATGTTTTACACCACATCTAGATTAATAAAATAGAAAAATATCATACAATGACCATAAAACGTTTAACACCGCAGTTAGATTAATCAAATAGAAAAATTTCATACAAGAACCTTAAAACGCTTATAAAACGCTTAAATACACAACATTTACATTTTTATAAATTAAACCTAAAACGCCTATAGGAATCATGTTTAAACACCACAATTAGACATAAAAGTAACACATGTTCTCACTATAATCTGAGGTCTATCATGATTTTCTTTCGATCTTCGTTTCATTCTCAAAGTAGATGATTTAGAGTTCCTCAATTTCTCCATCTTCTATGTGCCTAGTAGTTTCTAATTACGCTTAGATGTAGAACTAAATCTTAGTCGTGTTATAAGATATTTGATTTATAGAGAGATTCAGTTGATTTTGGGAGTGATTTTCGGATGTTTTTTGGGAGATTATTTGACGAACTTACCCTTTTAAAAGAATTAAGGCGCGTGTTTTTTAATTTTTATCGGACGGTTAAAGTTGTTGCGTACATATCGTACGATTAAACATTATCGTACAGTAATCTCACTCTACAAATTATATACGCGGTATTTATTAATTAGTTTTCAATCAAAATAAAATAGATACTTTGAAACTGTTTTTATTTTGACTAAACCACATAGCGTTTCATTAGACGATCATAAGAAATTTTTATATTACGTTTCACGTGCAAGTTGAACTGCCTAACGTGTTCGCAGGATTTAGTGTTTTTACGTGTTCTTTTAGTGCGTCTTAATAGCCCGCTGCAACACACGGTTGTAGATGCTAGAGTAGACATAAAAATGTTAAATAAAAAGCCACATAGGCACCAAAACATGCACTAAAGATTGCCCTAAACACCTATGCAGGACCCGTGGTACAAAAGGCATAAATATATGCATAGATATGTAGACCCACTTTATAGTATAGAATAAATTAGTCAATTCACAAACCTATTTCATAGAATTGACACTACAAATAAAATGTCATTTAGTGACACACCTTTTCAATGACATTAAGCTTTTGTGTCACTAATTTAGGTTTTTAATGGCACTTTGTATATGCCATCTTTGCTTATTACACATTTTTAGTGGCAGTTAGTTTTAGTGCCATTAATTTATGATTTTAGTGGCACTTTGCGTATGCCACTACAAGACTGGTGTCATACGTTTTTAATGGCATTTAGCTCTTGTGCCACTAATTTAGGTTTTTAATGACACTTTGCGTATGCAATATTTGCTTATAACACATTTTTAGTGGCATCCAGTTCTAATGCCACTAATTTATGATTTTAGTGGCACTTTGTGTATGCCACTAAAAATCTTGGGTCACACGTTTTAATGGCATTTAGCTCTTGTGCCACTAATTTAGTTTTTTAATGGCACTTTGCGTATGCCATCTTTGCTTATAACACATTTTTAGTGGCATCTAGTTCTAAAGCCATTAACTTATTATTTTAGTGGCACTTTGTGTATGCCACTAAAAATCTTTTGTCACACGTTTTTAATGACATTTAGCTCTTGTGCCACTAATTTACGTTTTTAATGGCACATTGCATATGTCATTTCTTATAACACATATTTAATGACACGTGCTACTAATTTATGTTTTTAATGGGTATGCCATTTCTTATAGTAACACAACTTTAACTTCCCACATCTAAATCGCTGAATCAATCTCATTGGCTCTCACAAAATCGATCTCAGCTTTGTGAATTACGACCATAAGTTCATAGTCACAACGTATTCACCTACTGGAGTTGTAAGTCACTTTTGAAGATTTGTTTAATCGCAATTAGGTTAGCATGTGTGATTGTAATGGTTGTTATGACAGTAGCAAGTTTTATATTAATGAATGATCGTTTATTTGCAACTTTGTTTAATCGTTTATTTTCATGTCTGTTTAATCGTATATGTTCATTAAGCAATTATCTGTTGTATAATTTAATAATTGTTCACATCAGGTTCCCGTTCTGTGTCCACATCAGTGCATTTTATCGCCATTTCGTTTTCTCCTTAGTTTGAAGCTGAATCGGCAAATTGGATCTCGATCAGTAAGTTTACGACTGCTATTCAGAGGTACTGATTTCTATTTGCTAATTTCGTTACTAGTTCACTTATCGTCATCAGGCAATTGCTCGATCATTGTTGTTTAGTTATGAATAGAATAAGTTATTGTTTTTCTCAATTATTGAATCAGCCGGTTGTTGTTTAGTTGAGAGTCGGTTGATGTTCGATGATCGTTTAGTTATCAATAGGTTATTATTGAATCTGTTTAGCTGTTGTATCTATTTTGTGTAATTGCTTGTGATGAACGTTTAGTTTGATCACTACTTCCACAAACACAAATAGAAATAAATTATATCAATAATCTTAGATGAAACCAATTAAAAGTTATTAAAATTAGTGTGATATGAAAACAATGTGCCGGGCCTTAGTTATTAAAATTAGTGTAAACGTAACTGGTCTACAAGGTTATAACATTTGAATGATATATTAACGAGCATAAAAGAACGAACATAAACAGACGTAAACTGGCGAACATAAATGAACGTCAATGAACGAATATAAACGATTTTAAATTAATGAACCTTCACAAACATAAATGAACACACGAGACTGGTGTTCATGTTCGTTCGTCTAACTAAATGAACACAAAATTTGTTCATGTTCGTTCGCTTATTAAATAAACGAACCTCCCGTAAAACGGGTCACTGAAAGTTCGATTCTTTTCGAGGCCTAGCTCAAATATTGTTTGACCTTAAAATGCAGCCTTATCTAAAATGTGTGCATTCTGTTACTCATTGAATGCACCGTTGGATATGAATGTGGTAGGATAACAGGGAAGTACTCATGCTACTCATTAATGCAATTGAAAATGCTGGTTACACTAGCAAGGTAAAAGCCATTTAATTTTTTTATATACCATTTAAGAATGTTTTCTGTCACATATTTTCATTTAAAAGAAGAACTTTTGTAGATTAAAAAAGGAATGGACGTTGCTCAGTCTGAGTTCTTAACAAAAGAGAGTAAATATGATTTCAATTTCAAGAAACAACCAAATGATGGAGCTCATGTTCTCTCAGCTCCAAGTTTTTATGCTGATTTATATAGAGTATTTGTGAGAGATTTCCTGATGGTGTCAATTGGGGATATCTCTGACCACGATGATTGGACCTCGTGGACTTCACTACAATCTTTAGTTGATATCTAACTTGTTGGTCACAAATCCAATGAGAATTGCACAAGGTATTCAGAACAAGGACTGCAATGGTCTGCTATTTTAGGCAAGTACACGAATTACATATTTTGTCACAATTGTTTTATGATTATGATATTGACAACTTTTAACAATATATGTTTAGATTATTTCAGGTTAAACGAATAGGTACAATAATTGAATCTCCAGGTAGCTCTTGACTCAAAAGCTGTGGATGGGATGTGATGGTTAGTCACCGTGGTGGTGAAACAAAAGGCAACTTCATTGCAGATATTTCGGTTGGTTTGGCTAGCAGACAGATTTTATTTAATTTCATTTTTATTCTGTATGTCATTATTAGTTTATTTTTTTAATTGTTAATTGATTCTGATCAAAATTTTTTATTCTTTCCTATATTATTAGATTAAGATTGGTGCTTCTTGCCGATGTGAGCGATTGGCCGAGTATAACCAGGTATTGCTCTTTATATTATAATATAAGGTCATTAACTAAAGGCTGAAAGTTTGGCCCGTTGACTTAACGGTCTGATATTTTGGTTGGGCTTTATCTCAAACTTCTCAAAAGTGTCAACTAGGATAAAAAAAAACCTAAAAGGGAAACATGTTGAAAGTAGTCTAGAATTCGTTTAGGCTCGTGAGTCGGCTCGAGCTCAACAAGTGAGGCTCGGGCTCGTTTATTAAACGAGTTTACTTTTAGGCTTGGGCTCGGCTCAATCGTGCTTTTTCACGAACCGATATCGAGTAGCTCGCGAGCTTCTTGGCTCATTTGCATTCCTAAACAAG
The DNA here is from genome assembly GCF_021521415.1 of Bidens hawaiensis. Lineage (NCBI taxonomy): Eukaryota > Viridiplantae > Streptophyta > Magnoliopsida > Asterales > Asteraceae > Bidens > Bidens hawaiensis. The sequence continues at coordinate 460,762 of NW_027492430.1, read as the reverse complement.
GCTAGTGTTGATATAGTTGATTTTTATAGATTATTATCAGTTTTAGGTTAATAATTAAGTCGATTATACAAGTTAGTGCCCATATTGTTTACATATCAAAAAGTCTTTATTTTTCTTATTAGGTACCTCGCATCAAGATTGAAGATGGTGAAAGAGGTTAACGAGCGTGGTTAAGTTTTCAGTTTTTATTCATAGATTTGTTACTTTCCTTTTTATATGTTTGATATTTTGACTTGATTTGAGAGTTATTAGACATTTGGTATGTGTTTGTAATGTGACCGAACTTTAAAATTGTGATAAATATATCATGATTTCTATATTTGAGAGTTCTGTTTTTATATTATATTGTTAAAAGCTTTACTGGCATTTGAGAAAAAATGTCACTAAAACCTCAAAAAGCTTTAGTGGCAATTGAGAAAAATTGTCGCTAAGCTTAATGGTTGGAAAAAAAAGTGCCACTAAAGATTTAAAAGTTAGTGACAAACGAAAAAAGTGCCACAAAGTCCAAACTTTTTTTTTAATGGTAGATAAAAAAACGCCACTAAAAGTCCAAATTTTTTAGCGGCATATAAGAAAAGTGCCGCTAAAAGTCTAAAAATTTTAGTGGCAGATGAAAAAAGTGTCACCAAAAGGCTTTAGTGGTAGCGCCACTAGTGACACTTTTTTTGTGTGTCGCGCATTCCAGCAGGGTTCTTTAGTGGCACATATTTAACTTCTTGTGACACTTTTTGTGTGCCATTATATGGCTTTTTATTTGTAGTGTGAACGTAAATCTGATTAATTAAGCATGTTTATAAATTCGGCCGAAAATTAAATTGAATATGTTCACGTACTGGAACTCAAATCCATAAATTTTTAGTTATATTCATGTTTGTGATACAAACTCTTGGATTTAAATGATTTTCACGTGTTCTAAAAATGATAAAAGACCATGTGTTAGATGATATTTATGATCAAACATTCAATTGAATATTTAATGACGATACGCATTTATCAAGTGCAATTTGAAAGTAAGGAGTAGTTGGGATAAAGGTGGAGTGGTGGTCATGTGTTGGCAGCCATATATTTTAGAAAAACTAATTCGGTCAAAATAGTCATTCGCAAGGAAAACTTGACTGAACGAAAATATTACGCCATCATTAGTATTCTTCTAGACACCCAATTTCGAAATAAGTTATCTATTGTACGTTTTTATTATATTATACTACTAGTTTTTATCCCCGTATACGGGGGTTGTTTTATATTATTTGTTTTAATATTTATTTATTTTTTGTATTTATATTTTTTTATTGTATGAAAGTTAATAATATACTTATAGTTTGATGATAAATTGTTTGACAAATAAATGAGATGTTATAACTCGGTTTAAAAACTATATGGTTTTGATGAGACCCAAGACCCGTTTATTTCTTTTACTATAAAATTGTTTTTTTAATTATAAATAATATTTATGAAAGTTTATATACTTATGGTTTGATGAGACCCAAGACCCGTTTATTTTTTTTACTATCAAATTGGTTTTTTAATTTAAATATTATATATATCCTTTTTAAAATAAATAAGATATTAATTTTTAGTATATCCTATTTTATAGGATTTTTACATCAATAATTTGGTGAGAATAATTATTATGTATGGAGATGTTATAACCCGTTTAAGAAATATATGGGTTTGGTAAGACCAATACCCATGAATTTGGGTCAAATGCATGAGAAGCATTCATTTAAAAATCAAGCAAATCTGGTGACTCCAAAAAAAGAGGGAGCGACCACATCGCAACACGTAGGATTTTCATGTATTCGTTTATATAATTATAGATATGTGATTTTTCAATTTTTTTAAGGATAAAACAGTAAATACTTTGAGCACTAAAACAGTAAATACAAAGCTATTCTTATAACCAAGCCCATCCACATTGTTGCATTTCCAAACACTTTTTACTTTAATTTTTATAACCAAGTGTTCTTTTATAGTAAACTATTTGTTACTAGAAATGATATACATGTGTGGGCATACAAGCGTGTAAGCCAGAGGTAACAAAGATGAGGATATAAGCTGGATATATGTCAAAGGTAAGAAAGACGAGGAAATAAGCTGGATATATGTCATCACCATCGTCATCACCGCCATACCACTACCGTCACCGCCTAACACCACCCCACCATCACTGTCGCAGCCTGACCACCACCATCGTCTTTGCAAAAATTTTTTGTTTACATTTTTTTTAAGTTTGAGATATGAGTATTTATCATTTCTATTTTATTCATACATTTTTTTTTCTATTAAACAACATAAAATAATAATCTATTTCATTTCTATAGATTAACCAAACATGACAAAATAACGGTAATGAGCCATTTCATTTTCTTGTCCATTCAATTCTTTCTTCTATTTCATTCATTCTCCATTCTATTACCCCAATCAAACATACCATAAGGTTAAGGTTATTAATATAACCACTTTTATCTCTTTACCTATGTTATTATATTGTTATGTTTATTTATTTTTTAACTTGGTTATCTATTTATTTTCATTTTTATGTTTCTTTTACATTTTTCATATTCTTATGTGTTTTAAAGTTGGGATTCTTTTTGTAAGCAACCGTTTTATCCTCCTTATAAATTGTTTATAGCTTTTATATTATACATTGTTTATAGCTTTGATATTAGTGAGAATTTTAGTGGGTATAATGGGCTGGCAATTGGGTATATGTTAAAGACATGATAAGACATGTTAATCAAAAAAGTGTGAACCCTGCTTGTGGTGCGCACATATGATGTATATATGTGTGAACCCTCGGGTGGGCAAAAGTGAAATTGCACTAATTTTGACGTTATTTTACTAATCTCGTGAAAATAACGTTAAAAGTGACGGACGGTTAATCAGGCATCATGTAGTGGCATTGATAGCCGAAAGACAAGGGTACATGCACCGATCAGCCGGTGTCCCGATGATTGAGTGCTATGTGCCTTATGTCCAAGGCTTGATGCAAAACTACTATCGAGCCGGGGGTCTCACCGAAAGCAGCCTCTCTATCCTTATAGGGTAGAGGTAAGGCTGTCTACATCTTACCCTCCTCAGACCCTACCATAGCTTTGCTATTGGTGGGATATACTGAGTACGATGATGATGATGATGATGATGATGATGAATCAAAAAAGTGCGGTATGTGATTTTTTTTATTTTCTTATATAATTGAAATTAGTAGGCTAGACTCCTCATTATCCCTTATTGGTACACAAAACTTAAAACTGTTTTATAGTCATAACGTATAAAGTAGTTAAAAGAGTGTATTCAAGTTTGATATTTGTGTTACGTGCGTCGCTTCTTACCTGTTAAGACACGAACGTATATGTTACAGTAGTTGTTGTAAACCTTTGGGAATAACTTAGAAAATAAAAAACTAAAGGCATTCAACAGAAGGCTCGGGCTAAGTGCGCGTCTTTTGGAGATGATAATTCGGTGTATTTTCATCGAGTGATAAAGAACAAAAACATGTCTAACAAGATTCATGGGCTGGAAATAAACGGGAGATGGTGTTCGATTCCTAATAGGGTTAAAAAAAGAGGTGTTGTCTCACTTCCGGAACCGGTTTAACGAACCCACTATAAACAGACCGAAAATGGATAATCGGGGATTCAATCGGGTTATCGGTAGAACATGCCGACGCTCTCGTTACCCCTTTTTCTGGTTCTGACATTAAAGTTGCAGTTTGGGAGAGTGGGGACAATAAAGCCCCAGAACGGATGGGCTGAATTTTAAGTTTATCAAGAAGTTTTGGAATCTGCGGGAGACGGATTTGTTAATTTGATGAATTATTTTCTATAGTTCAAAATCTATTGATCAAAGATGATGTTCTTCTTTCATTCCTTTGGTGCCAAAGATCCGGGATCCATCGACTCTCCAAGATTGTAGACCTATCAACCTTGTTGGAGAAATTTCTAAGGTTGTGTCCAAAGTGTTGGCAAACAGAACTAAAATTGGTACTAAAGTCAATCATTTCAAATTCTCAATTGGCGTTTCTAAGCGAAAAATCAATCTTGGACGGCGCCTTAGTCATTATGAAGTTATTACTTGGTTGAAAAATAAGAAGCAAGCAAGTTTTTCTTATTTAAAGTTGATTTTGAAAGGCTTATGATCATCTAAATTGGGGTTTTTGGATGGAACTATGGAAAATATGGGATTTCCTCATAAGTGGCGAATATGAATTTTTGGGGTAGTATCGTCCGCTCGATCTTCCATTATTGTAAACGGTTCACCTACTTTTGAATTTAAGTTTTTAATAGGCATTAGATAAGGCGATCCGATCTCCCCGTTTCTATTTATTTTAGCTATGAAGGCGCTTTCGGTTTTATTCAAAAAAGTTGTGACATTGGCTTTTTTAAAGGGTTTAAAATGCCAAATGAGGGCATGGTATTATCTCACTTGTTGTTCATGGATGATGCTCTTATAGTTGGAGAGTGGTCAAGAGCCAATGTCTGAAATTTGGCACACATCTTGAGAGTGTTTAAATTACTTTCAGGGTTGAATATAAACCATGGAAAATCCACATTTTTCAGAGTGGAAGTTCCTTTACAGGAAGTTAAATCCATGGCGGAGATGTTACATGTAAAACTTGGAGCAACACTAACTTGAAGGACCCGAATGAATAATACGAAAAGTATAAGGGTGGTACAGAAGATCTCAAGGAGCTGTTGGTGGAGATCCAAAGTTCAGGGGCCAAGTTGAATAACTTGGTGTCATAGTTATCTTTTACTTATTATTAAATAAATTAGAGGTCGAGTTTAATTGTGTTTCCTAGTTTGAGTAGGATTAGAAGTGTGGGTGTTATATAAACCCATCATTAGTTTTCTTTTGTTGGTAGTAGAGAAAGAGTAGAGAAAGTATTTGTTCTTGTTTCTTATTAATGAAAAGAGTCGCATAAACGTTTTATGCAAAATTGTGTTTGGTGTTCTTGATTCACTTGTCTAAGGTTTAACAAGTGGTATCAGAGCCTAACGATCCAAGCTCGTGTTTCCGACCGGCGGCAAGTCTTGATTGCGTTAGTAGTTTTCAATCAAAGGCATAAGAGGCCAAGAAACCGATCACGGTTGAAGTTTCCGATCGAAGGTGTTGAAGTTTTCGGTCATCGTAAAAAGTTCGACGGCAGGTATTTAAGTTTGGAAAGAAGGTTCTGCTTTTGCTCCCTGTTCGCAACTGGTTATTTCGTTCAAAGGTTGCATAACAAAGCTTAAAGCAAAATAAAGTATTGGCACATATTTCAAAGGAGGAAAAATATATTGCAATTGTTTGTTTGCAATTATTTCGTTAGATAAATCTGCCATCACCAATCTTTTAGGAGCCTGTGATTAAGTTCCAAAGTCAAAGCAACAAGAATCGTAATTTGTTTTGTTCGACCAGAAACTTATCGTCTTGGTCTAAGAGATAATTAGAAGCAATTGTTCTTCGAAGCAAGCATACTTTTCAAAGTTCAAACTCTATTTTAAAAAAAAGAAATAAAGAATCTTGATCCGTCAAGAAACTGAAACGATGGCGGAATTACAGGTCGTAGGAGGAATCAAGAAATTGAACCAAAGCAACTATAAGCAATGGTCTACATGCATCAAGTCGTATCTTCAAAGTCAAGATCTTTGGCAGGTAACGAATGGTACCGAGACGAGACAACCCGCGAATGATATTAACGGTAGTATCGGAAAGTGGCAGGTGAAAGCGGGCCGGACGATGTTTATTATCAAGACAACCATAGATGAAGATGTTCTTGATCACATTCAAGATCTCGAATACGCAAAGCAAGCGTGGGATACGCTTGAGACCTTATTCACGAAGAAGAACGATGCTCGATTGCAACTAGTTGAAGGTGAGTTGATAACAATTTCCCAAGGAGATCTTCCAATTTCACAATATTTTCGTAACGTTAAGAATTTATGTCGCGAGATTGGAGAACTCGATCCACAATCTCGGGTTAGCGATGCTCGTATGAAGAGGATACTCATTCATGGTTTAAGGCAGGAGTATCGTAGCTTTGTTACCTCTATTCAAGGGTGGGCGACCCAACCGAGTATAACCGAGTTCGAGAATATTTTTGCTGGACAAGAAGCCTTAGCAAAACAGTTAGCCGGTGTGTCGATTAAAACCGAGAGTGAAGCCTTGTATGTCGAAAGAAAGGAGAAACATCGGTTCAGCAAAAATAAGAACCGTTATGGCGAGAAAGGCAAGAGTATGTACTGGGAGAACGAGAAACGTGACCGACCTAAAAAGAGAGAATGGAATCGAAAGGGTCGAGATGACAACTCTGAAGAAGATTCATCGAACGAAGAGAACCGAGACAAGGAATCAAGGTACCAACCAAAGCAGTTTCCGTTTAGGTGCCCTAACTGTGGACAAAAAGAGCATATGGCAAGGTACTGTCGAGAACCTAGGGAAGAAGGTAATGCAGCTGTTGTTAGAGAAGAAGAATCGTGGGATGTGGAGGCTAATATGGCTGAGGTTCAAGGAAAATACGAATTCAAACCGAACCTGGTAGATGAATGGTTTGAAGTAGGCTCCTGTTGGTGGACAAGTCCAGAAGTAGTGCCAGAGTCGAAGTCGTTAAAGGTAACCATGGAATCATCTATTGTTATTTTGAATCTAGATGATGAGGAAATCGTGGTTGAAGAAGAAAATATGGTTGATCAAAACGTAACCGTGACGGTAACCGAACAAGACGAGAAAGAAACCATGTTGAATGAAGTGCACGAGGAGATAGTTTCGTCTCATGTTACGGGTGGTCATAGTGGAATAGAAAACGTTAAAAATAAACAAACCAACAAAGTTGACGTTGGAGTTTGCATGAGGTTCATGCAAATTTAGGGTGATCCGAATGAACGAATGAATGAAGAAGTTGAGTTCAAGAGGGAGCATGCATCAAGTGAAGATGGACGAATTGCTTTGAGTACCATGATAGTTGGTCATGAAGTTAAGAAAGCAAAGTTGTTTCCTATCTGAAACCGAGTGATGCAGTTCTAAACGGTGATAATCTTGAAGTAAGTACAATTGTAACCGGGAAGAAGAAACCCGTAGGTAGTGTTATAAAGTCGAATCCAAGAATCAAGCTCAAGGAAGTGCGAGCGTTACAAGGTGTGAAGGATCTTGGAGGAACAATGGAAGTTGGTATTGAGAGGGAGTGTAAAACTTGGAGCAACGCCAACTTGAATGACCCGAATGAATAATACGAAAAGTATAAGGGTGGTACGGAAGATCTCAAGGGGCGGTTGGTAGAGATCCAAAGTTCAGGGGCCAAGTTGAATAACTTGGTGTCATAGTTATCTTTTACTTATTATTAAATAAATTAGAGGTCTAGTTTAATTATGTTTCCTAGTTTGAGTAGGATTAGAAGTGTGGGTGCTATATAAACCCATCATTAGTTTTCTTTTGTTGGTAGTAGAGAAAGTATTTGTTCTTGTTTCTTATTAATGAAAAGAGTCGCATAAACGTTTTATGCAAAATTGTGTTTGGTGTTCTTGATTCACTTGTCTAAGGTTTAACATTACACTTTAACTCAGGCGAGATCCCATTTATGTATCTTGTGATAAAGGTTGGAGCCAATATGAAAAAAATTAGTAGTCGCCACCGATTATTTATGTGTTTGATAAAAGGCATGTTGATTGGAAAGCCCACACTCTATCTACGGGAGCTATGATAAAGTTAATCAAATCGATTCTTGAAAGTCTTCCAAGTTACTATTTTTCCCTTTACCAAGCCCCAGAAAAAATTTTGGAGACATTGGAGGCCAAAAGAAGAATGTTTTTGTGGGGTGGGAAAGATGGTAAATTAAAATTTGTTGGGTTTCTTAGATTCAAATAACTACCGCTAAAGAAGATGGGGGATTGGGACTATGCCCGTTAAAAGTCTCTAATTTTCCCCTTTTTATCTAGGTGGTGGAGGAGGTACAAGGTGGAAGAAGGAAGTCTTTGAAGAAAAGTGATAATGGCACTCCACAATAATCCTAGGGCGTGGCCGACTCTCCCCTATAATAAAAACACTTAACGGAACACGGGTAACGATTGCAAAGATTTGTAACTTTCTTGCATTCTCTCATGTGTCGTTAAATAAGTTAATTAAAGGTGAAGAGGGAAACGGGTTAAAAATTCATTTTTGGTTGGACGTATGGTTGGATGATATCCCACTAAAAAAATTATTTCCTAATTTGTTCGAATTGGAAGTGGAAAAAGGTTTTTTGGTGGTTTGATCGTTGTAAAGACCAAGATAGGGAGATTACTTTAAATTGAAATTGGAGAAGGCAAATTTTGTATGGCACTGTAGTGAACGAGTTAATGGAGTTGCTGGAAAAACTATATAGTTTTAGATTTTAAAGGCGGTCAAGACAACTGGGTATGGGGAGGTGATAAATCGGGATCGTTTTCAGTAGCCTCGGTTAGAAAACTTCTTTATCAAGTTGACCTGCTTCCTTAAAAGAGCATCTTAGAATGGTTCTTGGGTTCCACTGAAAGTGAATGTTGTAGAGTGGCGCGCTCTCCTAAATTGACTGCCTACGACAGGCAATCTAATAAAAAGAAAAGTTCTCTTAGGTCTGATTGTGTGTAATGGATGCTTTGCTTCAGGTGAGTTTGTCGACCATGTTTTTACTTCATGTTTAGTAGCCTCGGTGGTATAGCAAAGCATTTTCACATGGTGTGGAACCCCCCTATGTACGTGATCTCGGTTAAATATGTTTTTGATATACACATGCATATTCAGGATATTGATCATAAAAGGAAGTTGGTACATTCTATAGTTATGGTGGCTTGTCGGTGTATTTAGAGGGCTCGAAACAATTTTATATACTATAGTAAACCAATAAAGGTTGAGAACATTTTTGAAGATATCATAGTTTTAAGTTTTTTGTGGATTAAAAATATGGCTAGAAATTTGAATGTAGATTGGCCTAATTGGAAAGTGTGGGCGGTGTAATTGTTGTTTGTTGTTGTTTTCCGGCCATCCCTTTCTAGCTCCTCGATAGTAAGGGTTTTGGCCTGTATTAATGGAAATTTGCAGTTCAGAAAAAAATAACAACTTAGAAAATACTATCGTGAACATCCGTAAATATAAATGAACGACCATGACCTTTGTTTATTTAATTCCTTTATTTGGACGAACATAAAATCTTGTCCATGCTTACGAGAATAATAGTTTACAAATTATTTCACAACTTTATAAATCTTAAATATATATAAACGAAATCCCTATATTTTCTCTCAAGTCATCAGATTGCTTTATTTGTAAATGGTGGTTTCTTATGCATTTGACTCGAATTCAAGGATATGGGTCTCACCAAACCCAGATAGCTATTAAACGGGTTATAACATCTCATTATTTTATAAATTAATCTCATCAAATATTTGATATGAAAATCATATAAAATAAGAATATATTAAAAATTAATATCCGATTTTAAAAAAAAACTATTTATAATTATCTATACTATATTAAGAATTCACGCCAATTTCACGACTTCCCTTTTGACCTTTTAAGTAATTTTTTATTTTATATTATTCCAATTTCACGCCTTCTCTTTTGACCCTTTTAAGCAATTTTTTATTTTATTTTATTCCTTTTGACACATTCGTTTTCCATTTAAGACAGTTTTCATATTATAAGTGTCACATCCCTTGTGAATGTATACCTATATAAGGGTGAGTGTAGTCGACTAAAATGGGCAACAACGGTGACCAGGGGCGCGAACACCGCCTCGGGGGCACACAAAATGGGCGATAGGGGGTGTGACGAGAACTTGTCGCTTGTTTATGTGTGTGTATTATTATTATTATTATTATTATTATTATTATTATATATGTTGTGTGTGTGTGTGTGTGTGTAGGGGATGGTTCAAGAGAAAAATGACATTATTGCAAGAAATGCGAGAAATGAATATGGGCACTAGTTTTGTTTTAAGTTTTAAATGCTTAAAGCTAAATAAAGAAAGTATTAATCATTCTCTTTCTTCAATGAATATAACTAATAAACCATAATACTTATCTACTTAATTAATATAACTAATTATATTATTATAATTGGAAAATATTAAGAACTCATTTATTTTTATAACTTATTTTTTGTGTCTTGAATTTTTATCATACACAAGTATAATTTATTCATACATTAAAATTTTTTTCTATCCAAAACTAATTTCTTCTAACTCAATATATTAATATCCATCAACACATACTTACATTATAATGAATAATACCGAAAAACTATTTTACATGTGTTTGCATTAGATATCAACAAAAATCATACAACATACACAAAAACGTATAATCTACAATTGTTCTAAGAATAAGACAAAATATAACCTACACACGAAAAACATATAACATTCACACGAAAATTTTATCTTACATAAATACAATTTATTCAAAACCAATTTCTTCAAACTCAACATATCATTATCCATCAACACGTAGTTACATTGTGATGAATAATAAAAAAAACTATCTTACACATGTTTGCATTATATGTTTGTAAGGCTCCGTTACCGGTGTCCTACTTTAGCGTCTGATTTACTCATAAACACAGTTCTACAATCATAGTTAATTAAAACTTTTCGCGGAAAACGATATCTTCAATCATTCGTACAAAACATTTAATCTTTTCTTTAAAACCATAGCATAAAACATCATGTTCAAAACATCATTTCTGCCATCTTCAGATGCCAGCCGTTCAATCCATGTCATGTGCCCTCCTCATTATGCTCATTAAACATATTCACTTGCGTGCATACTAAAAGTCACCTATGCTGAGTGAGTTCTAGTTAATCAGGCGACATACAATACATACACATATCGTACATACTTACATATCTTAACCTTGTACAAATATCCATAAGAGGAACGACACGTAATATCTATTAAAAGAACTATTACTATTACTCATACTATATATATTCTCCATAGAAGGAACACTCTATATGCTTACCAAAGAAGAAACCCTATATATATTATCCATAGAAGGAACACTATACTATCCATAGAAGGAACACTACACTACCCATAGAAGGAACACTACACTACCCATAGAAGGAACATTACACTATCCATAGAAGGAACACTATGTTTATCCATAGAAGGAACATTATACATTATCCATGGAATGAACTCTATATATATTATCCATCGGAGGAACAGTGTATATAAGTTATTATTTAATGTCCATGTAAGGAGCTAATCACTTGCCTCGGCAATACGTGCAATATCCGAAGATCGTTCACGTACCGACAAGCCTTCATCTTTACATTACATACAATATTCATATTTATATTTATAACCCGACAGCACGTGCAATATCCGAATATCGTTCACGTACCGACAAGCCTTCATCTTTACATTACATACAATATTCATATCTATATTTATAACCCGACAGTACGTGAAATATCCGAAGATCGTTCACGTACCGACAAGTCTTCATCTTTACATTACATACAATATTCATATCTATATTTATAACCTGACAGTATGTGCAAAGTCCGAAGATCGTTCACGTACAGACAAGCCTTCATCTTTACATTACATACAATATTCATATCTATATTTATAACCCGACAGTACGTGCAATATTCGAAGATCGTTCACGTACCGACAACCCTTCATCTTTACATTACATACAATATTCATATCTATATTTATAACCTGATAGTACGTGCAATGTCCCAAGATCGTACACGTACCGACAAGCCTTCATCTTTACATTACATACAATATTCATATATATATTTATAACATGACAGTACGTGCAATGTCCGAAGATCGTTCACGTACCGACAAGCAATCATTCGTATCTATCACATATATCATACATGGCATACACTTACCAATTAAGGTAAGTGTATCAACTGTCACATCGAGTATGCACACAGCCCCGAAAACATACCAAGGAATGGAGCTAGAAACTCACCTGAATGCTGTTACGTTCACCGTTAATGGTTGTTCCTTTCTTTGGTAGTTCGCGACTAACTGTATAATGATTACGTGTATCAATCAACTATCATTATCCATATCGTATTTTTCGTCTAATTATAACCCACAACCAACGTGGGTCCGGGGGCAGCGCCCCTGGAAGCGGGGTTCTAGGGGCGGCAGCCCCTGGTAGGGTCCAAGGGGCAGAGCCCCTGGCTGGGGTCGAGCTGTCTTAACACATTTTCCAATAGAATTCCATAATAATATTTTATTGTTAACCTCTTAATCCCCTTAAGGTATCTTTCATCAATTAATAAGATTCAAGGGCTATATTGTAATTAAATCATTCTTTCCAAGTCCAGGGACCATTTCCGTCATTATTTAAACCTAATTCGTTATCCTAGATAATGAATTGGTGAACTAATTTGTTATTTGATCACAGCCTGATTCGTTATCTGAACTTAGCGAATTGGTGAGTAACGAATCACTTGATTCGTTATCTTAATATAACGAACTGACGAGTAAAGAATCAATTGATTCGTTATCTTAACATAACGAACTGGACAGGTAACGAATCACTTGATTCGTTATCTTAACATAACGAACTGGACGAATAACGAATCACTTGATTAGTTATCTTGATTCGTATGTAACATCCGGCCCCTCGCACCACCAATATTGTCCGCTCTGCCCATGAAGAGCTCACGGATTTGTTTTTGGTCATAACGAATTAGCATATGTTCTTATCAAGACTTTGACTCAGGGTCAAAGTCAAAATTGTCAAGAACACCAAACAGTCAACAAATACTGGATTCGCGATTATCATTCAAATCTTGATGAAATAACACGAAATTGGTACCATTGAGCTCGCAATCACATCGTCTAGAAACCCCAATCATCCAATCATCTAAAAATTACGTTTTAATGGGTGCGATTGGTTCATATATATTACGGGTTCTATAGTTTAATAATTAACCTATCAAACGTTATCGAATTTCAGTGATATTTGTTGCGTTTGATTCGTTTTTACCATACTTAAACAGATCTGCGATTTCTAGAGAAATCCGAACTTAAACGAACAAGTTCTCGTTAAAAACATATCTTAAACGAGTCGGTTTGCGAACACGGTTTAGTCTTGATGTTGGTTTGGTTCGTCACACCTTCTAGCATCAAAGGGTTCGGGTTTTCACCTTCGGATCTTGGCTCGGGGTATAGGATGGTGTTTGTGTATGTTTTTCAAGATGTAGGCTATGGTGTAGAGATAGATAATAATAGAAAGGATTATGGTTTAAGGGGTATTTATACTCCCTTAAGCCCATGGACCTAAGGCCCATCTTTTATTTTTGGTCCATATTAATTATCATTCAATTAGCCTACTTAACCTTCCATCGTTATTATTTTATTAAGTCTCTACCAAATCAAGTAAACTTTTCCATCATAGATAAATAATATATAAAATATTGTTCTTGGAAATTTCGGGATGTTACAATGTCAATAAAAAATATACAACCTACACAAAAACATATAACTTACATTTGTTCTAAGAATAATAAAACATATAGCCTACATACGAAAAACATATAACCTACGCATGTGTAAGATATGTGTATCTTTGTGTAGTTAATATAGTTGTTGATGTCGAATTACATATGTAAGTTGTATGCTTTTTGTATGTTGTACGTTTTTATTGCTCAAAACAAGTGTAAATTATATAACTTTGTATAGGTTGTATATTTATTGTTTACATTTAATAGAAACATTTGTATGATATTTTTTATTATTATTTATGACAATAATTTTTATAGGCATACCAATTGAATATATATATATATATATATATATATATATATATTATGTTTTGATATTTAGTGTTAAAAACACGTTTATACATGCTAATAAATTGAGTAGAAATTATTTTTTAGTATAAAGAAATAGTATTATATGAATAAATTGTATTTATGTTGAATAAAATGAAGAATGTGTAAATAAAAAATAAAACTAAAGTAGTGTTTTTATCTTTTAATTATTATAGTTAAATTAGTTAGATATATTAATTAGATAGAGATTTATTATGATTATACTAATTTTATTAATTGGAGGGATGGAGAAAGCTCATTTATTGTTGCATTTACATATTTTTATTTACTTTTAAATATTTAAAACTTAAAATAAAACTAGTGTTCATATTCATTTCTCGCACTAATATCACTTCTCTCTTGAACTTAAACATATATATATATATATAGGGGATGGTTCATGAGAGAAATAAAATTATTGCCATAAATGCTAGAAATAGATCTGATCCATTGATTGTGTTTAATCAATGGTACATAATATAAATGGCAATTCAGTAATTAATAAGACATTTTTACAACATATTATTAATGGAAAAGGATACAAACGTCTTTTGTGTTAAGCACCCTTTAAATCAGACCTTAATATCTTAATTAATGCCTTAACTAATGCATTTGTTAAAGTTAAACTATTTAAAATCTTTCCCCATTTATGGCTTATTTAATATCAACAATGTTGAACATTTTTAGCACTAAGCCTTTTTTATTTTTATGTATGACGTAATGGTTGAGTAATGGTTGAACGATGTCGTTCGTTTGTTGCATAGAATGGTAGTGTAGGATGTATTATCTGATGCATAGGATATATTACTTAATGTGTAGGATATATTGTATGATGTGTGAGGCGTGTTGTGTTATATGTAGGACATTTTTTATAAGGTGTAGGATGTATTGTTTAATGTGTAGGATATTTTGTATGGCGTATTGTATAATGTGAATGTTGTATTAATAACGTGTAGAATATGTTGTTAACATTCGTGTGTAACATGTATTTTTATTGTGTAGGTTATGTTTTAGTGTTTAACGTGTAGGATATATAGTGCACATGCACGAACAAAACAAGGATAATTAGCAAAAATGGATTTGATCTTGAGTGTTTAACGTGTAGGATATATTGTGCATATATCATATGGCGCAAGTCGCCTCATATTGTAGCCCCTCCACCACACATAGCCTAAACATTCACCGGAGCAAAGAAACATAATCCGTCGATTCTAATTGTAATATAACCGTCGTCGTTGGTAGAGACGAGGACAATCAGATATAGATTTGTAGAAGTTCTGCGCGCCACCATTAGCAACACCCGTATATACGAAACCCCGTCATCGATGTTCGTTTTCGAACGTAACCGTCGTTGCCTTCGTATTTTAAACCTTGTTATGAAACAATTATATAGTAAAAAAAATAAACGGGTCATGAGTCTCATCAAACCCAGACAACTTTTAAGTAGGTTATAACTTCAAATTTATTTGTGAAACCCTTCCATCATCAAACTTTAAGTATATTATTAATTTATATACAATAAATAAAAAATACAAAAAAATATATAAATATTCGAAGCTTAAAATGTAAAACAACCCCATTATCAAACTCTAATTTAATTTCCCAATATGGATTTAGTTATAGCGATTCTTTTTTCTTTTAAGTTTCACAATAATAATATCCAAATTATAACAAATGAACTTAAACGAATAAATATAAAAATTAAGTAGATAATTTATTCAATGTTTCATTATAAAATAAACATAACCCAACATAAATTAATCAAAATAGGTTCAAGTGTATTATTAACTTCTTACAATAAATAAACTAAAATCCAAAAAAAAAATACATACACAATATTTGGAACGAAAAAATTAAACTACCTCCGTAATATGGGAGATAAAAACTAGTATAAACTATATTATAATACATGTAAAGAGAATAAAAAAATAACTTTATATAGTATTAAGACTTCAAGTAATTACAACTTTTAAAATATATAGAACAATCATTTTAAAAAAATAACTTTTAAAATATATTGTGTATTCGTATATTTTTATTTCATGTATTTGTAATTGTGTATATCATTAAATAACATGTATTAATTTTCTTTCTTGTTTCTTTATAGAAATTGAGGAAGCAATAAAGAAAGAAAAGGAATACAGAAAATGAAAAGATGACTAGCGAACATTAAACGAATGTTGACTTTCTTTGTATAAGTTAGTTTTGTTATAAACATTTTGATATTTTTTTTATGCTTTGCATGTTTTGGTATTCATTACTTGATTTTGAATTGATTTTAAATTATGGTTGATTTGTTTTATTTTTAGTTTTGGTATTATGTATTGGTTGCGGTATTAAGATTTTGGTTGTGGTATTATAGATAATTGATTGTCGGTATCGTATTGTTACCTAGTTTAGTGGAGATTTTAAAAAAAAAAGAACAAATGGGTATCAAAGCGAGTATCGTACCCAAAGTACTTGTACCTGTATCCGTACTCATACCATATAATTCAGGTACATGTATGGGTACCAAGATTTACTGATTTTAGATATGGGTACGGTCCCGATCCATCCATACTATGTTCTCCTTGCCATATTACATAGACACCCCTCTAGTTTTAACAACTAATAAATGCTTATGAGAAAACATTTTTCCTGTGATTTTGTTATATCATATTATATGAATAACTAGTTCGCAAAATTATTCACTCAAAAAGTTAGTGTACTTTTCAAACTTATTTATTAGAAGTTAAAAATTATAAATTGGATGTGGCTTAATGGTAGAGTACTCATTTTACTAGTGAGAGGTAGGGGGTTCAAACCTCAATATCACCAATTTATATGGGAGATATGAGGGATGACCCTGGCTTGCCAGGGTTCGAGTCCTGATCTCACCCGGTTTTACCGTCACCTCGCTGTCGTGCTGTTTGGCGGGCGTGGGGATAGGGTTTTATCCGGTGAATCCCTCAACAGGTGGACCGCTAGGGGCTCCGTCCGTCCGGACTAGTGGCCGGCTCGGGCTACCTTTAGCCAATGGAGACCGCGTACGAAGTACCTGACGTTACTTAGTTGGCTGTTAAAAAAAAAGTTAAAAATTCAATTTATTAATTAAAACATGATTCCATTTGGTTTGTATTTAATATCCCACGTGTTACGTTAGTAAAATTGAGAAACTTATCGATAATAGATTAAATTAGTCAAAAGTAGTAAATGTATTCATACATCTACAATTTTTGAAGGTGCTATCAAATAAAATATATTTTCACTTAGTACATCCAATGTTATATTCGAGCAAACCATTGTAACTTGTATCATTTCGTAAACTAAGGTGACATTTTGGAGCCTTTTAACCATTATAAACCAAGTTTTACAACACTAATTCATAATTATAAGGTTATCTGATAATGTGAAAAACACATATATTTAGATGTTTTACACGTAATTTACACCAAATTTTATTAATTTAAAAGGTGGTCATTAAAAGTTCTCGTGACACTACACATAAACACTTGCTTAAGGTGATTCATAGGAGGAACCTAATACGTTTTGTAGTGGGGGAGGTAATCAGAACTCTTTAACATCGTCAAATTTATTGTAACATGATATTCAAACATTAATGTTTCTATCATATATATTGGAAGAACTTCTCCTTTTTGGCTACGCTTATATAAATTATATAACATGATACGATCCAATATATTAGTTAAGTTTAATATATTAATTAAGTTTATCTATTATTTAGTTTCTTCTTCTTTTCTCTTTTGTTTCAACCCAAAATTATTTCAACTTTGATTTCTTTTTATCTTCTTTTCAGAGTCTAACCCGCTCTACGATTCTATCGGGAGACTATCGGCCTCTGTCATAACATTATTGGTTAGTGACCAAAATGTCAAACAAATTCAACTTGTGGGGTAAAATTAATTTGATATGGTCAAAGTTTGAGATTACTGAATTGAAAATAAATAAATACATAAAAACCGAATTGTAGTTTAGTCTATTTATTGATATGTTTTTAAAGTTTAAAAAATGATTTTTTATCGATTTTATGTAACTAATGTTACACATTACATATGTAAATCCTTTTGAAATGCCGTGTTAACCTTATAAGAATTAATCTATCTCAAGGGTCAAATTATTTTACAAAGGGTAATAAAAATGAGAAATATAAGAAACCATAAATAATTGACATGTGTCAAGTGGGGACCAAAAGAAAAAGGGTATAGAGGTAATTGTACACTTTTTCTCTCTACACATGCAATGCACATGTTAATACATCATTTTAGAACGTTTATAACTTTTTCGTATGATATTTTTTTTAAAAAAAATCATCATAATAATAAGCGTTTTTTTATATTTAATATGAGTATGATTTTTGTTATATAAAATTTAATACAAAAATCACGTCATTGTGTCTTTTCGTACATCACTGTGTCTTTTTTCGTCATTGTGTCTTTTCGCACACCATTGTGTCTTTTTTCGTCATTGTGTCTTTTCGCACACTATTGTGTCTTTTCGCACACCATTGTGTCTTTTTTCGTCATTGTGTCTTTTCGCATACCATTGTGTCTTTTCGCTTATCATTGTGTCTTTTTTTGCCATTGTGTTTTTTCGCATACCATTGTGTCTTTTCGCTTATCTTTGTGTCTTTTTTCTTCATTGTGTCTTTTTTCGTCATTGTGTCTTTTCGCTTATCATTGTGTCTTTTTTCGTCATTGTGTCTTTTCGCACACCATTGTGTATTTTCGCTTATCATTGTGTCTTTTTTCGTCATTGTGTCTTTTCGCACACCATTGTGTCTTTTTATCTAATACATAAAACACAATGCTTAATACATGTTACACAATAACTTGAAACGTAAAACACAATGGTGAATACGTATAACACAATGACCTAAAACGTAAGACACAATTGTGAATACGTATAACACAATGATTTGAAACGTAAAACACAATTAAAACAACATATTACACAATGAACAATAAAAAAACACAATTAAAAAAATCCATTAATTTTTTTTATTTTTATATAACAATATGATACTCATATTAAAGATAAAAGGACGCTTATTATTATGGTGATTTTTTTTAAAAAAATAATGTCGTATGAAAAAGTTATTGACATTTTAAAATGATGGGTGAATTGATATGTGCCTTGCATGTGGAGAGAGAAAGTTAACAAAGATGGGTTATTACATTCATGTCCTTTTTATCAATTTTTATTTATTAAATTAATCTCAGTCATTCAAATCTAAAATCAATGGACTGGATTCCTTCTCACCCTTCTTATTTTTATTGTCCTTTGTATTTTAACTTTACCCTCTATCTCAATATCAACTAAGATATTTTCTATATGGGTAAATTTAAGATATGGTAAATTTTTTCTATATGGGTAAGCAAAAAATAGACTAAAATGGCCCCTGACGTGGGAGGCACGTGGCGTTAATGACATGCACTTAAATTGCAAAATTTGAAACCACATAGTATCTCATGCAAAAACGAAATGAATTGAAAAGGAGAATTTGATCAAACCATTAGACGGAAATCATAATGTACTCTAATAGTTATAAGATCATTTCAAAATTTAGGTTGTTATAACATGACCTATTCGGTTTGACAATAATTTGATGTGTATAATAAACTAAATCTACCTATCCATATAAATATTTATGAAAAAAAATCGTAAGTATTACACTTTGGTTGCTCCTCACTCCTCTCAAGCCATCAGATTGCTTGATTTGTGATTTGAGATTTCTTATGTGTGTGATCTGAATTCGCGAGTATGAGTTTTACCAAACCCGGATAGTCTCTAAATGGGTTATAACATCTCAATTTATTTGTGAAACTTTTTCATAATTAAACAAAAATTTTCGCGGGTTATGAGTTCGACACTCTCACCAGATAACCCTTAAACAAGTTATAACATCTCATTTATTTGTGTAAGAACCCTTAATCATCAAACAATAATTTTCGCTAGTCATGGGTCTCACCAAACTCGAATAACTCCTAAACAGGTTATAACATCTCATTTATTTGTAAAACACTGTCATCAAACCCTAATTTGATTTCTCTCCTCTACATATTCTCCACCGCCGATCTATCATCTTCATCACCGGTCCACTCACCACCGTCAACTTCCCTCTCACGCATCAACCACCAAGTCATCTACATTAACCGTCCCTTTTTCAGCCCTATAACGCTATGAATAACCGAAAGTGGTCAAGAAGTGAGCTCAATTGAATGAAGCCATTTGAACCGCAGGTCGAGCCTATAACAAACTGATTTAGTCCTTAAAATCATGTTCCAATGTTTACACTTTTTAGTCCCTCACATTTCACAAGAAGTGTAAACTCGAATCAAAGTTCCCTTAATTCACTATTGCCAAATGACAATTATACCCGTGAGTTATAACCTGAACTGGTTTAACCCTATTGACTTTGACATAACCTCAACAAAGGAAAACGAAGGATATTTATATTGTAGCATAGAGATATAGAATTTGAAACGTCAAATCATTTTTGAAGAAAAAGATGGGGGCAAAAGCATGAAATTTAGTCTTTAGCCGTTTTTTCCGACCCCTGCCAATGTTTAGAAAACAAAATAATTAAGAAGCTTCCGAGGAGGCAACTTTTTACCTTCTTTTTCATTGAAACAGATACATGACACAATTGACTTTTTCTTTGTTGACATCGCTAATTATTTATTAGGTAAAAAGATTGTGTTTTCTCTCTTTATAATTAATTGGTGATTAATCTTAGAAAAAAAAATAATTGGTGAAAATAGTTATATGAATTTATTAAAAAAAAAATCTTAGAACTAGTCAATACTATTAAAACAAATCCAGTTAAGAGGGTTTTCTTCTTTTAAATAAAGTTAGGCTTTCTTCTTAGACCACCCGTAGTGGTGGCTTTGGCCCTAGCGTTGTGAAGCAAAACGCGGGGGGTACACCGCCCCCCCTGCGTTATGTTGATTTCCATTTTGTGTGCGTTGTATATAAAACGCTGAGGAATGACACGTAAATCAAAATTTGACCGTTTTTTTTAAACCATTTGACCGTTGGATAATTAAAAAAAAAATTATTTCCTATATATTAAACCATTTCATTCCCAATCAAACCTCATCAAATTTATAAAAATTCTCTTTCAACTCTATAAAAATTCCTTTACACCAAATTCACTATATATGGATCCTCCATCTATATATAAACAGTTTTTCGGGCCCGACCAACAAGCCGAGGACGTGGAGGAGGAACAGGCGGTTACGAGTGCGATTATGCTCGCGACACAGTATATGAGTTCCGTTACGGGTGCGATTAGCTCTCCACCCCCCCGTTTCAACAAGAGCATCGAACGAGATCGTGCCGAAGCCAACAACCGGTTGATGGCGGATTACTTCTGCGACACGCCGAGGTACAAGAACCCGAAGACCTTTAGGCGCCGTTTTCGGATGTCTAAAAATTTATTTATGCGCATCACCAATGATTTGGAGCGTGAGTTTGATTACTTTAAGCAAAAGCCTGACGCTCGAGGGACGCTAGGATTCACAGCTATTCAGAAGGTTACGTCAGCCGTGCGCGTGCTCGCATACGGAAACACGACCGACATCAACGACGATTATTTAAAGATGGCCGAAAAACAACCCGGGACACCTTAGAGTATTTTTGTTACGGTACGTTTTATTTTTTTTTTAAAATAGTTTATCACTTGTTTACTGTGATCATTTATTTTATAAAAATTTTGTAAAATATAGGAATATTTAAACTATATGGACCACATTATCTGAGAGAGCCCAACGTTAACGATCTACAACGTCTTTACGAGGCACATACAAGGGTGCATGGTTTCCCCGACAAGATAGGAAGTGTAGATTGCATGCATTGGGAATGGGCTAATTGTCCAACTGCATGGCGAGGTCAATTCACACGAGGTGACCAAAAGGGACCAACGGTCAGCCTTCAAGCGATCGCTTCATACGACCTTTGGATTTGGTCGGCATTCTTTGGTGTTCCCGGTTCCAACAATGACATAACCGTCTTAGAGCATTCTCCTGTGATGGAGAGTTACATATCTGGGACCGTTCCCGTCGCTTCGTTTTGGCTAACGATAACTTCTACGATCATGGGTACTATCTGGGTGATGGAATATATCCAGAGTTCGCAATAATTGCTAAAACATTCAGAGACCCGATGGATGAAAAAAGACAGTATTTTAAGAAAGTGCAAGAGTCTGCGAGAAAGGATATCGAGAGGAGTTTTGGTGTTCTTCAACAACGATGACATTATGTTAAAAATCCTTTTCGTCTGTGGTCTTTAGAAAGAATGAGATGTGCTATGTATGCGTGTATCATAATGCATAACATGATCATCGAGGACGAGGGAAGAGCAATATGTCCAACTTTCATACCGGACCCGGATCCACCACGGACTCCGGCAAGTATGGAGCAACGACTCGAAAACTCGGATTCCGTGCGGTCAAGAGAGATACATAACGCACTAAAGGAGGATTTGGTCAAACATCTTTGGATGTATCGGCCCCTGCCTGGTGAAAACGATGATCAAAACGAGGGTAACAATGAAGGCGATGATGAAGACAACGACGACGATGGCGAAGACGATGAAAACGACGACGAGGACGACGACGAAGAGGGCGAAGACGACGACGACGACAACAACGACGGATAGTTTTTTTTTATTTTCTTGTAATATTTATTTAATAAAATATTATTGTTATTTGATTATTCTTATTAAAAATTGAAAAAAAAAACAAAAACTGTAAAAGTGACTGGGCGCCACGTGGCGCATAACCCCTGGATGTGGAGAGTTATGACTACAGCCTGTTTTTGTACAAAACCATAACTCTGACTGGGCGCCACGTGACGCATAACCCCTAGATGTGAAACTTTATGACTACACATGGTCTTATCATAATTCAACTAGGGTCTAGGGGGTTTTATATATCAACACGTATTCAGTTTGACATCATTAAATACGTGTAGTCGGGGGTTCATAACTTTTGATTATTTTTATATGCTATAATTTTCGCTAAGTGGTGTTATATAAATACGAGTATCAAATACTACACAGAACTAGAGGGATAAATAGATTTTTTTTTCTTTCTACTTTTACTTGATTAAGATGTTAAATTTGTTTGTTAAACATCTTTTACAACTCAATACGTAAGATTTACAATAAGTAAATAGTTCAAGGGATAGAGATGACAAAATCGATTTGTAGAGGTACACGTGGATATTAACTAATATATTCTATGTAATCTCTCACCAATTCTCTACTCGAGAGTTGCTTCACTTACTTTTCTCTTAACAAGAAAGAGCACGGCCGGCCTTTAAGGAGGGCGGGGTGGTCGACGGCCCCCGACCCGACACCCCGTTAGGCCCGAATTTTTTTTAAAAAAAATTTATATGTATTTTTATGAATAACAAAATGTATATTTAATGTTTAAACCCAATTATATAACAACTAGTTTGGCTTAGTGATAAAGAGTTATTACTCTCAACCAAAAGGTTGTGGGTTCTAGTCACATTTGGAACATGTTTAAGCTCTATTTTTATATAAAACTTTTTTACACAACTCAAATCATAGCCAAGTATGATCATTTAAAAATTTAATTGTTTAAAGCTAACAAAATACTCATTTTACTTGTGGCCCAAAAATAATTTCACCTTCGGCCAAAAAATATTTTTGGCTTCTCGAAGCCGGGGCATGTGAAAGAGATCACCAATGGACCAAGCACTTCGTAATCATATTGTACAAACATTTCGCTAATCAAAGATTCCAATGTAGTGATCACCTTCTTTATTTAACACTAGCTTTTGAACCCGTGTATTTACGAGATTTGTTAAATAATAAAAATAAAAAAATCCATTATCTAAAAGAAATGAACATAATTATAGGTAAAAAGAAGAAAAAATATATAGTATAAACAATAAAATGTATAAAATCTCAAATTTACACTTTATTTTTATATACAACATTTGCATAAACTGTTTTGACCAATTACCCGTGGATAACTATGATAAATGAGATGAGAGATTAGAGAATTAAAAGAGAAATTATAACCCATTTATCTCAAAACTGTTTTGTCTCATGACCCATGAATATGTAGGATAAATAAGTTGACCAATTAGAAAATTGGAAATGAAATTATAACCCATTTGCTAAAATTATTTTGGCCCATGACCAATGAATAGTTGAGATGAATGAGATGATAAATTAGATAATTAGAAAGTAAATTATAACCCATTTGTCAATATGGTTTTGTTCCATAACCAATGGATAGGTAGGATGAATGAGAAGAGAGATTATGCCTAGAATGAATGTGAGATTGCCACATCATTCTCATTATTTTCTTTTATTAGTATAGTTAGATTAGATTAGATTAGATTAGATTAAATTAGATATCTAAGGATAAACAGCTTAAAAGACTCTCCAAATGGTAAGTTCCACCTACAAGTAATATGATTTTCAAAAACATTTTTTAAAACCATTTTGATTAAATATCAAGTATTTTATTAAAAAAAATACACTTAATATAACATCAAGATTTTTTGACAAAAAAAAATCTTCTGGTTTATAAAAAAAACTTTTCTTCTAAGTGTATCTTGTTTATTTTGATATTCAGCTCATTTATATTGTCACATAGGTTGATATTGAGCAATGACTTATGAAAGACTAATTAAATATTTGAAGTCATATATATGCATATAATTATCAATAATGAACTAGTGACATTTTAAGTCACATTATGTTAAATCATTATCAAAACTTAGGGACATAATCAAAGTTTAACATTGTTATACAGATACTATATTTCAAATAAAAAATTAGCGATGTCATTTGATATTGGTAGCCTCTTGTGATCCCACCCTATGTGTAGCAAACTAAAAATTTTATTATACTAACGTAACAAACATGAGAAAAGTCTAAGTCTAAAAACATTAGCTTTTGTGTCGAATTCGATATATGTTACCTTCAGTTCCATATCATGTCTGGTTCTATATACATTAACTGTGAGTTGCCTTCATTGGGTTAAAAAAAATTTAGGTCATCAACTATGTTCAACTTCATCAATGAGCATATGTTGTTCAGCTTGTCCTTTGAAGAAAAGAGAAATTGTTTCGTATTGAAGCCCGTTTCTAGCAAACCAACTAATCATTGATGTCCATACATATACATTTTTAACCTAGCAAAGAGACAAGACCGGCAAAACTTATTAATAAAAAATGAAAAAGGAAACAAAAGACGAGAGAAAGAACTAGCCATTTTCAGATACAATCCCGAATCCAGTTAACCGGTTTTGGTGCCTTGGTGGTATTGGTTAATAACTATAAGTGTATATTGGTCAAGTTTTTCATAAGCGGTTCGGTTAATAACAGGTTTTTGTATGAAAATAACCTAACCAATGTAACCAGTTAGGCTAATAACGAACTTGTTAACAGTTGCAGTTGATGATAACCGATTTTTAAAAGATCCATTAAATAGTATATTTAAAAAATAAACTTAACAAAGGTCTTTTTTAAAAAAAATATAAATATAATAAAATAACGAATACATTTTAGTTTTGGGAAAACCCTCAAAATGTCTATTTTTTAGAAAGAGATTCTAAATGTGTTCTCTCAACAAATTCCCTCTTGGTCTCTTTACTAAAGTGTTGTCGTCTTTATGTTAGAAGTTCGAGACTACATGTTTCTTAACTCGTCGCCTCCCCGCTATGTTAGCTCAAAACCCGTTGTCTCCCCTTGATGTTAGCTCAAAACCCGTTGTCTTCCCGCCATGTTAGTTCAAAACCCGTTGTCTCCCCGCAATGTTATCTTAAAGAATTCTACCTTATCTTTACTAAAAATATAGATCCTAAACCAATTTAAAAAATACTTGAATATTTTTTATTTTATTGGTTTTTAAATTCTTGTATATTGGACTTTGGATAATAATATGATTAAGGAAACTCATGCATATCATTAAAATCATTTTATGTATACCTTCTTTAGATATAATTTTTTAAATAACAAGATTTATTAGATTCAATTTTTAAGCTAACATGGCGTGAAAGTGACAAGCTTTGAGCTAGCATGGCGGGGAGACAACGGGTTTTGAGCTAGCATGGCAGGAAGACAACGGGTTTTGAGCTAACATGACGAGGAGGCGACGGGTTAATAAGGGGACAGACAGGGAATTTGATTTGTTTTTTGGAGGGGGGGGGGGGGGCATATTTAAAATCTGTCTCTAAATATAAGAAATTTTAAGAATTTTGTCTTTTATTTTTTGACATCAAATCCTCATGGAGTTATATCAAAAATACCAAATACCTCTACACTAACTTATGAAATAAAAAAAAACCCACCGGTTTATATGGCATAAAATGGCTAACTAGCGGCTAGTACTACAGTGGCGGACCCAGGATTTTTTGACAATGGGGTCCCATTATTTTCGGCGTTCAAATTTTTTTTGGTCGGTCGTTGTTTGGGTCGTGTCGGGACGGGTCGGGTCGAAAACATAATAGAAAACAATAAAATTATAATAAACATACAAAATACGATGTCATTCGAAACAATAAGAGAAACATTAAAAATTATGTTTGTGTGAAGTTTCTTAATAAAAAAAACTGGGCTATATTATTCAAAACAGTAGAATTAACTTATGTTTTTCTTTCATAAAACAACTCAATTCAACAAGAGTCTAGTAGTCAAAGCCAGTTTCGACGCAAACAAGACTAAAATTTAGCAAAAAGAATCGTTTTGATCCGAGCCAAATTGAAAGATTCTTATAATGAACCGGTTTTGCACGATCTAAACCATGTTACTCTCCTCAAACCATAACTCCATAGCACGGCTCTTCTCTAAATCTATATATATATATATATATATATATATTCAAACCCTTTTCCCATTCTTTTCAATGATTCTTGCATAATTAACACTAAAATTCAAGTTTTTAACATAACAAAGTCACAATCTAACAATAATATACAACATACAATTACCAATCTAAGTATATAATTGCATAAAATCAATCAATTGGACATTTTTATTTTCCTGAGTAGTTTTTTAGCCCTAAAATTACCTAAGAGTTGAGGCAAAATCAGAAGGAGTGCCGAGAGGGTGGCTGGTAGCAGAGAAGCACGACAGCGAGCAGGGGTTGGGCAGGTGGCGGACCTGAGGAGGATTGAGCAGCGTTGAGGAGGAGTTGAGACTTGAGAAGCAGCTTCTGTTTCTGGTCTAATGTTACAAACTCATAAAACCTAATTACTATATTGACTATATATATTTGCTTATTTGACTAAAAAAATAGCAAAAAATAGAGTAACACCAGTTTAGAAGGGCCTCAAACCTGAGACATTCCACTACTAAAACGGGTTTCATTCCAACCAGAGTGGATATGCAATATGTTTATGGGGTCCAAGTGCTAATTTACATGGGGTCCTTAATAAATTTTCTATATCATTTCTAAAGAAATTTTAAAAAACATTGGTGTCCCGGGACCTTGACAGCTACTATGTAGGTCTGCCCCTGCTAGTACAACTTTTTTTTTCTTCTAATGGTATATAACCAATTAATCCGTTATTAACCATATAAGAATAATCGGTATTGGTTAATTGTAGGGGCGAAGCATATATTCTGGCCTGGGGTCACATTTTGCGTTTTCGTTCAAGCTTTGCCACTGATTAATAGATTACTAACCAGGTCCTGCTCCAAACTCTTAACCGGTTCAAAACCGGTAGCTTGTATCGGTTACCATCCGGTTTCAATAGTACATGTTTCAAACTGGTTTTGGTTCGGCTAAACTTAAAATGGTTAGGATTTACATCTCTAGAAAGACTACAACACAAAAGAAACCTATTCACTGTGCCTAATATTTACTGACCCAATGTAACCTAGCCTGTGAGTCTGCGACGTAAAACTCTTTCAAGAACATCACATAAATAGTCCCAAAAGAAATTGCATCTCAAAACTGATAAGGGGACATTTTTAGCCCATTTTAGAGTACACGATATCATAGTTATATTACATTTATTCATATTCAAAACACTACGATCTAAAAAAACACAGAACTTAAAACACATTCACGATCAAGACGCCTTCAAATTCACTCTGTCCATTGTCACTCCATATATAGTCAACATTGACTTTTTAACTTCGGACATCTTTGGCTTATTTATAACATGGTGGGCGGGGGGATCATTGACAAGGCATTCCACCACACTAATCGGATTGCCAAGATGTGAAGGATCACACAAATCGCGAGGCAGCCAGTAATTGGTCACTCAAATCTTAATTAGACCATTCCCAGTGCAAAGGGCCTTCCTTTAAGCCCTTCTTATATTCACTGTGACACCTCATATACCCAACATTTTCCTTATTCTTTTACAACAAACATCTAACATGTAGGTCCTCCATCTCCCCTCACAAAACACACTTTTCTTCTTCTTTTTCATGCCCTTAGCTAAGGGCTTCTTCCACTCTCTCTCATCTCTCTCATCCATGTTATGAAGCCATATCATCAAGGACAAGTAAGGGCCATATTTTTCTCGAGATGGTCTTATTACCTCTCATATCATAAAGATAACCCAAGCCAACTCCCATCCTTTCTAGAATAACATCACAACCCGGTAAAACTATCATCTTGGGACATGCCTCCAGACTCCAGGAGTCCAACTAGACTCATTAAGTTTTTGACTGCGAACAACAATTTGGACTCGACAAAAGACCACAAAGCCCAGCCCAAAAAACAAACAAAATCCAACCTATAATCCTCTTGGGCTTTTATTAGGCATAAAAACCAAACAAAACAATTAGCATAGAAGTGTTCTAACTTCTATTTCTAAGTGATATAAACAGTTAAAGCATGAAAACTCAATGTGGGTCAAAAACCTCGATTTGCTCAATAACCCTAGAATTTATGAATCATGAAAGATCAAACCAAACTACCAAAATTGATGATTTTTATACAATTATAAACATAAGATGTGAAGTTTTCAAGCAAAACCATACCATATAACCTATCAGTTCAACCAAAATCGGCGTTGGGCCTAAAGGTTTTCATAATAGCCCGTTGTCCTTAAAGGATTGCGGAGGAGATAAAGGTGTCGGGTGTCTTATGGTTAAAAAAACCGGGCAAATATTGATAATGCAGACTAGGTGAATTGGTGCGTTTTTAATGTCCTAAACGTTTATTAAATTTCTTGTAGGCATTTTGATGGTATGGTGTTTGTAATTTGTATTCTTTTTATTATTTATTTTTAGCTACTCACTAGATTCTTTGATGTTAAAAAAATAATAGACAGGAAAAACTAAAGCATAGAAAAGAGGTTAAACTTGTAGGACTAAGACCAGTTGTTTAATTAAAAAGTGACAAACGCTCAGTCGCGTCACTGCCACGTAGACATGGAGGCTTTCACTAAGTTTTTTATAAAACATGTAATGTATTAACTAACAACACAATTATTATTTAATCTTTTTTTTTCATATAAAATTTGTAAAAAAAGTAAAATAAAGAGTTAGAAAAAGTCTAACCCCACACCCCTTGCCTTCAAGCCCGTCACAGCCTTACAGTCTTTGCCCTTCGGCGGCCCATCTTAAACACCTATAATGGTGTTTGGCGCCTTCCTGCACTAATACGTACAAGGACTAAAGCGTATTACCATTGATCAAAAGCCATTTGTAATGATTAAATCACTTAAGGGGCTTTTTCCGTCACGTTATTGTTACTCTTTTCAGCCAAAAACATATGTAATGAATAATGTTCCTTAATACCTTTTTAATCATTATCACTTCAAACAATATAGAGTTTTATTATAGAAACGCTCATGTCCTTTAATATCCTGTAATTGCTGAAGAATATTACAAGGGCTTATCCACCCTATCATGCTCCTTTAATGAGGGTATAATATGGCATTCGCAAGTTTGGTAGAATGGTAAGGAGCAACCCGATTAATAGCCCACTCGCACAGAAATATATATCCACACATGCATCCACATGGGAGCCTGTTTTATTATTACACGTGTCCGTATCTTACACGGCAAGGCGTTTGTACTCCTCTACTTCACACCTTTTCCGTTAAACTTAATTTCAACTTTTTACTGTTTTAGCCTTTTAGGATAATTTACAATGAAGATTACAAATTATAAACAATTCTTAATCATCAGCAACCTTTTATGAATATTCTTGTGTAAGTAAGAATGGAAGAAAGATTGCAAACAGACATGATACTATGATAGCCATTTCAAATTACCCAAATGAAATTAGTTAAATTATATTTAATCATTTCCTAAACCAAACAAAGTAGCATGTATAGTAAAATATACCATTTACAGTATCACACACTAGTTAAATTGTAATTTTTACCGTGACCTGACTCATATAGCGTAGTTTTAATTCAAAGATTACTTGTATGTCGTTATTTTCACCTCAATCGTTGATTTGTCCATCTCATGACATAAAATTCGACATTTTCATACACAGACGCCACTTGTAATTACGTTATTAGCATACAAAAAATATCTTCAATGGAAAGAATGATCACTTATGGCATAATTTGTACGTTTATGATCTGAAAGAATTGCAGAGACGAAATGTATGGTGGTAAAAAATTAAAGTACCCCACACCAAATCACTTAACTCTATTCTTTCTTCCTCAATTTGGGTTCCAACTGTAGAAGTACATGAAAATGGAGGACATTTAAAGTAATAAAGAAAGAAGAAAGCATAGATTAATTAGTTAAACTGAATAATAATAATAATACTACCACTACCGTACTACTACTGTACCCGTGCTTCTAAATTTAAGAAGCAATTTTTACAATCTCTTTAATTCTAATTTGAAGAGGTATGTACCCGCCTCAACACCGAGCGAGGCGGGTCAACCCACAAGATATAGACAAGAGGCTTGAAATCAAGACATTATGAAGGCACAAAGCCAAAACCTATGCGCATGGCGCATATCACATATGCTCACGCATATCACATATGCTCATGCATCACATGCTCAGGCATCACATATGCTCAGGCACCACAGATGCTCACGCATCACATATGCTCACGCATATCACATATGTGCGTGGCGCATCCGCGCGTGGCGCATATCACATGCTCGTGCATATCACATTTGCGCATGAAACATCTGCGCGTGAGAATAAAGAGAAGACCTCGCGCATCCTCAGGATAGGCGCATATCACACATGCACATAATCAACCTCGTCCTTATCCAAATCAGGATTAGGGCAACCTTGATTGTGCACGTCAGACAACCTTCCAGAAGGTATCTTTTTAAGGAATAAGAATATGCTGATGTTGACAGCTGCCAATGAAAAGTGGACAACTCAGCAAAACCCATGTGCTACCACGTGATTATAACCAATGAAAAAGCACCAGGTGTCCCAAGGACACGTGGCGCAAAGCAATTGGAGGAGGCCAACAAGGCCCTAATTGGGTCTGAGCCCAATCATTGGAAACCC
This sequence comes from Bidens hawaiensis, assembly GCF_021521415.1. NCBI lineage: Eukaryota > Viridiplantae > Streptophyta > Magnoliopsida > Asterales > Asteraceae > Bidens > Bidens hawaiensis. The sequence continues at coordinate 429,529 of NW_027492430.1, read as the reverse complement.
TAGCACTATAAATACCACATCAACTCCACAAGGAGACACACATCCAATTACAGAGTATTCAGCTATATTAAGCAATACACTCCATTTTCCTTACCCTCATATTATTATCTTCTCCTACAAACTCTTATTCTCACACCGGAGGGTTACCCCAAAGAGGACCCCTCTGTCCCTTTCTGAGGGGTAAGTTTACGGTGCTGTTCATTTTGTAGGTGGAAGAATCCACATCCCAGAGAACCATCGGTGAAATAGCATAATCACACCCGAGGAAAGTAGATCGTCCACCAGTGAGTCGATCCACGTTTCTTCATTGGCGCCATCACCTGTTACAACGGCAACAAGATCTCATCAGATCTCTAAAAAAAACAAATTTTCACTATGGTTTCTGGCGTTCGTAACGTTGATCAAGTTCTGGAGGATATTGAACGTGAGGATGTTAATGAGGGACAGCAGTTTCTGAGGGTGCCGCGTGATTCTACGCGCGCCACCAGTAACCGTCCCTTCATCACAACTCCTCATGGCCAGACTGAAACTCCTCCAGACGATCTCACGTTCCAAAATCTTGCCGGCGCGAAACAAAAAGGACCAATGGGTCCAGAAGATGAAACCAATGACCCCAAAGAATGGCTCATAAACGAGCAACGACGTCTAATGGACAAGTACAATGAGCTGGTCAAATAAAAAAAGTCAGCCGACTTAACACAAAGGCTAGCGTTTGACAAGCAAAACGTTCATGGAACAAAAAGGGCGCGCGCGCCGGAAGATGGTCATTCTGTTCACACTGCACACACTGAGTTTAGTGATGAAGAAGTGCACAGCATGAGGAAGACGCGAGATACTCATGCAGGAGGCTCACAGCTCCGCGCGCACGTGAACATGGCGCCTGGAGCCAAAGCCGATCTGGATCTGCACACGCCGTACAGCCCACCAGTTAGAGGGCAAGTGGACGTAACCACACCGTACAGGCCAGCCATCTTGGTGAAACATTCAAAATTCACTGAGCGCATCGCGAAGGCCCTCATTCAGCACAAAACCAAGATGCCAAGTGGTTTGGGCAAATATGACGGCACAACAGATCCAGACGATTTCTTACAAGGTTTTTACAACACTGGAAACCTAGAAAGCTGGACGATGCCAACATGGTGTCACATGTTTGCTCGCTGCCTCACGGGCGCGGCGCGTGTCTGGTTCGAGAGCTTGCCGACTGGGCAAATCGATGGGTTCGAGGAACTATTGGAAAAGTTCCAAGCCCACTTCGTACAGCAGCGCAGACACACGCGCGACCCTGATGACATCATGCACTGCGGGCGCAGGAATGATGAAACGATTGAAGACTACATAACTCGTTTCAATCAGGAGTCTCTGGCAATCGGAGGTATCACTGAGCAACTCTTGCGCGTGGCCTTTATACAAGGCGCGCGCAGTGATCAACTCCGCCGAGCTCTCGTAAGCAGAGATGGCATGCCAACCACTTGGGCCAAACTAATGGAAGCATCGCGAGTCTTCGCGAGAAATGAAAAACAAATTGCCCAAGATAGGGCAAGAGAAAGAGCGCATCAAGCTGAGACACCGCGCAGCAACGAAAGGAGGGGCAAACAGAACTCTGTATGGTCCAGGTTGCAACCAACCAGTTTTTCTTCCGCAGAAAATCAGGCGCAACCAAGCTCACCCCAGCCCCAAAAAGACGTTCGTAATCGCGGGGAGGGTGACAAAAGGGAAGGCGGCAGAGATCCTAACAGACCTCTGCCAAGAATATGGACTCCCCTCACTAAAACGCCTTCACAGGTGTTAAGCACTGAGAATGTCCAGTTCAAAAGCCCCAAGCCACTACACTACAAGGGACCATCAGACAGTGGCAAGTACTGTGAGTTTCACAAGTCCACAGGACACAACACTGATGCATGCCACCACTTGAAGGATGCAATTGAAAAAGATGTGAAATCAGGCAAGCTGGCTCACCTGGTTAAAAACTCAAGACCAGAAAATGAACAATCAGAAGGAGCCTCAGCCAGCAAAAAGTACAAAAGAATCTGTGTAGCCGAGGGAGGAAGGCAAGGGCAAATATCAAGAAAGAGAAGCGCGCAAATCCAAGGAGATTGGCGCGAGCAACAAGTCATCTTCCCAAGAATCAGGGGAGGCCCTTCCATCAGCAGTCCGCTTGTCATCACTACACACATTGCTCATTATGAAGTGTCAAAAGTCCTGGTGGACACTGGCAGCGAATCAGACATCATGTATGAGCAATGTTTCAGGAAACTGGATCCGGCAGACCAAGCAAGGCTTGAAATTGTGAATGCACCAATCTCTGGTGTTTCAAATGAAATCATTCATCCCCTAGGTCAAATACAATTTGAACTAACCATGGGGGATGAAAAACACAAGCGAGCCGAAGTTGTCAACTTCTTGGTCTTGCCCACCACTTCATGCCACAATATGATCTTGGGTAGGGGAACGATTGCCCAATTCAACGCCATACCTTCGCCAGCGCACGGCGCGTTGGGGTTCCCAACACCAACAGGTGTAACTTTTGTATACCGAGATCATTTGTGTGCAGTGACAAGTACTCCGCGGGAAGGGAGAATGAAACTTCCAATGGCAGACAACGCGCCGGAGGAATGGATTCTCAACCAAAAATTCCCGGAGCAAACAATCACAATTGGCGCTACGATATCAGACGACACGAGGTTGAGAATGAAAAGATTGCTCACAGCATATATGTCGGTCTTCGCGTGGCAACACTCTGATATGACTGGGGTTCCGCTAGACCTGGCGCAACATTCTCTCAACACGTTCAAGTCTGTAGAGCCAATTGCTCAAAAGAAGAGAGTCATGGGGGATGAGAAGGCGAGGGCCATGAATGAGCAGGTTGAGGATCTATTGCGCGCAAACATCATCCGCCCGATACGATACCAGACATGGGTAGCCAATCCTGTGATGGTAAAGAAAAGTAACGGGTCGTGGAGGATGTGCATTGACTTCAAGGACCTCAACAAAGCTTGCCCAAAAGATTGTTACCCCCTCCCAAACATCGACGCAAAGGTGGACTCCGTGGCGCCATTCAAGCTCAAATGTTTCCTGGATGCCTACAAGGGCTACCACCAGATTCAAATGGCACCACAAGACGAGGACAAGACCGCCTTCAGAACCGACAAGGGTGTTTTTTGTTACACAAAAATGCCCTTTGGTTTGAAGAATGCGGGAGCCACCTACCAAAGACTTATGGATGCTGTTTTCAACGAGCAAATTGGAAGAAACCTAGAAGTCTACGTGGATGATTTGGTGATCAAAAGCAGGGAGGAAAAACAAATGCTCAAAGACATCGAAGAAACCCTTGGGCGCCTAAAGGAAGTTAACATGAAGCTCAATCCGAGCAAATGCACTTTCGGCGTACAGGAGGGAAAATTTCTAGGTGTAATGGTCACCAAGGATGGTTTCAAGGTGAACCCAGAAAAGGTGGAGGCCATCCTTGACATGCCCTCGCCATCCACCATGAAAGAAGTCCAGAAGCTGAATGGTAGATTGGTTTCAATCAACAGGTTCCTAGCGAACCATGCAAGCAAATCTACCCCATTTGTCAACACATTGAGGAATTGCTTAAAGAAAAGCCAATTCAAATGGACTCCTGAGGCCGAGCAAGCTTTCAGTGAGATAAAAGAATGTTTGATAAATCTGCCCGCGCTCACAGCTCCACTTCCTGGTGAAATCTTAACATTGTACCTATCGGCAGGAGAGCGCGCCATCGGCGCAGTATTGTTGGTGGATCGCAAGGGAATCCAAACGCCAATATACTATGTGAGTCGGGTGCTGACAGATCCTGAGACGCGCTACTCCATCATGGAAAAGTTAGTTTTGTCACTAACACACGCGTCGCGCAAGCTTCATAGATATTTCAATGGTCATCCCATTGAAGTTCTGACTGGTTACAACATCCAGCAAGTCTTGCGGCGTCCCGCGCTCTCAGGAAGGCTGACAAAGTGGGCGCTGGAATTAGGTGAGCACACGATCGCCTATAAGCCCCGTCCAGCAATAAAGGGACAAGTCTTGGCTGATTTCATTGCAGAAGTCCCCGAAGGAAAAATTGAAGAGGCTCAGCGCGAGGTAGACCCTCCGCGAGCCAATGATGAAGAAAATGTTTGGAGATTATTCACCGACGGAGCGTCAGACAACGAAGGATCCGGCGCAGGCCTCAAGCTGGTGGATCCAGAGAATCAGGAATATATTTACGCCATCAGGTTGGACTTCAAGAGCACCAACAATGAAGCTGAGTATGAAGCCCTGCTGGCTGGCCTGCGCATCGCGCACAAATTCGGAGTTAAAAAGCTAGAGGCCCATGTTGATTCATACTTGGTAGCAGCACAGGTCAATGGCCTTTATGATGCCAAGGAGAACACCATGCCTCTGTATCTAGAGCAGGCGAAAAAGCTCATGAGCAATTTGACTGCTTCAGAATCATTCATATTCTGCGCAGTGAAAACAAATCTGCCGACGCGCTGAGCAAGATGGCATCAACCAGCTTCGATCACTTTGGCAAAGATGTCAGGGTAGAAGTAATGAGCAACCCGTCGGTGGGAGCGAAGTCTGTCCTTGTAACTCATACAACCCCTTCATCATGGATAACTCCAGTAATGGAATTCTTGAAGGAGGGAAAAGTACCGGACGATCGCGCACAGGCGAGGAAGATAAGACACAAGTCGCAGAACTATGAACTGCTTGATGGTACATTATATCGACGCTCTTATCTTGGACCACTCATGAAATGCCTAGATGCTGAGGAAGCAAGCTATGTGATCAGAGAGATACACGAAGGAATCTGTGGAATACATGCTGGCCCGCGCATGGTGGTTGCCAAGGCAATGAGCGCAGGTTACTATTGGCCAGGCATGTACTTGGACGCTTTAAAAGAGATCCAAAAATGCAAAGCATGTCAGAGCTATGCGCCAAACACCATGCGGCCAAAGAACAACTTGATTCCGGTGACCTCCGCATGGCCTTTCCACAAATGGGCAATCGATATTGTGGGTCCCCTACCGCAAGCGCAAGGGCGAGTAAAATTTTTGGTAGTGGCAGTAGACTATTTTACAAAATGGGTTGAAGCCAAGCCACTAGCAAAAATCACAGCCGAAGCGATGAAGCAGTTTATCTGGAGCCACATCATATGCCGTTTTGGCTTGCCCATGGAAATTGTGAGCGATAATGGCAAACAATTCACTGACAGGAAGATATCCAACTGGCTCAAGGAATTGCGCATCAACCAAATCTTCACTTCGGTATACCACCCTCAGGGGAATGGCCAAGTGGAGCGCGCGAATCAAAGTTTGTTAAATGGGCTGAAGAAAAGGTTGGAGGGAGAATCCCATTCTTGGGTCGAAGAGCTACCTAATGTCCTGTGGGCACACAGGACATTAAGCAAAACCAGCAATGGCGAATCCCCGTTCAGCCTAACCTATGGAACGGAGGCTATGATTCCAGCAGAAATTGGATGCCCATAGAGTGCTCATGATGAACAAGATTGATAACGAGCGCGAAAGGAGGTTGGATCTCAACTTACTTGAAGGGCGCAGAGAGGCGGCTATCATCAGTGAAGCCAAGTACAAGAAAAACTGGAAAAATATTACAATCAGCGCGTGAAAGAATGCCACTTCAAGAAGAATGATTTTGTCCTTCGAAACAATGAAGCTAGCCGCGCGATACCCCCGGGAAAGATGTCCCCCAATTGGGAGGGACCTTATCAAGTCTCGGAAGAATTGGGAAAAGGCGCATACGCTTTAAAAGATTTGAATGGAAAGAAGATCCCGCGCGCATGGAACGCGGCACAGCTTAGAAAATGTTTCATGTAAAATTTTTAATCAAGGCTCTTTAAGCCATTATGAATAATGATACGCGCTATCTTCTCTTAATGTGGATTCTATTACCTTTTGCATACATGTTTCACACTTCCCTTTATTAATTTTGAGCAATATGACAACATTGTATTGACATCAAAACAAAAAATAAAACGAAGTAAAACATACATGCGCGAGCTTCAAGCTCAAACGCGTTAACGAGTCTTAACTCTAAAACGTCAGGGCCTTAGCCCAATAATATGAGCCTTAGCTCAGGGCCTTAGCCCAATAATGTGAGCCTTAGCTCAAATCACTCACAACATCCATCCTACATACTGCGCAGCCTGACCATAAAAATACCTAAGTACAACTAAGGCAAAGCAAATGCCAAAACATAGTTGTTAAGGTCTCAGGTCGAGGTCGCGCATGAAATTGTAATGGATATCTGAGTAGCACATATTGACACGTAAAGGATAAAAAACTCATAATTCCATATAATAAATGCGCGATAACGTCGCGCAAAAGAGGAATAATGAAAACGCCAAGGCACGTGTCAACATAATCAAGATATGGCAAAATCACTTACAATATGACAAGGATTAAGTATAAAAATTTCCTTACAACCTTGTTCTTATTTCAACGTGCAAGCATATCTTATATTCAACAAGCAAACATGCAATATAAAGAGATGAATGGGGAATGCGCAAGATGCGAAGAAGGGAAAAACAAAATTTCATTCCAAAGCATTGAAATTTACAAGTTTACAAGTTGATGAGATACAAACTACAAATAAAAATAAAAAACATGAAGGGCTTCTCAAGTCTCCACGTCGACGTCAGCCTCTTCATAGTCCTCATCACCGCCCTCAGCATCTGGCGCAGCCCGCTCCTCGTCATCTCCAAACTGACCATAGTCAAGTTGTTCGTCCTGAAGGGATTCTTCTATCACAATAGTGTCAGGAGCGGATCCTTTGGCCACGCCAGAGCCGCTAGCAGGGGCAGCATGCCCCGCGCCATCATCGCCGCCACCAGCCCCTTCGCACTCGTCAAGTAATTTCTTTAGCGCGCCGAGATCGGGCTGGTCAGCAAGCGCGGATATCTGCAAATCATAAGGAAAAATATGAGTACAAAAAGACTTGGAAAATAAGTCAAGGTAATCTCATTAAGGTTAAAATACCTGCGCAAGGATGGGAATGGGAGTATTCAAATACTTCTCCCCCATCTGGGCCATGTCCGCGCAGGCAACGTCGCTCTGATAAGGGTAGTCGGATGGGTTCTTCTTCAGCATGCCATATTCATAGCCATCCTTAAACCCTTCAGCTCGACCCACCAAGCGCGCGGCAGCGTTGCAATCCATCACAAGGGCCTGAAACTCGTCTGAGTATTTCATCGCGTAAGCGCAACGAGTCACACCCTGTGAGATTAGCCATTGGCGATCCTACGCGAGGGAAGCAACAGACGTCTCAAGAGCAGGAATCTGAGAGTTTAACAACTCAACAGTTTCCTTAGTCTGTTTCAGCTCCTCTTTGTCGGACGCTGCTGCCGCCAAGGCTTCTTCCTTTTCCGCTCGCGCAAGCTCGAGTGCTTCCTGGCTAGACGCTGCCGTCGCCAAGGCTTCATCTTTCTCGGCCTGCGCGGCCGCCAGCTCCTTCTTCAGGCGCGCAACCTCACTCTCCAGTGATGATTTGTCAGTTATAGACTGGACAAGAGCTTGGTCACGCGCCTCCGCGTCCAGCTCCAAGTCGCGCACTCTACGCGCGTACTTGGCCGCGTCCGCCTCGGAAGCCTGTAGCTTCTCCCGCGCAGCCTGTAGCTCATGCCCGCGCTTCACGAAAGCGGTGTTGGCACTTGATCTGTTCTCACTGAGCTCTGCTTGGAGCTTCTCAGCTCTCTCTCGAGCATCAGAAAGATGCCAAGCAGACACTTTAGCCTCTTGCTTGGCTTCCGCAAGAGCATGACGTACCTTTACGTAATCATAGCGAAGCTCTTGGGAGACAGCAAAGAAAGCCGACCCAGCAAACAGATGATCGTTGAGCAAGTCATCGCGAGCGCGGCCCTCCTGAAACCTCCTTTCAGCTGGAGGCACAGAATGAGCCCAGAAGTCCTCACACACACCCATGGACTGAAATGAGCTGTCCTCAGTAATGTTCCATCTCGGGCGGTAAATGTGATCGGCTTCATGCAAACACAAAGTAATGATCTAAGTCATCAAAACACTAATATGGAAGTCCGCGCAGCGGAGCAAAAATGAACCTATACCTACGGGGATGAAGCAGAAAAGTCAGCGCCAGCCCCACGTGAAGATTGCGCCGGAAAATCTCGTGGCGCTGCAGGGCTGGCGCGGCCGCCGTCGGAGTCTTCAACTTCAAACTCCTCATCCTCCTCTGAAACAGGCCTTTTCTCCTGCGACCTAGAACCAAAATCAGTCGCGCGAGGAGGGCTGCGCGCAGGAGGAGGTGAGGGAGGTCTCGACGCCGCCAGATCGGCGCGTAAAACGGCCTCCTGCTCCTTAGTAATCCCGATGAGGGGAGATTCAGCGCTTGCAGGAGCAGGAGCAGAACCAACGGCGCTGGCACCGGCGCCAGGAGTGCCGCTAGCAGCTTGCACGCCAGCAATGACTCCTGTGAAAAAATCAACAAAAAGAAATGGTTCATGACTTGATCTAAAAGAAAGTCAGAAAATAAAAGCGCAATACGTACCTTGGCGCAACTCCGTTCGCGAGTCAAACATCGCCATGAAGTCCATTCTTCCCCTTTTTGAGGGTAAAACAGGGGACTTCGAAGCGACCTCCGGCGCAGGCTCGGCACCTTGTTGCCCCTGAGGTTGGTCCACCAAGGTCGCCGACTCTACAAACATTTGAGTGAGCAAAGATTCATTAGTAATTCTATCAGAATCGCGCTCGTAGAACCATAAAGGATAAGCAAAGTATACATGTCGAAGGTGAAACGGCAGGCGCAACGCCGCTCCCCTTTTCCGCCACGCGAAGGGAGGAGGTAGCGGCACCATACCTCGTGTGGACAGGAGGTCTGCCCACTTTTTGAGGCAGGGAAGACAAGGAAAACTTGGAGGGAAACTCCTGGGTTTTCTCAAATCCCCTCGCCTGAGTAGGAGGATCCTGAACAACAGGGGCATCATCTTTCTTCTGTTTCTTACTGGCCCCTGCGCCAGTTTTCCCTTTAGCCTTACGCTTTAGCTGGGGCGCCTCCTCCTCCTCATCCTCTTCCGCGAGCTCCAGCTCGTAGTTTTCAAGCGCATCTACAATACGTGCAACAGAAATGTTAGCCAAATTTGGTATTATAAAGGCAAATGCATAAGTACAAAGGCTTACCAGGCGCATCGCTGTCGAAGAGAAATCCCAGATCAACAGGGATGAACATGTCATCGAAGCGATCGGGGAAGCCAACCTCCCCAGCGCCCAGCGCAAAGGAGCCACCCTCCATATGCTCATCATAGGCGGCGTGGACATATAAAGGCAAATGTTAGCCAAATTTGGTATTATAAAGGCAAATGCATAAGTACAAAGGCTTACCAGGCGCATCGCTGTCGAAGAGAAATCCCAGATCAACAGGGATGAACATGTCATCGAAGCGATCGGGGAAGCCAACCTCCCCAGCGCCCAGCGCAAAGGAGCCACCCTCCATATGCTCATCATAGGCAGCGTGGACATACTCCTTGCTGACTGCACAAAAACAAGTTAAATGATATCAGCAAAACGAATTATATTCGCGCAGAAGTAATGCAATGAGTTAACTTACATAAGCCGTAAACTTGGATAACGGGCTCAGTCGCGCTGTCAGCCCACCTCCTGCTCATACCAACCCCCACCAGCGCCTCCTCGCAAATTTTCTTGGCGGGGGATGGTTCGGCAGTCAACTTCTTTACCCAGGCGCCAGTTGGGTTCTTGAAGACACCCACATCCGCAGGCGCAGAAGAGATCTCGCGCATGGTCATGCGGATGGGGATCACACCAGCCCTGATATAGAAAAATCTCTCGGACCAGTCATGAAGGCTTTTGAATGAAACAGTGCAGCACTTGACCTTCTGACTGCGAGGAATAAATGAGAACCAAGAATCTTGGATCTTGGGCTTGTAAAAAAACTGAAAGCGTCGAGGGGTGGGCTCCTCGCGCTGAGATTTGCACATGAACTCAAAATGAGTCATGCGCACAAGTCCAAACGGATGGACTTGGGATATATGAATCCCATAAAACCTAAGCAGCGCACCCACAAACCTTGTCATCGGGAGACGAAGGTTGCAGTGGGTGAAAAAATGGCAATACAAGGATATAAAGCCGGTGGGCGGGTCCGCCGCCGGCAACATGCAGCCATACTCAGGGAGAAAACCCTGAGAGGCGATAAGGCTGTCAAAATCGGCCTGCCTCAGTTTGCAGGGGATCTCATCCCACTTCTTCACTGCCTTGGTCCTCCCTACATCCTCCGATGAGGCCTCAGCAGCCCTCTTCCCCTTGCCGGTCTTCTTCAATGTAGACATTACTAACGATTTCACACGGCGATGGATAGGGGAGATTGTGTTGTCTGAGCTATCAGACATACAACTGTGAAAACGGACAAAGGATGCTTCTGAAGAACAGAGATCTGGAAGCAGAACAAAGGCAATCGGAATAGTATGAAAGGAAAAAGCTCTGAATAAACAAGAAGATGAAGGATAAAAAACTCAAAGGGGCTGGCTTTTATAGGCCCAGGAGAGAGAAAAATTGGTGCTGATCGGACTTCACGCGCCCCCACTCGCAGGTGTAAACCAACGCGAGCGCGACACGTGTCCCTGACACTGTGTGAGGGGACACGGAAAGAAACTATACAGGTGCTGCCAGAGTTCACGCGCCACCACTCGCATGAACGGACCAACGCGAGCGCGACACGTGTCCCTGACACTATGTTAGGGGACACGAAAGGCAACTGTAGCACCTCGAGCACACGAAAGGTCTGACACGTCTCCATCACTGACGCATGTCAGCAACAACCAACCACGTACAGGGACGATTCGTTTTCAACCAAAAGGATAGAATTTCGCGCAACGATGAATAATAAGAAGAAAAAGACAAACCCCTACTAAAAGAGCAAACTACTAAGTCTAATATCTATCTTACCTCGCTCGCGCGAGACAAGACACACATTAGACTGGGGGGGCTTGAAGAGGTATGTACCCGCCTCAACAACGAGCGAGGCGGGTCAACCCACAAGATATAGACAAGAGGCTTGAAATCAAGACATTATGAAGGCACAAAGCCAAAACCTATGCGCATGGCGCATATCACATATGCTCATGCATCACATGCTCAGGCATCACATATGCTCAGGCACCACAGATGCTCACGCATCACATATGCTCACGCATCACATATGCTCACGCATATCACATATGTGCGTGGCGCATCCGCGCGTGGCGCATATCACATGCTCGTGCATATCACATTTGCGCATGAAACATCTGCGCGTGAGAATAAAGAGAAGACCTCGCGCATCCTCAGGATAGGCGCATATCACACATGCACATAATCAACCTCGTCCTTATCCAAATCAGGATTAGGGCAACCTTGATTGTGCACGTCAGACAACCTTCCAGAAGATATCTTTTTAAGGAATAAGAATATGCTGATGTTGACAGCTGCCAATGAAAGGTGGACAACTCAGCAAAACCCATGTGCTACCACGTGATTATAACCAATGAAAAAGCACCAGGTGTCCCAAGGACACGTGGCGCAAAGCAATTGGAGGAGGCCAACAAGGCCCTAATTGGGTCTGAGCCCAATCATTGGAAACCCTAGCACTATAAATACCACATCAACTCCACAAGGAGACACACATCCAATTACAGAGTATTCAGCTATATTAAGCAATACACTCCATTTTCCTTACCCTCATATTATTATCTTCTCCTACAAACTCTTATTCTCACACCGGAGGGTTACCCCAAAGAGGACCCCTCTGTCCCTTTCTGAGGGGTAAGTTTACGGTGCTGTTCATTTTGTAGGTGGAAGAATCCACATCCCAGAGAACCATCGGTGAAATAGCATAATCACACCCGAGGAAAGTAGATCGTCCACCAGTGAGTCGATCCACGTTTCTTCATAATTCATTCATCATCTTCATCTAATCTTCATTGCTTCAGTTGAATCCACTCGTACCGGCCTTTCAACGGAACGTCATTCACAATGTCATAATTATACCTGCAAATTCATCACAAATTTGATAATTCGTTAATGTTCATTACTCGATTAATTCAGTTTCGTAACCTAATTAACTTGCTTCCTTGTTTTTGAAACGGTTCGGGATCTCCTTCTCTGCAGCAGCAAAAAACTCCTCAATTTCAGCCGCCGGCGGTGTCTTCGCCGCCGGTACAGGTTTCCTTTCGCCGGATTCCGTCGCCGGTGTGGTGAAAGAACCGGCCATTGAGTTTGGAGAGAGTGTGTGTGTTTTGAGTTGTTTGAGAGGACTGAAATTGATTAATATAACGGATGCCGTTACGTAGTTCACAGTTATTACGCTTGTCGTTTGAAATTTAAACCAACTGAATGGAATAATAAATGAATAATAATAATAAATGTACGTTAACAAGTAAATATAAAGCTATCATGATAACCTTTCTCTTCTGACCGAATTGCCTTCAGTTTCACCGCACTCCTGATAACAAATTCAATTTTCAAAATTCAAATTCCTTCAAATAAATTAACCAAAATTAAATAAATAAATAAAATTAATTACCAAAACATTAATACCTCCAGATCTCCGTCAATCGAACAGCAAGACAGAGCCGAAATATCGCCGGAAATAACAGAATCAATTAAACTATTGGACGTATTAATCGAATCTTCAGTCTCACAACCTGAAATTGGCACCGGTTTCGACGTCAATTCGCCATTGCTGACCTTCCTCCGCTTCAGATTTATCCATAGCCGGAGCAACCTCCATAATTTCTGATGCGTTAGTATATCGTGTCAAATCAGGTAATGATGAATTAAATTGGCTGCTGAAAAGAGAAGAGAATAATATCTGATTTTTCTGTTTTGTTAGTTTTAGAGAGAGAAAATGATGATGACGATGGTGATTCCGTTAAAAGCTTCTTCTTATTATTATTTATCTCAGTGTGTGTGTGTGTGGTGGTCCTGTATTTCACGCACTCACGTAATAATACTTTCTCTCTCTAACTTTATGTTAACGGAACCGTTATAACAGATCTGTAAAATAAGTTGTTGTATTGTACGCCGCCTTTTATATTCTCAGTTTTACCGGTAATAGACGGTGTCCCGATTATTGTTATTTTGTAGCAGCAAGTTTGGTGTGGATTTGGTCATTAGCAAATTTCCCGTGTACATTTTGTAGCTGAAATTACAATATTGCCCTGCTTGCTAATGTTTTCTGGTTGTTCATAAATGTATGTATAAGTCCACGAATTAAAAGAAGCCTAGTCATGTGAATTAAAATTATTATTTTTTTCTATTGTTTTTTTTTTTGTTTTATATGTTAAAACAATATAAAATTACACAAAAGTAAAATTGCAATTACAGATTGTTCTATTGAAACGATGAACTTTTACTCTTTATTTTACTTAAAAAAAACAAGATCCTTTACATATTCAGATCTCATATGAATTGACAACGTAATGATATCATTGAAAACTTCCTCATTATTTGATTTTCAATTACTTCAAACTCTAAAGTAGGATTTTGATAGCCAGCCGATAGAGCATTCCCACCCATTAAAGAGCATGGTGTAATTGTAATTTTACTTATGCAATTACATTTATAGGACTACTGGTTTGGTCTAACTTTAAAACTCATTGCTCTTTCTTTAGCTATTATTTTGAAAATATAACTTGGTTTGATCGTTCAAACACTAAAATCAATAATTTTCATCTTAGCTAGTGTTCACAACAAATTATTCGGGTAAAATTGGAAATTTTTCATGGTTATTTTTAAAAGGGACAAATGTGGCCCAACATATAAACTAGTAGTTCCTTTATTTTGAAATAAATTTAGAACACTTTCTTAATGAAAACTATATATGAATGTATGTGACTATTAGAAAGCTATTGTTATAGTAGTGGAAAAGATGGGTAGGTACTAGCTACACTAAAGGGAGACACCATATATGCTTTTGAGCAAAGTGATTATTTTTGCTAAGCTTTTTAGCCCTCGTTTAACTGACCTTAAATTTCCTAGTGCATCTTATTGAGATATAATCTTGAAACAGGTTATCGAAAGTTGAAGGGGCTAAGTGAAAGGATTTTATTATGTTTATATTGGTACGTTTATTTAGTATGGTAAGGCTATTAAATATTATCTAGTTGCCTAGAATAAGTTGTCATGTCTTGCAAGTTGTTAGTTTATTATAAATAGATGGCTAGGGTTTATGTAATTTGAATGAGTCGAGAATTATAATAATAAGAAAGAATCGATCTTGGTTGAGATCAAAATTTTGTGTTCGTGTTCTTGGGCCTGATTTCCAACAATTGGTATTAGAGCCAAGTTCAAGAAATCGATAATCAGTTGGTGGCGAGCGGTGAACGGAGAGCAAGCAGGTTCCTTCAAGGCTTAGGCCCGAAAGCAGTTTATGTCGAGATATTGAGTTAGCGGGGGTGACGTTCCTTTTCCCGTGGGTTTTCTTTTTGGTTTTGTGGTTACATAGGTGGTCATGAGAGATTGGTTTTGACGGTTATAGGATTTTGTGATTAAAAGTGCCACAAAGTCAACGTCTTTGAATTTGGAATTTTGTGGATTACAATTTTCTTTTGTTTTGCACAGGCCACGCCACGAACAAAGAGAAAGCAAAGCGAGGTGCATTAATTATTTTTTGTAAGGAATTCAAGAAAAAAAACAAGCTGGTTCGATTTACTTTCTTGGTTCAATACGTTCGGGTTTTCTTATTTGGGTTGGATAAGTGGGTCAAGAGCAAGAAAAACCGGTTAGCAAGTAGGCCGGAAACTTATTAGCAAGTTGGTCAGTAGAACGTTTAGCAAGAAAACTGGTTAGCAAGTTGGCCAGGGCAAGTTTGGATCAAGTAATCTGATCGGAAGCAAGAGCAAGTAACCCAGCTCGGGTTATAGCAAGAGCAAGAACGAAGTAAGAAACCGTAAAGAGCAATAAAGCATGGCAGAAGACAAAGAAGTTGGACCGGTTCGTGAGCAAGGCAATGTGTCCTTACAATGCCCTAAGTTGACAGAAACAAATTACACTGTGTGGGCAATTTTGATGGAACAAATCTTGAAGGCTTATGGCCTTTGGGGAATGGTTAGTAAAACAGAAGAAGAAGATGACAAGAAGGTTGCTACAACAAAAGCAATGATTTTTCAAACACTACCGGAAGATATCTTGATGCAGGTTGCACAATACCCGAGTGCAAAAGAGGTGTGGGAATCAATCAACGTTCGGTATGTAGGTGAAGATCGGGTTCAGAAAGCACGTTTATCAACATTAAGGAACGAGTTAGATATGTTAAAGATGAAGGAGAACGAGACCGTGAATGAGTTTGCAAGCAATTTAACTAGCATAAGAGCAAAGTTTAGAACTCTCGGTTCTAATCTCAAAGATAAGGTGATTGTAAGAAAGCTAATTAATTCTGTTCCTAAAAAATTCCTACCAATCATAGCCCCTATGGAACAATATTCAGATATTGATAGTATGTCTTTTGAAGAAGCTGTGGGGAGGATAAAGACCTTTGAAGAACGTCTTAAAGCCCTTTATGAATTAGAAGAGAATGATCAAAGTAAGCTATTACTAAGAAGTTCAAGTAATCCCAGGGTTGATGATCTTGAAAGTTGGCACTATGGAAAGAGAAGAGGTGGTGATCAAAATCGTGGTAGGGGAAGAGGTTTTGATAGAGGAGAAAGAGGACGTGGAAGAGGCATGGGACAAGGAAACAAAGACAAAAGTGGGTTCAGGTGCTATGAATGTGGTGAACTTGGTCACTTTGCATACGAGTGCACTAAGTGGGAGGAAAAGAAAGATGACAAGAACGAACAAGCAAACCTTGTTCGAGATGATCACGATCCGGCTTTGTGGTGAAGAATGAATTAGTCGGTTTCAAGATTAAGGGGGAATATTGAGATATAATCTTGAAATGGGTTATTGAAAGTTGAAGGAGCTAAGTGAAAGGATTTTATTAGTTTATTTTGATACGTTTATTTAGTATGGTAAGAGTATTAAATATTATCTAGTTGCCTAGAATAAGTTGTATTGTCTTGCAAGTTGTTAGTTTATTATAAATAGATGGCTAGGATTTATGTAATTTGAATGAGCCGAGAATTATAATAATAAGAAAGAGTCGATATTGGGTGAGATCAAAATTTTGTGTTCGTGTTCTTAGGCCTGATTTCCAATACATCTCATTTTTCCGAACTAATAATAAGAAAGAGTTCGATCTTGGGGGTATTACGGGGTTGTTTTACATTATATGTTTTTTAGATTTTAATTTTATTTATTGTATAAAAGTTAATAATATACTTAATATTTAATGATGAAAGGGTTTCACATACAAAAGAGATGTTATAACATGGTTTAAAAGTTATTTGGGTTTGGTGAGGTCCATGACCCGTTTATTTTTTTTTACTATAAAATTGCTTTTTAATTATAAATAATATAGATCTTTTTTTTGAAGAAATCATATATTAACTTTTAGTATATCCCTATTTTATAGGATTTTCATATCAAATATTTGGTTAGATTAATTTTAGTTTTTAATGAAATGTTATAACCCGTTTAAGGAATATCTGGGTTTGGTAAGACTCGTACCCGTGAATTCGGGTCAAATGCATAAGAAGCCTCCATTTACAAATAATACAATCTGGTGGTTTGAAAAAATGTAGGAAACAACAAGATAGCTTTTAAATGTTTCGTTTATATATATTATAGATTATAAACAGAAAATATATTAAATTACATACAACTATAAAAGCAAACAATTTGCGAATAATAATTAAAAATAATATATGTGATCATGCTTTTGCATGTAGCAACTAGAATTCACCATCTTAATTAAATTTGCAAGCTTATTACGAGTACGAAAGGTAAAACTAGCTATATTCTTTTGACTTTTCTTTTTCTTTGATTTGTCATTGCGTCAAGAAAAAGTCATGTCATATGGGATCCACAAAAACGAATTAAACAGTTTATGTGCATTTATCAATATTTATATCTATATTATATATAATACATGAGACATTGGTAGATTAATATAGGAACAAATGTATATCTTATATAGCATGTAATATAGGAACAAACTTGTCTATTAAAAAACATGTCTTGAAAATAGTTACAACATAGCCCCCTTAACTATACTCAACTTTTGTAAATTTAAGAAATAGTTACTATTTTGAACCTTTATTTTTACCCATATATTCATTTTAATTGTAATTGTAAATAACTTCTCACAAACGATTTTACAACGGCCATAACTTTTTCATACGTTAATATATATTATAAAAAATTTCACCATAAAAATGAACATTTTATTGTCTTTAATTTGGGTATGGTTTTGCTATACCTTTTCAAATAAAAAAAATAACATATTACGTATGGGTATTCACAATTTGGTTTTAACGGTTTCTAAATTATACCGTGAGCCAAACCGTTGGTTCGATTTTTTGTTATTGAGAACCGAAGCAGAACCGTTGAAAATTTAAACTGAATCGTTACCAATGGTTTGGTTTCACTTATTAAACTTCATTAATAAATTTAACGTCCAATCCGGTTTTATATGGCAAATTTTCTGAATAAACCATAAACCAAACCCTTTGCTATGTTTTGAAAATTCGTAAACCGGTTGACCAAAAGTGATGATTGGTTCAAACGTTTTCAATGTTTCAAACGAACCCTGAACATCCACAGTTGTTACATGATTGCTATAATTTTTGTTCCCCGCCGCATCGCACGAGCACTCGTCTAGTTTGATTTTAATGAACAAATAAACAAGCATGAATTTATAAGCGAACATATATTGTCGTTCATATTATCCGTTAACCTACCCCATCCACACACACATATATAATATATATATATGTGTGTGTGTGTGTGTGTGTGTGTGTGTGTTTAAGATTATTTCCAAAACGCTAAAATATTCTTAGTGCATGTTTGGGATTGTTTCTTTAAAATGTTTTTTGCTTTTTAGAGAGGTAAAATGTCCAAAATGTCCCTCCAAAAACACCTAAGACATTTTGTCTCTCCAAAAAGCAAAAATACATTTTAAATAAGCAATCCTAAACACCCCCTTAAGATCCTACATCGTTCGCTTTTTATATCAATAGTTTATATTTTAAAAGTTTACACTTTTCACGTACAAATGTGTATATTATAATTGAAAACCATCAAACTACTTTTGTTCATATGTTTTCAGAATTTTTAAATGTCTACACATGTATAGGTTATGTGTAGTTAATTGTTCAAACAATATTTTCAAGAAATATGTTTTAATATTTTTTTTATAATAAAGTGACTTCTTATCTTAAAAAATGATATTTTTTCCTACAAGTAATATTTATTTCTTTTAGTAATGCTTTCATTTCTACTAATTCAAAATTTCATGCATTTAACAAAAATAAATAAATAGTACCACACAACCACTAGCTTGATTTAGTGATAAAGATATAGGATTTTTAACAAAATGGTTGTGATTATAGTCTCACTTGAAATATGAAGGTAAAATTGATGGAAAAAGATTAGTTGTTAAATAATAATACAGTAGAAACTCGATAAATTAATGCTCGATTATTTAATAAACCCTCTAAGATAATATTTTTTGCCGGTCCCTACTCGGGGATAGGGTGCTAAATTAATAATTCGCTAAAATTATAAGATAATAAATTTTTGATAATTTCTTTAGACCCCATATAAAATATAAATTAATAATTTCTTATATATAGCGTATTACATGAATGATTTATGAATGTTTCTTGAAAAATGACTCAATTGTCTTTTGTTTTTTTGTTAAAATCAATTTCCCCTTAAATCTCGTCTCTAATTTTCCTTAGCATGGTAAGAACTTATGGTATTTATATAGAAAATTTTTGTGTGTGTATGATTTGTTTGTGTTAACCTATTTTGATCTTGTATTTATATAGAAAATATTTTTAATGTCCATAAAGTGATACATTGAACACAAGAAGCATAATAAGGTGGGCGATTGAATGTTTCTTTCAAATTGGGCTGTTCATTTGATATGCATACATTGTATACAATAATTAAGTGTAAGCTTGAAAGGTGTTTATAAACTAATTATTCTACTATAAATTAATAAAATATTAATTAATATATAAATTAATAATTATTAATTTATCGATTAATTAATAACTCTTTTAATTAATATATTTTAGTGGTCTCAAATGTACTATTTTACAGAGTTTCTACTGTAATAATAATAATAATAATAATAATAATAATAATACATTGAAATTATAATTAAAAGTAAAATAGAGTTCATAGAAGTAATTCATAATAAAAGTTTAATAAAACCAACCAACTTTGAACAATATCCTTCCTTGCTTTCTTTCAATATCCTTCCTTGCTTTCTTTCTAGTCTGTAATATTATTATTAATAATAATAATAATACCACTTTAGTAATTAACCATACTTAAAACTCAAATTTAATAATTCATATAGGCTTGTGGATTAATGACAAAAGGGTTGGGAAAATAAGTCTCCCTCTTTTTTGAAAGAAAAAGGTAGGATCTCCGAATATCTTATTGTGTTTCAATCAATAACTTTTACTTTGGAAAGGAAACTTACGGTTTTTCTTTTGTTTTAGGGGTACAATAGGTTCCATATGATTTAAATGTATGTAGTGACATAGTTAGGTGTAACAATAATTGAATTGCACCCTTAATAATTGAATCCAAATCATTCAATTAAACGCTTTCAATGTATCTATTTTTTAAGCGGCTAATTCATATTAATGACTTGCCACTAATTATCCGATCATCTTGATGTCACCTCCTATTTTTATCTCAAATGA
Source organism: Bidens hawaiensis (assembly GCF_021521415.1). Taxonomy (NCBI): domain Eukaryota; kingdom Viridiplantae; phylum Streptophyta; class Magnoliopsida; order Asterales; family Asteraceae; genus Bidens; species Bidens hawaiensis. The sequence goes on along the minus strand of NW_027492430.1, from coordinate 409,749 downwards.
GACTTTATCCCAAGACCTCCTCCCTTTTATAAAAATTAAAGTTTTTGGATGTCTCACTCTTAATGTAAGACCCCGTTACCGGTACCTTACGTTTGGACGTTGGATTTACTCATTAACATAGTTCCAGTCATCAGAGTTAATAAAAACATTCGCGGAATATAAAAACTTTCATAAAATATTTCATAACAACCATAACTTGTCTTTTTAAAACATTACATAAAACATAGTGTCAAAACATTACGACCAATCTTCAGATGCCAGCCTCGTCATGTGTCTCCCTCAAGCCAGCTGCCTCAGTCGATTAGCCTGAATGCATACTAAAAGTCAGCAACGCTGAGTGGGTTCTAGTTAATCAGGCAACGTATGATTCATTCTCATATCTACATATGCACCCGAAGGTACATACCTTCCTATTATCTTACATACTTACATACTTACGTACTTTCATTCTTTCTTTCATATTAACATACATACTTTTATTCATACACATACATTTTAAAGAGCCTTCCGCCCTATAACCTTTGCCGACATTATTAGGGTCGGTACCCTACATTCGCTGACATTATTAGGGTCGGTACCCTACATTCCCCGACATTATTAGGGCCGGTTCCCTACATTCGCCGACATTATTAGGGTCGGTTCCCTCGTTCTATCGATACCTTTCGTACCTTTCTATACATTCATAATTAAAACATTCATACGTCCAACCATCATCTATACATCATATATATGTCAATCATATCTTTATACTATCCCTTGACGGCACATACAATATCCGAAGATCGTTCATGCACCGTCAAGCATTCATTTATACATAAATCATGTAAGGCATACACTTACCACTTAAGGTAAGTGTATTAACTAATCACATCGAGTATGTACACAACCCCTAAAACATAGCAATGAAATGGGGCTAGAAACTCACCTGGATCATGTTGCGCTCGCGGTTAATCGTAATCCCCTTCTTTAATTGAGCACGGCTAACTGCAAAATATATTTTTTGTTAATTAACCGTTTACTTGATTTAATTGGTATTATAGTTAACCATTGCATTTTTTAAATTTGGGCTTGCTTAGTTTAGATGGGTTATGGGCTTAGGCCAGGCCCAACTGCCCATTAGAGCACATAGGCCCAACTAGGGTCAGGCCCAAACAGAAACTGGGTACTGGCCGAGAACTCTTCGGCAGAGAACTCTTGGCCGAGAACACTGGGTTGGCCGAGAACCTTGGTTGACCGAGAACCTTGGTTGACTGAGATCACCATGGCCGAGAACCACATGGCCGAGAACCACAAGGTTTGACCAAGAACTTGGGTTTTGACCGAGAACCCATTCTGGCCGAAAACTTCTTGAAACCGAGATCTCGGGTTTGCCGAGAACTCCATAAGGTGGCCGAGAACACCCAGTTCAACTCATTTTCTATCTTAAGATTCTACCTTTCCCAGATTACTTGTTTCATGGTCCAAATCATGAACTTTAACCCTTTATCATCATCATTCATACCCGATTACACCCATTACTATAATGGCTTCAAGATCTATCCCGTTTTAGGCATAAAGCTTGGACCTTTATAGGTTTAAAACGTTCTAGGCTAGATCTAGGGTTCATATTTGAGCCGTATACTATCATTAGACCATTAGGTTCCTTTTAAATAGCCAAGTTTGCATTTTTATGATGTATCTAGACCCGATCTACTCTAGGGTTAAGTTTCATGGTAAAACGTTCATAAAAATGTAAGCTTTAAGCCTAAAACGTACCTTTATAATTCTCTCCGAACCGTGTTTAGCTTGGTATGCGATCTAGGACTTGTTAGCTTGCTTGTATGATCGAAGATTCAATATTACAAAGCTTGGTGTTGGGTTCGGATGGTGGCTGGCTGCTAAGGGAGGGGTATTAGGCTTAAGTGTGTGTTTTTAAGGTGTAGAGAGAATAAGATGGATAATATGGATGGAAATGGAAAGATTTAGGGTTTAAGGGGTATTTATACTCCCTTAAGCCTATTGACCTAAAGCCCATCTTTCCTTCTTAGTCCATGATTAATTCATCTAATTAGCCTACTTCTCTTTCCCTCTTTTGTTATTTTATTTATTAATCCAAGTAAACTCTTTCATTAAGAATAATATATAAAATATTATTATCTGAAATTCGGGATGTTACAAGTCTTCCCTCCTTAAAGAGGTTTCGTCCCCGAAACCTAACTATTACATAAACAGGATAGGGTAAAACTTTCGCATCTCATCCTCAGCCTCCCAAGTGGCATCTGACCCCTTGCGATGCTTCCATATCACTTTCACTAATGGTATAACTTTGTGACGAAGCTTCTTTTCCTTGCGATCAACAATCTCTATAGGTTGCTCAATGTAGTTCAGCTGCTCATCAACCTCGATGTCCATCAACGGCACGTGAGACGTGTCATCAGCTAGACATTTCCTCAAGTGAGAAACATGGAAGGTTGAATGAATTCCCTATAATTCATTAGGTAAATCCAGTTTATAAGCCACTTCTCCTACACTATCCACGATCTTAAATGGTCCAATGTATCTCAGACTCAACTTTCCTCTCTTTCTAAAGCGAATGATCCCTTTCCAAGGCGAGACCTTGAGCATCACATTGTCGCCAACGTTAAACTCAATCAGTCGTCGCCGCTTATCAGCATACGACTTCTGCCTGTCTTGAGCAGCTTTCATTCTAGCCTTAATCTGATCGAACTTTGAAGACGTTTCTTGAACAACTTCTAGGCTTCCCATCTCTTTCTGACCAATCTCTCCCCAACACACCGGGGTTCTACATCGACAACCATAGAGCATTTCAAATGGCGGCATACCAATACTTGAATGGTAGCTGTTGTTATAGGAGAACTTTGACAGATGCAGGTGATCATCCCAGCTTCCACCAAAGTCTAAAACACAAGCACATAGCATATCCTCAAGGGTTTGGATCGTCCTTTCGGACTGTCCATCGGTTTGAGGATTGTACGCCGTACTAATGTTCAATCTTGTTCCCATAGCTTCATGGAACTTCTTCAAAAACCTAGAAGTGAACCGTGTATCTCTATCAGACACGATTGATAACGGTACACCATGTTTAGATACAATCTCTTTAATGAACAAGCTTGCTAACGTTTCTGACGAGATCGCCTCTCGTATAGGCAGAAAGTGAGCACTCTTGGTCAAACGGTCCACAATCACCCAGATGGTATCATGATGCTTAGCTGTACGAGGTAGCTTAGTTATGAAGTCCATAGTGATGTGTTCCCATTTCCACTCAGGAATCTCGAGCGGTTGCATTTTTCCATAAGGCTTATGATGTTCGGCTTTGACTTGTAAACAAGTTAAGCACTTACTAACATATTCCACCACATCATTCTTCATTCCTGGCCACCAGTAATCTCTTTTCAAATCTTGATACATCTTTGTAGCTCCAGGATGAATCGAGCATCTCGATTTATGAGCTTCATCTAAGATTCGACCTCTGAGATCACCATGGCGTGGAATCCACATACGGTCAAACCTAGTCTTAACACCATGAGTGTTTTCCATCAGCTCATCTTGTTGGCCGTAAATTCTTTCTTTCTTCATTAACCTTTCATCTGCTAATACCTCTGACTGCACTTAGATGATTTCTTCAATAAGACTTGAATTCATAATCAGCTGATATGACTTAACTGTTGCAAGGACTTCCTCATTCTTACGGCTTAGCGCATCGGCAACCACATTAGCTTTACCAGGATAGTATTTAATGTCGCAGTCGTAATCCTTAACCAACTCCCACCATCTCCTCTGTCTCATGTTCAATTCCTTCTGCTCGAAGAAATACTTTAAACTCTTATGATCCATGTAGATGGTACACTTAGTACCATACAGGTAATGCCTCCATATCTTTAAGGCATGCACTACTGCTGCTAGCTCTAAATCATGTGTCAGATAAGTACTCTCGTGGACCTTCAACTGTCTAGACGCATAAGCTATCACCCTTCCTCGTTGCATCAATACGCAACCTAACCCACGATGCGAAACATTAGTACAAACATCAATAATTCCTTCAGGATTTATCACGTGACCTAGAAATTGCACTTCTTGCAACTAGAACACGCATTTTGAAAACTTAGCGTACAACTTCTCTTTCGTCAGAGTCTCTAACACCTCTTTCAGATGCTCAGCATGATCAGATTCGCTCTTTGAATAGATCAATATATCGTCGATGAATACAATAACTGACTTATCCAACATTGGCCGACACACCCTATTCATCATGTCCATAAATGTTGCGGGAGCATTTGTTAGTCCGAATGGCATCACGAGGAACTCGTAGTGTCCATACCGCGTTCGGAACGCTGTCTTAGGGATGTCTGCCTCCTTCACCTTCAGCTGATGATAGCCTGATCTGAGATCTATTCGTGAGAACCAACTTGAACCTTGCAGTTGGTCAAACAGATCATCAATCCTTGGCAAAGGATATCTGTTTTTTTACCGTAAGCTTGTTCAACTCGCGATAGTCTATGCACATTATCATACTTCCATCCTTCTTCTTCACGAATAATACGGGTGCGCCCCACGGGGAAACACTTGGTCTAATAAAACCCTTGTCGAGGAGTTCTTGCAGTTGGGACATCAGTTCTTTCATCTCGGACGGTGCTAGACGGTAAGGCGTTTTCGCGACGGGTTGGGCTCCTGGTACTAAGTCTATCTGGAATTCTATCTCGCGCTCCAGTGGCAACCCCGGAAGATCCTCTGGGAATACTTCTAGGTAGTCGCACACGATAGGAACATCTTTCTTTTCTTTTGTCTCGGTCGTAGCGTTGACAACATACGCCAGGTAGGCACCGCACCCTCGCCTTAACAAACCCTCGGGTTTTATCATCGAAATGACCATTAAGCCCGTAACTTTCCTTATCACCATAAACCGTCACCGCACTACCATCCAAGGACCTTAACCTTATTATCCTACTCTTACACACTATCTGAGCTTCATACTCAGACAACCAATCCATTACCAAAACCACATCGAACCCTCCTAAGGTCATAACGTACAAGGTAACAAGGAACTCATGTCCCTCTAACTCTATCTTACAGTCCTTAGCCATTTTCATTATTTTAACCGAAGTGTCACTAGCGGTTTCTACTATAAAAGTTTCGGACACTCGGAAACATTTCATTTTTTCTAATTTACTAAAGGACGTGGCTACGAAACTTTTGTTCGCACCCAAATCAAATAATACTGAAGCGGAAATACCATTTACTAGGAACGTACCTGTGACGACATCTGGAATCTGCTTGGCTTGTTCCTAGGTCAGCATGTAGGCTCTGGTTCTTGGCCTAGTTTGTTCAGTATCCTTCTTTCCACTTCCTCCAGCCTCACCCTCAGTACACTCCCTAGCAAAGTGACCCGTCTTGCCACACTTGTAACACGCGGGCTTAGCATGGCAGTCCTGAGCAAAATGCCCCATTTTACCACATTTGTAACAAGCATTAGATCCTACTCTGCATTCCCCACCATGGGACTTTTCACACTTATGTCACACGTCAGAACCAGTGCCCCATTTGCACTCACCACCGTGCATCTTACCACAAGTCCTACATGACCTCTTCTCCCACACTTTCTGTCGCTTATCTCTGGGGTTCCACGTCTGAGTGCCGGTTCGTTTGGAAGGAACAACCCATTTCTTTTCTTTCTTTTCTTCCCCCACTACAACATCATCCACAGCCAGGTCCTCATAAACCATCTCTGCGAGTTCGACAGCAGAGTCAAAAGTAGCGGGTTTATTTGCCCGGACCAGCATGCGGACTTTCTGTGGCAATCCCCTCACATAGCACTTGATTCTTTTAGCCTCAGTATTAACCATATCGGGTACCAACCTAGACATTCGGTTGAACTCTGTGGTGTACTCACGATGGGTCATTGTTCCAGCTTTCAAGTTCAGGAACTTCATCTCCGCCCTCTCAACTTCTGCGTCAGCACAGAACCTCTTCATTACCAACTCTTTCAGATCCTCCCACTTCATTGCCTTGATCTCCTCTGAACCCTTCCTCTGCTCAACCGATTCCCACCAGTACATTGCTTCCTCTTCGAAAGACTGGGTAGCATAACCCACAGCTTGGTCGGGACGGCACTCGCTAACGCAGATAATCTTATCCATGGCGGTTATCCATTGAAGGGTAGCGATTGCGTCTCCCAAGCCAGTTAGCTTTGGTGGGTCACATCCCTTGAAGGACTTATAGTTGCACCCACACCGGCCTCTCTTCCTGTTATCAACCTTCACAGATCGAACTTTGCTCGAATCCACCTTCTCCCCTTCACCATCCTTCTTACTCTTTCCCCAGACTTCTCAGCAGACTTTTCAGGATTCAGGTTCTTCACAGCAGTGGCTACAGCTTGGACAATAGCTGCTTGAAACGCGGGATCCAGTTGCAACCCTTCGTTGTTGTTCGGGTCTCTTCCAGCTGCGCTTCCTTCATCTCCGGTGTTGGAAGCGGTCTCAACCGAAGGTTGTTGGACACGACGAGGCCTGCCACGTCGCCTAGTGCGACCTTCAGTCCTTGCAATTACTCCAGCTCTTACATTTCCTCCCGTTCCAGCCATCGTATTCTAAAAGGGAAAACACAAACGTCATCACTCAAGGAACTATATAGTACAAGGATAGTAAGGCTAACAGGTAATAACAGTGGCCAGCTGTGATTAGCTGATCACGTTACTTTCCGTGTCCTATACACTTCCATTTATGAGTCTATTTTTGTTGGTTCTACTTAAACAATTAGTCAATCAAAACAATCAATTAATCTTATCCCTATCGTTCACATATCCTTTCTTTATCATTTAACATACATCATTTAATCATACATCTTACCTTTACTGAGCTTGTTTGAGCGAAACATGGCATTCTCAAACTAGCATCTTCTTTCTTTTCTTACTTAAATCCCATTCTATGTTCGAGTCTAAGCATGTAGGATGCTTAAATCTCTTGAACTTTGCTCTGATACTAACTTGTAAGGCCCCGTTACCGGTGCCTCACGTTTGGGCGTTGGATTTACTCATTAACATAGTTCCAGTCATCAGAGTTAATAAAAACATTCGCGGAATATAAAAACTTTCATAAAATATTTCATAACAACCATAACTTGTCTTTTTAAAACATTACATAAAACTTAGTGTCAAAACATCAAGACCAATCTTCAGATGCCAGCCTCGTCATGTGTCTCCCTCAAGCCAGCTGCCTCAGTCGATTAGCCTGCATGCATACTAAAAGTCAGCTACGCTGAGTGAGTTCTAGTTAATCAGGCAACGTATGATTCATTCTCATATCTACATATGCACCCGAAGGTACATACCTTCTTATTATCTTACATACTTACATACTTACGTACTTTCATTCTTTCTTTCATATTAACATACATACTTTTATTCATACACATACATTTTAAAGAGCCTTCCATCCTATAACCTTTGCCGATATTATTAGGGTCGGCTCCCTACATTCGCCGACATTATTAGGGTCGGTACCCTACATTCTCCGACATTATTAGGGTCGGTACCCACATTCGCCAAAATTATTAGGGTCGGTACCCTACATTCGCCGACATTATTAGGGTCGGTACCCTACATTCGCCGACATTATTAGGGTCGGTTCCCTACATTTGCCGACATTATTAGGGTCGGTTCCCTCGTTCTATCGATACCTTTCGTACCTTTCAATACATTCATAATTAAAACATTAATACGTCCAACCATCATCTATACATCATATATATGTCAATCATATCTTTATACTATCCCTTGATGGCTCATACAATATCTGAAGATCGTTCATGCACCGTCAAGCATTCATTTATACATAAATCATATAAGGCATACACTTACCACTTAAGGTAAGTGTATTAACTAATCGCATCGAGTATGCACACATCCCCGAAAACATAGCAAGGAAATGGGGCTAGAAACTCACCTGGATCCTGCTGCGCTAGCCGTTAATCGTAATCCCCTTCTCTAATTGAGCACGGCTAACTGCTAAATATATTTTTTGTTAATTAACCGTTTACTTGATTTAATTGGTATTATAGTTAACCATTTCATTTTCTAAATTTGGGCTTGCTTAGTTTAGATGGGTTTTGGGCTTAGGCCAGACCCAACTGCCCATTAGAGCACATAGGCCCAACTAGGGTCTGGCCCAAACAGAAACTGGGTACTGGCCGAGAACTCTTCGGCAGAGAACTCTTGGCCGAGAACACTGGGTTGGCCGAGAACCTTGGTTGATCGAGACACCATGGCCGAGAACCACATTGCCGAGAACCACAAGGTTTGACCAAGAACTCGGGTTTTGACCGAGAACCCATTCTGGCCGAAAACTCCTTGCAACCGAGATCTTGGGTTGGCCGAGAACTCCATAAGGTGGCCGTGAACACCCAGTTCAACTCATTTTTCTATCTTAAGATTCTGCCTTGCCCATATTACTTCTTTCATGGTCCAAATCATGAACCGAGACACCATGGCCGAGAACCACATTGCCGAGAACCACAAGGTTTGACCAAGAACTCGGGTTTTGACCGAGAACCCATTCTGGCCGAAAACTCCTTGCAACCGAGATCTCGGGTTGGCCGAGAACTCCATAAGGTGGCCGTGAACACCCAGTTCAACTCATTTTTCTATCTTAAGATTCTGCCTTGCCCATATTACTTCTTTCATGGTCCAAATCATGAACTTTAACCCTTTATCATCATCATTCATACCCGATTACACCCATTACTATAGTGGCTTCAAGATCTATCCCGTTTTAGGCATAAAGCTTGGACCTTTTAGGTTTAAAACGTTCTAGGCTAGATCTAGGGTTCATCTTTGAGCCGTATACTATCATTAGACCATTATGTTCCTTTTAAATCTCCAAGTTTGCATTTTTATGATGTATCTAGACCCGATCTACTCTAGGGTTAAGTTTCATGGTAAAAGTTCATAAAAATGTAAGCTTTAAGCTTAAAACGTACCTTTATAATTCTCTCCGAACCGTGTTTAGCTTGGTATGCGATCTAGGACTTGTTAGCTTGCTTGTATGATCGAAGATTCAATATTACAAAGCTTGGTGTTGGGTTCGGATGGTGGCTGGCGGCTAAGGGAGGGGTATTAGGCTTAAGCGTGTGTTTTTAAGGTGTAGAGAGAATAAGAAGGATAATATGGATGGAAATGGAAAGATTTAGGGTTTAAGGGGTATTTATACTCCCTTAAGCCCATTGACCTAAAGTCCATCTTTCCTTCTTAGTCCATGATTAATTCATCTAATTAGCCTACTTCTCTTTCCTTCTTTTGTTATTTTATTTATTAATCCAAGTAAACTCTTTCATTAAGAATAATATATAAAATATTATTATCTGAAATTCGGGATGTTACACTTAACCAAATAAACTAGAGATCATCGGTGCTTTCATTGTGTTTATATATGCCAGCTTAGGTAGGATCTCATTTTACACGTAAGACGTTTAATGCCACAATAATGGTGAAAATGATAAATTGCGTTGAGTTTTGATTGAAAGCATATATGGGTTTTCATTGAATCGGATAACATTTTATTTAGATTAAATTCTTCGGATTTGAAGATTTTAGAATTATCAGAAATCCGATTGGATCCGAATTAGGGATAATTCCTATCCGATCCAAATATATCTGTTCGGATAAAATCCGAAATTACCCGAATAACCTGAAAATAACCCAATAACAAAATTTCCCTAGTTTCTGGTCCCTAGCATTTTTACTCGTTTAAAATCACAATAAACATACAAAACTGAAAAATAAAAAAATAGTCTTGAACATAAGTTCAAAGTTCAAACTTAAAACAATAGTTTACATAAACATACAGAAATGGAGTACACCACTAAAACATGTTATTTATTAGAAACAAGTATGTTTACCCCGCGCGTTGCCGTGGGTACATGGTGGGGTATCAGTATCATTTCAATTCTTTATGGTAAGTTTTTGTGATAAAAATTCCATTACCAAAGTTGATGTGAAACTTAAATTGAGGGGCCAAAAAGTAAATAAACAGAGTTTGTAATAATGAAAGTTGAGGGACCAAAAAGTAATTTGTTGAAAGTCATGTGGAAAATATACTTTTGATTAATAGTTAAAAATGTGAGTATATTTGTTTTTAATATATATATATATATATATATATATATATATATATATATATATAATAGACGGATATTCGAACAATATGAAGTTTTTTAAATTTCATATCCGATCCGAATTAGTTATTCGGATATAAAAGATTGATCCGATTCCAATAAAAATTTAATTAGATCGGTTTATTTGGGTTTCGGTTCGGATTTCATTTTTTTTATTATTTTCATAAACACCCCTAAAATCATAGGGCGAAATTGAACTTGGTTTGTAGTTGAGGTTAGAATTTTTGAACCCATGGTATGGTAGCTAAAACATCTGGTCTTGAATCTTGGATTTAACCCGGGTGGACCAAAATTGGACTTCAATAAAGAATGAAATGGACCTCAATCGTTTTCGGTTGGAATAAATATTACTATTGAAAGGTTATGTTGGTAGATTAGATTAAACATTGGGTGAATTACTAAAATTTTGGTTATCTACCTCTACCAATTCTAATAAAGTAAAATAATTGTGACACATGTCAGTTTATGGTTAAACTGCACAACTTTTTTCCCTCAAAATCTTAATTGACCATAATATATGTTCATATTCACTTTCATTTTACAATTTATTATATATATATATATATATATATATTATATTTATACATTTTTATACAAGTTTATAAAAATAAATATTAACATATTATTTTACTATATATTATAAAATATTTGATGAAATCCAAAAATTAACATGTTATTAAAAAAATATGTAATTTAAAATGTTATTATTAACATATTTACTATGTATATTGTTCAAGATTATAAAGAAAAACAAAACTCGAACATGCTTTCATTTTACAAAGTAATTTTTGTAGTTATTAAATCATAAATCTATGCTTAAAAGTCGATCCATTTTTTTTTAAAATCAATTCATTTATCTATTATTATTATTATTGTTATTATTATTATTATTATTATTATTATAAATTGTCATATAAGTTTATAAATTATAAATATATGCTTTAAATCTATCAATTTACTCGTTCGGTTAATTTAGTAAACTATATATTTGTTGGTTAATTTAGTAAATATATACCAATCACTTTCATATATAACAAAATTTGTCATATTTAATTTCTTGATTTTTTTCTTATCAAGGATTGTTTTGGGTTTCGTGGAACTTAAATTTGGTTTTTACAGTAAAAATTGGTAAATAGATTGTTTTGTACAAACTTTCAAAATTTGTTATTAGTCAGAAATGAGAAATCTGAGTATTTTTAAAAGTCTGAGAATGCAAATAGATTTATCGTTAAATTTGTTGCGGGTTCAAATTGTTGACTTGAAAATGTCAAATGGATGAAAGTTAGAATTTATTTTCAAGGATTTTTGGAAAAACTCAAAAGGTTCAGGATTTGGTAAATTCACAATTTTTCCTTGACTGTTAAAATTTGAGAATAGATATGAACACTTACGACATGCCACCCCAAGACCTATCAATGCTTCTAACTTGTATCAAATTTGAAACATTTGTGTAATCATTAACTTTTCATTTAGTGTTGATCAGAACATTGTATGAGAAACATGTTATGCAAAACTATACTCAAATTAAGCAAAATATTCACAAAATTGAATGAGTTAACATGTTATTTTTTATATTGTCAAACTTATTAATATATTTTTCATGGTTTGGCTCATAAAAACATAATTTCTGACGAACATTCGTCGTTATAATGTAATATTCCCATTTCCTTTTATGGGTTGTAAATTGATTAATCTTACTACTCTATTAAAAGGCTATTATATTTTGCCACTTGTCATTCTCTCATTACTCCTCACTTTTTTAACCTATATTTTTACTAATTTAACCCATATTCACTAAAATGGTATTAATTCAGATCAACCCCCCAACTAATATTATCCGGATCCGTATATTTTTCAATCAATTTGTTTCCCCTTCCAAATAAAAAAATCCTACGCTGCAGACCCTCAATCAGGCATCGTGACCCCTTCGTTGACAATCCGCCATTACTTCGCTGCCTTCTCCCTTATCTGATTAAACCTACGGGACTAATAATCTCCACCGTTGCTATCGTTCATCTCCACCGTTGGTTCAGATCGTTCCATTGTCTCTTACTGTTAGGTAAATTTACACAACCCGACTTTATAACTGTTGGTGCCTACCGTGAATCAGGGGGTGGGATTAAAAGAAGAGGAAAAGGACATTTGAATTTGATTTGGCGGTGTTATCTAAATGTTTGGTTGATGTTGATTGTTATTGAATATGTTTTTAATTAATATATTATCTTCACATATCTTTTTAATTAATATGTATATATTGTCCGTTCTGATGCTTTTTGTCATCATGATATCATGTTTGTTAATAATAAAGTTATTTAAATTATAACTATAATCAGGACTTAGGATGTTGGTGAGTGGACTATCCATCTGTTGATTCACAGCAATGGCAATTCACTATCTGATGCTGATCAGCTTCGCGGAGTATCCATTCCCGATATTCATTCTGTTGGGTAACCTAACCACAACATTTTCTTATTTTTTAAGAGCTATGTTTACTTTTTTTCCATATGGTTTAATTACTTTATTACCCAGCCTGATCAATAACCACTTGAATAAATCTGTTATTTTTCAGTTAAGCAGAAGGGCATTTTTGTTATTTTTATTATTTAAAGGAATGTTTGGGTTAAATATACTTAACTTTTATTATTATGATACTCAAGTAGTTAAACCCCATATTTATGATTTCTGTTATCAAACGTGCAATTGCTTTGAACTTCTCGATTGGGTCAACTGTCAACTCATGTTTGAATCGAAAAAATCGCGTTTGACGATAATTTATTTATGAAACTATATTCATCATTCACTCACAAACCAACCTGGCACGAGTCAGTCATTTTTACCAGTTTATTAGTTCTTGATGTGTTGAGCTTTCTTATTTTTGTTTCAATAATAACTAACTTCTTTTGGTAAATTTTTAATTTCCACTTTGCATTATGCATCTACGTAAACATGTTGATATTCATTTTATTTTTTATATTGTTTAGGAGATTTAGTAGCACAAGGTACATCAATATATAGATGTTCATCATTTTTGCAACTACACAATTTCCATGAAGATTACTTCAATGTAGATCCCAACGACACTCTCTGCATACATGATCTTCAAATGGTAGATAAGGTACATGAACTTATGGTTTCTAACCAATAAAAAAACTTATTTCTTACAAGCATTTAAAACTTCATACCAATGCATCAAAATATAATGATTTGTTTACTATGACTTTCAGGTATAGTTATATAACAACAATACTTTATGCATACATGATCTTCAAATGGTAGATTAGGTACATGAACGATCAATTGATAATGGATCAATATAATGATGACATGTATCCAAAAATATGTTTTAATAGTATAGGTAGATTTGTGTAATCTAAGTTATGTAATTTCTGTAATTTTAATATAAATTGTAACTGGTATAAAATATATGATCATTTTGTTAACTATATTTCACTTAATGGTTAAAGTACAAAATTTTCATCTATTACCCGTGTAATACACGGGCCTCAAACTAGTATATCAATAAAGGTAACGTTCCTTCAGTATTAAGACTGAGTGATTAGAACTACTATTGTATGACTATTGCACGAGAAGTCTTCTTCCTAAATTCTTTCAATTATACACATATGATACTGATAATGAAAATTTCAATAAAAGAAACGTTCTCGGGTACGTTTTGCACGTGCATTTTTTTATTAAGTTCATTTAAAAAAATCATTTTATAATATAAATAAAATTAATTTATATACACATAGTATAGATACAAGTATAGATGTAATACATTTTTTCATACACATTATGTAATTTTTTATAATTTAGATAATCCGTGTGTTACACGGGCTCTAAAACTAGTTATATAATATTACAATTTAGAGTATAATCCAGCAATATAATTGACGTCGCAATTTTTTTTTCAATTGTAATAGTTGTTATTTTATATAATTCTCATTTGGTACTTAAAGGTTTTTTTTTTTTTTGAATTATAAATTATGATTTATGATTCATGGTTTACTTTACAGATTTGAGTTTTTAGATACGAGTTTATAACATATGTAATTCTATTTGAATCATCACACACTTTTGTTGTTCATGGTTTCACTTTGAATGTACGAGCGTTACTAGATAGTTGAGTATTAAGTTAAGGAAATTAATAAGATTATATTTAAGTGAGAGAAGGGAAGCAGATTATACAAGTATTGTTTATATTGATAGAGGTGGCAAATATGTTGGGTCGGGTCGAACGAGTCATGGATTGAAATGAGTCATAGGTCAAGACGAGTTTGGGTCATAATGAGTTTGAGTCAGAACGGGTCAACTAAAAAAAATTGTTTTGGTTTGGGTCGGAATAGGTTAGGGTCGAACGGGTTTTTTTATATTTAATTTTTTATTTTTTTATGAACGAGAATAATGGCGGAAACATTTGTTTTTTTTAGATTTTTTTTGTTTTTTTTATCTATATTTCAAGCTATGAATTTTTTTATTATTTTTTTAGAGGTTTTCTATTAAGATCAAAAACCCTCAAAAAAATATTCAAAAATAATATTAAAAAAATTATAACTCAAAATATAAACCATAAACAAAAAAAGTAAACACACAAAAATGTTTCCTACGTTGTTTTTTCCATAAAAAAAACCTACCGAGAATCGAACTGAAACCGAAAAAATCGACGAAAATGAAACAAAAAGCCAAAACTGGACCACATCAATCGAAATCGAAAAAACAATTAAAACAGAATTCAAAACCTAACCGGTCACGGGTGAAAACTCGTGTTGGCTTGAAACCTGAAACCTGTTCCGATCTGAAACCTGTCTTGTACGAAAACCCGTTCCGATCCGAAACCTGTCACATTTCCTTGGGACACTAACCCATATCGACCCATTTCTTTGAACTTGTCGATCCATTTTAACCTAAAAATAAAAGGATGAAATTTCTAATGATTCATATTGACCCATTTAGTTAAAACCTTTAAACAAACTAACTTATTTAATTTTAAAAAACAACTCAAATTGACCCATTTAAAATGATTTGAGTCAAGATTGTCATTATACATATTAGAAACTTTTTAAGAATATGAGTATTGAGTACTCAAACATGTAGTGTATAATTGTATATTTAACATTGATACGTTCAGTTCATTCCAAACGTATGTTAATCGAACTCAAAACTTATCCTAGTGATATATTTTTTTTCAAGACGATACTTTACAACATTGATTGTACCAGGAGGCATATATCATGTTGCACTAAAAGTCTAAAACCACTTTTTACACGTCTAAAGCATTCACAATTTGACCATCCATTATGGGGCTCAGTTGGGTGAAGTGGCGGGCGCCGTTGGGCGCAAAACACCATAGGGGGTGCTGTTGGACCAGGGGTTGGCCGGCGCGGTTAAGGAAATTTGGTGAGCCCCTCACTTTCCTCTCTCAACCTCTCTCTCACACACACACACATATATATATGGGCGTCAATGGGCATTAAACCACAGCGGGACATTATTGGTTGGGACTTCGAAGCCTCTGATGGTTACGTGGCGCTGATGTGGCACTGAGGAGGAGCTTCGAAGCCCCTTGCCATTGTGGATGGTCTTAGAGAACCTAAAAATGCACTTACTAAGCTATCAAATGGCAAAAATCTTTAAAAACAATTAAAAAAATTCAAAAAATTCATACACATGAAAATATTGTCACATCACCACCGATTTTAATTATTTTTTAAATATACATAAATTTATTTAATTGAGATAAAATCTAAAATTAAGTGTTAAAATTTAAAAAATCTATAAAAGAAAGGATAATTGATAGGTAGTAAAAATGTAAATCTATAATACAAAGTTATGAGTTATATAATTGTAGATTATAGTAAAAGTTTACAAAATTGAAGGTTTTAAGATTAAAGTAATATATTTAATTTATAAAATTATAGTAATCTAGAATTTAAGATTTAACACTAAAACATGTTATATAATGATACTTAAATTTATAAATTTTAAGATAAAAATTGTTTTTAGTTATCCGATAACATTGTATCAGTGATCTAACTTCATGAGTAAGAGTAATGAGGAATAATAAGTGATATGATAATTTGAAAGAACATTGTTGTCACTATGATAGACGTCTTAAGAAAAGTTATCAATTGACAGAGACAAAATAAGTTCTGAAAAATAAATTAAGTTTATCCTTAAAAAAAATTATCCCAAACAAATCGATTCCAACCCTACCCCTGTCACTTTTGTTCAATTTTGTATTCATCCACATGAATGATGAGCCCATAACCGACCATCTTCAAAATAGCCCCAACGGGGATGAACGTCAAAATTGACCAGATCTTATGATTATGTTTTTGAAAGAGATTAATCAGAAATGATAAAATAAAATCGTTTTTAAAATCAACATTATAATCATTAAAGCACTTCAAAATTTATATTTACAATGTAGAGAAAGATTTCGATAGAAGAACACTACAATAAAAAGGAAGCTTATCAACAAATCTTAAAACCAATCTATCCCATACAACGATATGAAAAAAAAAAAAAAAGGACACTCATATTCTATAACCCAAAATGGACGTGTACACTTGAAACAAAAATTCTAAACCAAATAATAATAAAAAAAAAATACTAACAATACATTATAAAAAAATAGGAACTTGTTACGTATTAGGTTGTTTTTTAAACCAATTTGACTAGTTGACTTATAATATAACTTTTTGATTATAAAGAAATTGTTAAAACAATATAAAACATGAGTCGAAGTGTGTTTTTGGTTTGTGAAATCTTTTTAAAGATTGGAACTTGTCAAAAAGGTTAAATTTGGAATTTGAAGGAACTAGTCTTATAAATATCTGGAATTTATCACCATTTATTGTTTTTAGTGGATGATAGCAAGCGTGGCGGCGACTGCAACGATGATGACAATGATGATGTTTGCGGCGGAAGTGGTGTCAGTGTTGGCGGAATTAACAATTGAGGTGATGGCGATTGTAAAGTGGCATGGCAGGGGTGGCAAGTGGCAACAACAACTAGCTAGGGTGGAGACGGGGCCGAGGTGGATGTGATAACGGGAAGTGGTAGGAGATTATAATCTATTTGGTTGAATCCCTTCTAAATTTTAAAAGATCATTAAATTCCTTTATATGAATAAATTTGAGTGAATTAAATGAAATTTCAATCCATTTATCAACCAAACGGTCAATGAGTATTCTCAACTGATACCAACTGAGTTTTACGGTAGTAAGCTAAGCCTTTGAGCGGGTTGTTCTCCCAGAATAAGAGAGGGTGGGCTTGGTCTACCCAACACAATTTTCCATCGCGGTCGTATGATTTCAACCAAACACATTAATTTGTTGATCGTTAAAAAAACAATGATAAATATTTATCAACCAAACACATTAATAATAGACTTCCTAAACCTATTCCAAGAAAACTATATCATGAATCTTATCAAACATATTAAGAAATAGAATAAAGTTTCAATTCTATTAAATTCAATAGATCAAACTCACTTCAATAACTGAAGGCAATCATTAGTGAGCTGGGTTAAATTTTTGCATCTAAAGTTAATACATTACAAAAGTATAAATCACATGATTTCTTTAGGTTAGCAAACCCTACTCACTTTTATCAGATATCTATTTAGACCCATCGAATTGTCGACCTTAAGTTGTAATAAATCCAAGTTAGAAATAATGGAAGAGATCTAAAATAATAATAATAATAATAATAATAATAATAATAATAATAATAATAATAATAATAATAATAATAATAATAATTGGACCAGATGGGTCGATTCGTGTAGGCCCTAACACCACTATGAAATCAAAGTTCGTACTTCATCCTTTCACACCAAGAGAAAAAGACAGTCTAAAGTGGCTTGGGCCGATCTTTGGTTACAGTGTCTGCTACTGCTAGTGGGCCTTCTGGTTTTCTAACCACACCGTTTTCTAACCACACCGTCGGTGTGGTTAGAAAACCGCAGATAACGCCACGGTAAGGGCTAACCGTGGCGGTGAGTACTCAATCAATCAAATCATGGTCAATATCATCTCACCACATCAAATCATCATATTATTATCATTATTATTATTAATATTAATATTAATGATATTATCCTAAGTTCTTAAGTATAACATTTTGATTTAAATATATATTTGTTTTAATTAAAATGATTTTGATTTTTATGATAAAAAATGATATATATTTAAATAAATATTTATTTTAATTATAAGATTTTGATTTTTATGTTTATGTTAATTATAATAATATATTTATATTTTTATCGAAAAAATACGTGTATTAATTATTAAGTCTTTTTTGAGAAATTTTGTAGTTCTTACTTTGTTATATGTTGTAATGTGATTTTAGTCTATAATATGAGGTGTTGGCTATTTGATTAAATGAAATATACATCTTCATATTGGTTTGATTTCTGGTGTTTTGGAATCCAAGCTCTCGTTGTTTTCTTTTGGTTTGGAAAATACATCTTTTTCATAAGTTTATTATATAGTTAAACTAATATTTTATCTTGTTTATGTTACTAGTTGGTTGGATTTTAATAATTGTAACCTTACAATATTAAAAAGCATAAAAAGCATAAAACCATATAACACAAAATATAAAAGTTCATAAGTAGTTCATAAGATACAAAATTTAAAAGTTCATAACAAGTTCATAACATAACAAAGTAATGTAAATCAATATTTACACTATCGTGTCCCCGTCTTCATCCCTGCCGGTTGAGGCGCCAGCGCTGGCCCTTGATGTGCTAGCCTCGTGATCAAAGCGTGGGGGAGGTAATGTGTAATCCTGACCGCTGTCGGCTGGCATCCCTCTCCATCATCCAATCCATTTGACGTTGCATCCGTAGCACCGCTTCCTCTACTCTCCGTAAGCGTGCATCCGTGGCGTGGTCTAAACGCACAGCTCGATAGGTGCGCGGTGCGTGCTGCGGCACCCGTGGCTTACATTAAAATGGTAATTAAACGTTAATATTTTGACGAAACAAATAAATGTAAACGAGTTATAAAAGTAACAAGAACCTGCTCAGTTCCATCCGCGGCCTCATCCTCCCCCTCCCCTTTGTCGTTGTCCCCGGATTGCTCTTCGTGGTTGTCGTCGACTTGCACCTCCGAGGCAATCAATGGTGGAGGCTCGAATAATGGCACCGGTATGTAGGGTGGTTTGTTGAAGTCCGTAACGAGACGGTCAAATCTTCTCCCGTCGTGGTCCTTAAACTTGAGAACAATACGTATGCCCTGGGCGCTACCATGGGCGAGCTCGCGGGGGGATATTGTCGGGATCGTAAGGGTAGCTAGTTGTGTGTGAAGTCCCAAATAATGCGCGATGCGCGTCACGTAGGGGCCACCGAGCAACGAGCCTCGTCCCTGCCTGTGCGGGTATGTGGTAGTAGGCGAAGCCATGGGCGAGGTTGCAATGGATCCCCGTCAGAAGGCACCGCAAAAAAAAAACAAGTCTGAGAGTTTGTAGTGGTTAGCACCCAGCTATCGACCTTGTATTGACGAGGCTATCAGCCTGTGTAGGTACCTGCACAACGAAATATAATATAAGGTAAATATAATATAATGTAACGTAATATATTACAATGTAACGTAATGTAAAGTAACATAGGTTCACGTACCTGTACAACGGGTTAATGATGCAGGAGGCTTTTTCTTAGCTACCTTTTCGGAAAGGCTTACTCGTAATCGCGCGCCACCAAACGCGCAGATAATCGTCCGCGGCCTTTCAGACGCTCGCGGTGTAGATTGGCTGCCGGACCTCCTCCTCGGTGTAAAATCCGATCGCCACGGCGAACTCCTCCAATGAAATGTACCGGTCGACCCCAAACATCTTGAACGAAACCTCCCACGCCCGACCCTCTGGGTTCTGATATCTCATCTGCACCTCTAGCCTCCCCGCCTCCCGTGGCCTGAAATAAAATAAACAATTTGTTTTGAATATATTAAAGTAATGCGTAGGCGGTAAACAAAGTTAAAGTAAAAAGAAAAAAACCTGAAACGAAATGTTGAATAAACCTCTAGCGTAAGCTCCTGGTGTGAGGGGTAGTTCATCGTAAACATCCTCATCCACGGCGTGTCTTTTCCGACATACTCATAGAGTATGTTGTCCTCGCCAACTGACTCCATAAAACTGAGGCTTAAAATGGTATTCGGCATAGGGTTCATCAATCGGAGCTGGAGGTACCGGTCGTGCTCAATTGTCCCTTGAACAAACTTGGTGTGTGGGTAACTCACTAACACATCATTGTAGGTCCCCGCGGGGCGTCGCTGATCTATACGAGATCCGCACGAGGTCTAGGAGTGCGGAATCCTCCTAGACTCGTTTATGGTGTAGAAGACGACGAACACGATTACACACAAACACATAACCGAACAAACACACGAATGGGATAAACACATCTGCAGATCTTTTCATATAATAATCAAAACACTTACATACCCAACACGAAAACAAATGACGGCCGACCCGAGGTGAGCTCTACCTCGGGTCGTCCCACACGACTCTCTCTCTCGGTTTTTCTCTAGCTACTTGAACTTAACACACAAAACTCTAACTTTTCTGGATACACAAACCTAAACAAGACACACATATATATATAAACTTCGCGGGCTTGGGCCTGTAGGCGAAGTTGTTACAACTTCGCCTATGGCGAAGTTGTTCTAACTTCGCCTATGGCAGAAGTTGTTACAACTTCGCCTATAGCGAAGTTGTTACAAGTTCGCCTATGGCGAAGTTGCTCTAACTTTGTACTTCCACAATGCTGAACAGAATTGCATAGCGACGGTCACAAAACATGCACCAACAGACTCCCCTTTGACCGTTGCTCTCAATTCTAACAAACACAAAAGATCATCTGTTACAAAACATGCACCAACAGACTCCGTCTTAACTGATGATCTTCTGTTTGCTCTTCAACCAGCCGTGTCTGAAACTGTCTTGTAACTTCACAAATCTACCAATCACCCAGCGTCTTCCATATCAGATCTCCCCTTCAGTGTAAGCTTCTCCGACTATATAGATTGAGGTCTTTGAAATGCATGCATCCCCGTGCCTAATTGATCACTCAACCAATCACGTGAGTCCTTCTGACTTCACCAACACGTGAAGTTGGGCTCCCTCCACAACTTCACCAACACGTCGGCATACGATAAGGTTTAATCTTCAACTACTCAACATCAAGTGATCAATTTCATCACAAAACCACCTTGACAGAATCTAACACACATGACCATTAATTAATCCGAAGCATCTTCAATCACCAGGGATAACAATCAAGAACATAAACACTTTAATTCCTCTATATTGATAAGTATATTTATCAATATACCATAACTTGTAACTATTATCATATACTTCAGCAATATATTGATAAGTATATTTATCAAATATACCATAACTTTAATATATTTGTACAAGTTATGGTATATTTAGCTAAATAATATGGTATATTATCACATAATATATTTATCTTAAAGTTATGTTTAATATATCTTAAAGCTCTGAGCATAACTTGAAATAGTGTCTGTATAGAGGAAGTTAGCTTAAAGCGAAGTTTGGATTTGTGTTTAATCCAAACGTATTATGTGAGCGAAGTTATCAAGAACATAACTTGTATCAGCGAACTTGTTAGCTAATATATCAGAGCTTTTGCTCGATTGTGTGGTTTGGGATTATCACGCGGGTGTAGAAATCGTTCCATTCGACTATTCGCGGGACGAGTTTTCTGAGTTTTTGTGTTATACTCACCTCCTACAATCATAAACAACCCATAATACCTTCACAAACCTCGTAAAATCCAGAAATCTAACCTGCATATTCATCGTGTTCATCAGGCGAAGTTGCCGTCACTATTCGTAGGGTTTCAGCGAAGATATAAGGTTAAGCGAAGTTATCCACAACTTCGCCTACCTTCTCAAGTTCGCCTGTATCAGCGAAGTTACCCACAACTTTGCCTACTTCACCAGTTCGCTTACCTTAAGCGAAGTTATCTACAACTTCGCCAAATCAGGCGAATTTAAAAAGAAAGCAAAGTTCAGAATCAGCGAAGTTCAGACTTAAGCGAAGTTATCCACAACTTCGCCTACAGTACTGTTAAAAATAAAATTTTTATTTTTCGGGTTTCTGTGTGTTTCGTGGAAGATGTCTTCAATCAACATTACGGAACTAGTTAAGATGGAAGTGGAAGCGGGTTCGGCTACAAAGGCACCGAAGATGCTTAAGAAAACCGATTATGTAGCGTGGAAAGATCGTTTTGAACAATATGTCAAGTACCAAGATGCTAAGATGTGGGTATGCATACAAGATGGTTACATTCCACCTACTGCTGAGTATGAGGGTCGTGATCAGATAAAGAAATACAAAGAGATGGAAGAAGAAGAGAAGAAAATGTATGAGGCTGAAAGCAAAGCTCATGCTGCGATTACTATGGCTCTTCCACAAGAGATTCTACACACCTTCAGAAAGTATAAGACTGCTAGAGAGCTTTGGGAAGCTCTTGAAAACCGTTTTGAGGGTAATGTGGGAATTCGTGCTTCAAAGATTAAACTACTTAAAACCCAATTCTCGGTCTTCAAGTACTTGAAGAATGAATCACTTGATGATATCATCACTAGATATTATCATCTGATGACAGAACTCAACAATTACTCCATTACTTACAAAGAAGATGAAATTGTTGAAAAGCTTCTTGACGCTCTCCCACCGAAATGGGAGATGTACACTGTGTTGATGAGAGAAGACAAAGACTTTGCCGACTATGACCTGGAAACAGCAGTTAACAAGCTACGAACTTTTGAACTAAACATGGTTCGTAAAGAGACACCTACTGATCAGGTTCAAGATCCAGGAATGTATGGTGCAAAGGTTAATACAAGTTCAAGTTCGAAGTCTGATTCGTCTGCTTACTACTCAAAGGGAGAATCGGGCGCTAACTCAACACATGAAGGTCATGTATCTCTCAACATGAATGGTGATGTGTGCTTTGTAGCTGGAGGATCAAATGCTTCTAAACCTCAAGCAACCCAGAGTAGTTGTTCCCCAAGTGTTTCGAACAACAACTACTCAAAGATGCCCATGAGTGTTAAATCTGCTGAACAGCAGTTTGCTCTCTATGCATCTTTCATTGCTTCATATGAAAATTACATTCAGGGTAAGATTGTTGATCCAGCAATATTGGAGGAAGACTATGATCAGATCGATGCTGATGATCTGGAAGAGATGGATCTGCAGTGGCAGATGGCGATGATTGTGAGAAGGGTTAAGATGTTTATGAAGAAGACAGGAAGGAAGTTTGTTGGTGAGAGACCGGGTTTTGACAAGTCAAAGATGCGCTGTTACAACTGTCAACAGAATGGCCACTTTGCGAAGGAGTGCACGAATGAGAGAGTTGAACGTAGTCAGAACAGGTCGACACACCAGAATGGGGGTGGTAATGATAATAGAGCCATGATTTCCAGACAGAATGGGGAATATAACTGGAATCTGCATGTTGAAGAAGTGTTTGAACAGGCCAATATGGCGAACATAGAAACTGCAGATACAGAGGAAGTGACTGGCGAAAGTGAAGCTTACATGGCAGAGGCTCAAAATGAAGCTTGTATGGCAGATGTGAAAGATCAGCTCACCGAGGTAAGTACTAAACTCCCTTGCACTAAGTGTGAAAATCTGTCTGAACAATTGACAACTATAACTGATCAGTATGTTAGTTTGGATGCTCAATTTAAAACCTTAAAAGAAGAACATCATTTCACTAAAGCTAGAGAAAATAGTTATAAAGTAAAAATAAAAGCTAGTGAGAAAGATATTAGGAGTCTTAAAGCAAATCTAGCTGAAAAAATTAAAGTAATTGATCTGAGCTATGAAGTGTTAGAAGAAAAAACTAAACTAATAGCTGAAAGGGATAAACAGATAGCTGATCACCAGGTGAAAGTGGTGGAACTTAATAGAAAACTTGAGAAATTTAGAAATTCCACCGCTATACTTGATCACCTCGTTAGTGATCAAGGTTCCCCAGTTAAAAGGGGAGGAATTGGATATCATGAAGTTCCGCCACCATACAATCATAATTACACTTATGATCCTAGTAATCAGAAATCTGTTGATGTTGATTATAGTCAGACAGTTCCGGTTAAGGTAACTAGTAAAGAACCAGAAGTTAGTAAAGGCGAAACAAGTAAGCCTGTTTCGAGTGTTAAAATTTCTGCTCCTAGTCCTGTCTCATCAAACTCGGACAAGTCATCAGAGTCGAGTGAGACAAAAGAAAAGGCAGTATTACCAAAAAGTGGAGAGAAAAATAAAACAACTGGAAAGAAATCTCCACTAAACCCGTAAGTTCCACCATATGTGAGACAAACGGGCAGTAATGCAGCCTCATCATCTAAAACAACTGTTGAAAAGAAAGTTGAACACAAGAGTTGTTTCAGATGTAATCAATTAGGACACCTAATTGCTGATTGCCCTCCGAAGCAGAGATTCAGAGGTGTGAGGCCTTCAAAAACTGAAAACAGATCTAACAGTAACTATAATAGTGGTAAAACTGAAAACTCATCAAAGTTCAGAAATTGGACTAATTCAGGTTTTCAAAGAAAAAGACCTCAGTTTTTCCCCGTTAACAATCAAATCATGAGAAATAATTCATTTAATTCTAGAAGGTTTGGATGGCCTCATAGTCAATCTCCAAGAAGGTATCCTTTTAGGACTTACAGAAATTATTCTGATACTAACTTTGGACAGCCAAGGTACGGGATGTATCGACCCAAGACCAATAGGTCTTGGGTCCCCAGATTTTAATCATCTGCTTTAATCGTGCAGGAACAGTTGAACAGGGCTGCAAACAATCAATGGGTTGTGGATAGCGGCTGTTCCCGGCACATGACGAGTAACAAGAATTTGTTACACGATTGGAAACCTGTTCAGGGAGGAAGAGTGAGTTTCGCTGGAGAGAGCGGTGGAAGGATTACAGGAATTGGGACGGTGACTAATGGAAAGATGACGTTAGAGAAAGTAAATTTTGTTGAAGAACTGAAGCACAATCTGCTGAGTGTTTCGCAGATTTGTGACAAAGACTACACCGTGCATTTCACCAAGAATGAAGCGATCGTGCTATATCCTGGTTTCAAGATACCAGAGGATTGGATTGTTATGAAGGCTCCAAGAGAAAAGAATACGTATATAATGGACATGAGGTCGACTGAGATGACCACAGAAGAATCTTGTCTTCTGTCAAAAGCAACTGAATCGGAGTCCGAATTATGGCATAGGAGAATGGGGCATATTCATCTTCGAAAAATGAACTACCTTGTCATGAATGGGCTTGTGCTGGGTGTTCCCATGAAGAATTTCAACTTTGAAGACCAATGCTTATCGTGCAAAAAGGGAAAGCAACACAAGAAATCCCATCGCACCAAGAAGGTTAACTCAATTGTCAATACCCTAGACTTACTTCACATGGATCTCTTTGGTCCCGTGAATGCAAAAAAGTCTAGGGGGAACATCGTATTGCTTGGTGATCACTGATGATTTCTCTCGATACTCTTGGGTATATTTCCTGAAGTCAAAGGATGAAACGGTTCAGATGGTAATAAATTTGATTACCAAAGTTGAGAACATTATGGGAAAAAGAGTTAAATTCATCAGGAGTGACAATGGGACTGAGTTCAAGAACTATCAGATGGAGCTCTTCTGCTTACAGAAAGGAATCGAACACCAGTACAGCGCTCCGTATACTCCGCAACAAAATGGAGTGGCTGAGAGGAAGAATAGAACGTTAATTGAAGGAGCCAGAACCATGCTGGCTGATTCGAAACTTCCTATGGTGTTCTGGGCTGAAGCTGTTGCAACAGCCTGTTATATCCTTAATTGAGTGTTAACCGTTAAAAGATTAAATAAAACATGTTATGAACTTATGCATGGGAGAAAGCAACTTGAGTGGTCTTGAACCATTCGGGTCCCCGTGTTCGATATTAAAGACAAATTCTAAATTTGGTGAAGTAGCCGACGAAGGAATTTTAGTCGGATATGTTGTTGGGACTCCCAATAGACGTGTCTTTAATATATCGACCAGCAAGGTTGAGGTGGTGTGTAACACTGATATCACAAGTTACAAATCACCCAAAACCAAGCACGGGACCCGCTGGGGTTTTCGACTATGATAGACTTTTCAAATCTTTTAATATACCTTATTTGGATTGTGCAGAAGTAGATGAAAGAATTGCTTCGAAGATGATTTTTGATGAGGAAGACAATTATGTGCAAAGACCGAAGTATGATGAATGTCAGCCTTCCTCATCAAAAGCTGTCGATACCCCTGCTGCCTCTACTGAAGAAGAATTTTTCAATCCGTTTCACTCTCAACAACAATCACCCACTGATGAGCTACCTTCGAACCTGGAAGACAATCTAGATGTCAGTGCGGTTCCGACTACGAGAGTTCACAAAAATCACCCATTGGAGAATGTGATAGGTGATCTGTCCGACGGTGTACAAACAAGACAAAGCTTGAATGAGCACACATGTGTTTATACAAGCATTAAAGATTCAGGCATAATCAACGAATGCTTGTACACCTGCTTCATCAGCCAGATTGAACCAAAGAACTATCAAATGGCTCTCAAGGACAACTCGTGGGTCGAAGCCATGCAAGAAGAATTAGCCCAGTTTAAGAAGATGGAGGTATGGAACTTGGTTGCAAAACCAAAGAATGTGCATGCGATTGGCACAAAATGGGTCTTCAAATGCAAGAGAGATGAGAAAGGGATTATTATCAGGAACAAGGCGAGGCTAGTTGTAAAAGGCTTTAATCAGCAAGAGGGGATCGATTATAATGAGGTGTTTGCTCCTGTCGCGAGATTGGAAGCCATTCGTTTGTTTTTGGCATTTGCTGCACATAAGGAGATGAAGGTATTTCAGTTGGATGTGAAGAGTGCGTTCCTAAATGGTAAAGTCGATGAGGTTGTGTACGTTGAGCAACCTCCGGGTTTTCCTGACCCAAACTTTCCCGATCACGTATACAAGCTAAGTAAAGCACTGTATGGACTACATCAGGCACCTCGTGCCTGGTACTCAACGTTATCCGACTACTTGCTTGAAAATGGTTTTGAACGGGGAAAGATTGATAGCACTTTGTTCTTTAAGAGAAAAGGGAGCGACTTTCTACTGGTGCAAGTCTACGTGGACGACATCATCTTTGCTGCATCAAAAGTCGCAATGTGTCAGGAGTTTGAGGCCGTCATGAAGAAGAGATTTGAAATGAGTGCAATGGGTGAACTAACTTTCTTTTTAGGACTGCAGGTTGATCAGAAGAAAGATGGGATGTTCATTCATCAGACTAAGTATGTCCATGATGTTCTCAAACGCTTCAAGATGGAGGACAGCACTCCATACGATACTCCAGTCTGCGTCAACCAAAAATTGGGTGCTGATTCAGACAACGATGCAGACGTGGACCCAACTCAATATCGGGAAATAATAGGTTCTTTAATGTACTTAACTGCTTCTAGGTTTGATATAATGTTTGCTGTTTGTCTTTGTGCTCGCTTTCAGGCAAACCCAAAGGAATCTCACTTGAAGGGTGCGAAGAGGATTCTACGGTATCTCAAAGGCAAGCCTAAGCTGGGGTTGTGGTACACGAGAGGAGGAGACTTGGTGTTGGTCGCCTACACAGATTCTGATTATGGAGGGTGCAATCAGAGTCGGAAGTCTACTACAGGTGGATGTCAGTTTCTTGGTGGCAGATTAGTGTCATGGCAATGCAAGAAGCAGACCTCAGTCGCGATTTCAACCTGTGAAGCAGAATACATGACAACATCTGACTGCTGCTCCCAGGTTCTTTGGATTCAACAACAGTTGCGCGATTACGGTCTGAATTTCACTCATACTCCTATTTGCATTGATAATACTGCTGCTATCTCAGTAACTAACAATCCCGTAAAACACAGTAAAACTAAACATATTGACATCCGTCATCATTTTATACGGGATTGTGCTGAGAAGAAACTGATTGTGCTCGAAAAGGTTGATACGCTAGATAATTTCGCTGACATGTTTACGAAAGCGTTTGACAAAACTAGATTTCAAAACCTTGTTGAACTGAATGGATGATCAATCCCGAGTAACCGTGTTTTTATCTTTGTTAAAAAAAAAAAAAGGTCACTATCGCTTAGAATTATGTCGGTTACCTCAGTTTGAAGGACATATCTTCGGATATGTTTGGTCCTCATTTCTACTTGTTGAATATAAGGATAGCCATTAACCAGATGACTGAAAGTGATCGGGGCGGTTTATGATGTGTTTTTATTCTTTCGCTGAAAATTAGTCGATCATACTTAGTTAGAAGGACACATACTTGTATGTGGTCGGTCCAGCTGATCCATTGGATCTTCGGGATAGCCGTTTACCTGAAAACTTCAATTTGATCGGGGCGATTGAAGTTAAAAATTTTTCCGGGAGATGAAATTATTTTTCAAGTCTACTACTTCGTAAGAAGTTCCTTTACTATGTTTAACAGAAAATTGATCCAACCTTGGAAAGTGATAGATATACTAATTCTGTGTGCTTAACTAGTGAATTTATTAGGCCTAAAAGACTTTAGAACAGTCATTGTATGTCATGGTAGCTTTTTATGGTGCGTAAAAGTAGAAGTGATACTAACTAAATCTACTCGATTTTACGTGGAAACTTCTTAACAATTGTGCATGTCTCCATATATATCTTTCCGAATGATAGGCAGAAAAGCGATTACCCAGTCATACACGAGCCCGTGAGTGTTCTGATTCCCGTGAAGATAGCGTGTCAAGAAACTGCAGTGATCCAGATTCGGGACTTGCAGTAGTTTATCTGAAGTTTGTGTAAATACTTAAAAAAAAAAAAATTAGTTATTGAGACATTATAGAGTTCATAATGATAAGACTTCTCAATCAAGATGCAAGATAGAGAACGGGATTAAGAGTCCAAAGATCGAAGAGTTCCTACTATTTAATCAGACACTAAGGGTCGAGGTCAACTCGGGGTGACTTGGGGAAAGCCAAATACGCTTTGAGAATAGATAGGAGGCATCATAATCTCTGAGTTGTTGCCCACTTAAGTTTTGAGCTTAATTGAACCGAACCCGTATCACAGAAACAATGAAAACCATTTTAAGTTAATTACCTGCTTACAACCTGTTTCTTTCTGTCATAATAAAGCTGAACACGGATCTGTGTGACAGTCACGTAGTTAGTATGATTCATGTTCGGATCTTTTCTAAAACATGGTAGTCCCTATCGAGACTGAAATTTGATCCCGTGTACTTTAAATTTTAAAATTTTTCTACTTATGTAGTTGTATGATTTTATATCTGGTTACTTGGTCTTGATCGTATCATTTAACACATTAAAGGTTGTTTTAAAACTTAATTGCAAATTGTTCAAATTATGGGGTTTGTTTTGAGATTTTTTTTAATTCCAGCGAAGTTGAGCATAACTTCGCCATTTATAGGAGAAGTTATCCATAACTTCGCCGGAACAACTCTGACCCTATATAAAGGAATTCATAGGTCAAACTGGTCCATTATTTTCAAAACCCAGCGAACTTAACCAGCGAACTTAACCTCTAATCCTACAGCGAACTTATCGATCTTTCTGTGTTCTCTCTTCCTTCGATTCTAATCCGTGTTTAAAGGTGTGTAGGGTAATCGAATCGATTAATCATGTTCATTAACGTTTATCATCGGTCGATTCGACCCGATTCACGTTCTCGTTTTTCGAACCCTTAACAACCGATTTTCAAACGTATCTTTACGTGTTCATAATCAATCTAATCGTCTAAATTGTCATTAAATCAAGTTTTACGAGATTCGCAAGCTCAAAATTGACCAAATCACGTCGTTCGATAAACCTAACTGATGCCGTTTCATATTCGGCGAAGTTACTGTTTTGGCGAAGTTGTCCGTAACTTCGCCTGAGGTTTAACTTCGCCTGATAATTATTTTTGAAACAGTTTATGAGGCGATGTTTTGGTTAGGCGAAGTTACCATTAACTTCGCCTGGACTTTTTTACTTAACAGTTAACAGACGAAGTTAAAGTTGAAGCGAAGTTGTTTCCCAACTTCGCCCCATCTTTAACTTCGCCTATACTGAAAAGATCACAACTTCGCTCATGGTAACAGGCGAACTTGTGATTTGCTTTGTCGCTTATTTAACTTAGTCTGTTTGGTGCAGATATGGCTGCTATAGGTGGTGCAGGCGGTGATGACGGTGGTGATAACCAAAGACAGTTCTTCCCGGGTCACAACATGTATATAACATTAGACCCGGAGGCGAGCGGAGTTGATGATTTCCGTGAAATCATCACGTTCCTATTACGCTCGCGTATATTCCACGCGATTACGACAACTCTGCCGATATCCTTACCCAACATTGAGGATTTTTGGCAGACCGTGGAATATGACTGTAGGGTCGAGCCCCCGGTGATGCGAGCAACAGTAAACAATCACATTGTTCAGTTCTCATCTGAACAGATCCGGGCGGCTTTACGTTTTGGAGATGAGACGAGGGATGACCCGACAGACTTTGTAGCTCCTTTCCGTGATGGAGCGTTTTTGAGGATGGGATACTCAGGTCCCTTGGGAGATACCCAGAGAAGGAAGGGATTTTTGCTTGACCAGTGGCGCTTTCTCATGCATGTCATGATTGTTTGCATGTCAGGGAGAAAGGCGGGCACTGATGGCATGGGCGCGACCATGCAGTCGGCAATGACTGCTCTGACTTATAATAAGCGTTACAGCTTTAGTCAGATGGTCTTCTACGAGATCGATCAACAACGAAGAGCGGTGGCGCGTGAGAGATTTATCATGTATCCAAGATTTCTCCAAATGATCTTGGATCATGTTGCTCCAACGCTACCTCAGCGCCGACCAATCCGATACGTAGAAAGTGTGAGCAAAAGGATCTTTGCCCAATGCAGATCCTCTAGTGCGAGGAGCAAACCTGAGCTCCGTCCTCGACATACTCCACTATTCGGGTACTTAATCAACCCGGGGTATGTGCCTGCTCGTGGGGACGAGTTTCGGGACCCGGCACCACAATAGGCAGGAGCACCTCAAGCTATACCTGCTGTTCCTGTTGTGTTACCGGAGGAGAACATAGATCTTGACGCAGAGTTTGGCGGTCAGGGATTTTTTGACATGGAGAGGGTTGATCCAGAGGAGAATGTACAGGTCTCGGTTGAACAAGCTTCGGGTGTGAATGTTACTAGGGCAGCTACAACGGTGGCTGACTCAGATTCTGATGATGAATTGACCGAAGCAAGACGGATTTTGGTAACACATGAACGGACTCATGGGAAAAGAAAGAGAGCTGATGATGATAGTGAGTCAGACTATGAAGAAGAAGTTCAACAGTTGATCCGGAGATCAAGAAGGGAACGGATAGGTGCAGGATCGGGAGCCGGTGAGAGCTCGAGGGTGGTACGTTTCACCCCACCCGCACTGTCCGGTATGACAATGGTTCCCTCATCATTACAGGTTACAAGGCCAAGCGCCACGGACATTCCCGTGGTGGCTACCTCATCTTCATTTGGCCTCCCACTCACTTCATTTCAACTATCGGCTCCGGAGATTGTCTCGTTGCCACCTCCAACTCTTACTCCAACGGAGGTCGTGGCACATTTTATTGAGTCGATGGTTGTGGCCACTGCAGGGTTATCGGTGACGATACCACCTGCGGTTACGTCTACTTCTGAGGTCCCGGATACTTCGGCAATCCCTCCTCAGTACACTCACGATATATCTCATATGAGGTTTGATTTCGATGCAACCCTATCAGACTCTGAACGAATAGCAGCACTTGAACGGGTCGTGGCAGAGCAGTCAAGGATTAATCTTATCCAGACCCAGGCTATTCAATGCTTAGTTGCAGAGAATCAGATGCAGTCGTCCCTGCTGGTAGAACATGGAAAAATCATAGATGCTCTGAAGGAGTTCTTGGCATCTCAGGGGGAGACGAGCTGTAAAGGCGATGAGTTGAGGACCAAGAGGAGAAATGATCGAGACGATGATCCCAATGCATCGAAAGGTGCAGGTGGTGAGTTGCCAAGAACTGTACAAGCTCTTGGGACTTCCACAACTCAGGGGGAGTCGACAACTGCAGCTGGTGGTGATGATATGGTGGTAGTGGAGGTTGAGGAGATGGATGATGACTTTATGTGTGATGATGATGTATTACCGAGTGATGAGATAGAGAAGATTGGTGAATAGATTGTGATTGATGATGAGATAGAAGAGGGAGAGATAGTAGAAGAGAATGTAGAGCATGAGATTCCAGAATTCGATAACGCAGATATGAGTAAAGAGATGGGAAATGATGAGACTGAATGGGAAGAGCAGCCTAGATGGAAAGAAGGCTATGCTCAGTGGTTCGTCAAAACGAAGAAACCAGCGGTCCCTACTATGTTTAAGAAGACTTACAACATTAGAGGCTATGCTGAAACGAGAAAAGGGATTATTTGCTGGATATACGATGAGCAGTTGAGGCTCTTCGTGATTAAGAGATATGATGGTATTCAGTACTTCAAAAGAATGTTGAGATCGTTGAACACACTGCCAGAATGTGAAGTGAAAGACTTAGCCAGATTGGGATTGATAAATCGAAGTGATGATAATATGGCTAGAGTCATCGGGAAGATAGTATGGAAGGAGAGTATAAAGGAAAAGAAGTTCGAGCTGCTGAAACCACAGAAGGGTAAACTTATCAAAGATAAAGATAGAGGGTTGAGAGCAGATGGCAAGCCTTGGATGATTATGAAGTATAAACCGATCCGGTGTTTGAAAGAAGTGCCGATGAAACAAATGCCCAAGGATGTGCTCAAAGAGTTGAAGTGGTGGTATGTAGATTGTGAGACAGCTGACGCAGTGATGGAAGACGAAGATGAACAAGAGCTGCTGAGAGTCTATGATCCGATGCATCTAGTGAACCTGTCTCGAGCTGATCTGCAGGTGCTAAATGAGAAGAAAATCTTTTATATTCCTGCTTGGAAAGACGAAGCGAGGAAATATCAAAGAGTTGTTTCGGTATGTGTACGAGAAGGAGTGAATGCTTAAAGATGAAGATTCAAGATTGTTGAAGATTACAAGACACGTGTTTGAAGATAAAGAGATGAAGCTACTGCCAAGGGGGAGTCTGTTGGTACATGATGTCAGTAGTTCAGTGTCTAGTGTCTGTAATCGAGTCGTTTGGATTTGTGTTTGTATGTAAGCGAAGTTAGCTCCATAATATGTTCTTGTATCAGCAATACGTTTCAACTTCGTACTTATACAAGTTATGTTCTTTAATATTTAGCTTGTAACATAACTTGTAGCACCTTGATAATATATTTAAGCTAAATATGTATAAGTAACAAGTTATGGTATATTTAGCTAAATATATTAAGATAAATATACTAGTTCAGAGCTTTAGCTAATATATTAAACGAAGTTAGCTGATACAAGTTATGTTCAGAGCTTTAAGATATATTAAACATAGAGGAATTAAAGTACATAACTTGTATAAGTACGAAGTTATGTTCTAATCCAAACGAAGTTATGCTCTGAACATAACTTGTAACACCTTGATAATTTGTTTGTATGTAAGCGAAGTTAGCTCACATAATACGTTTGGATTTGTGTTTGTATGTAAGCGAAGTTGTTACAAGTTCGCCTATGGCGAAGTTGCTCTAACTTCGTACTTCCACAATGCTGAACAGAATTGCATAGCGACGGTCATAAAACATGCACCAACAGACTCCCCTTTGACCGTTGCTCTCAATTCTAACAAACATAAAAGATCATCTGTTACAAAACATGCACCAACAGGAAGTGTCGATCACCTCTCTGCTGGGCAGAGGTGGGTGACAGCAAAATCACTGGTCCAGAACTGGTACTCGAAACTTCGGAAAAGATTGTTCAAATCCGAAACCGCATGGCAGCAGCACGAGATCGCCAAAAGAGTTACGCCGACAAGTGCCGAAAACCTCTCGAATTTCAAGTGAATGACCAAGTATTACTCAAAGTCTCACCTTGGAAAGTTGTGGTTCGCTTTGGGAAGCGAAACAAACTCAATCCATGATACGTTGGTCCTTACCGGATAACTGAACGCATTGGTCCGGTGGCGTACCGACTGGACCTACCAACGGAACTCAGTGGCGTACACAATGTATTCCACGTATCCAATTTGAAGAAATGCCTATCTGATGAAACCCAAGTAGTCCCTTTAGATGAACTGCAAGTTGATGAACAGTTACGCTTCATTGAAGAACCAGTCGAAGTTTTGGATTGGGAAACCAAAACGCTCAAGCACAGCAAAATTCCAATCGTTAAGGTTCGTTAGAACTCGAGACGTGGACCGGAGTTCACGTGGGAACGCGAGGATCAAATGATGAAAAAGTATCCTCACCTTTTTGAAGGGCTGACCAAACACAGAAAACCGCGAAACCCGGCAAACCGTCAGAAATCACCGGAGGTATGAATTAAATTTCTGGACGAAATTTCTTTCTACTAGGGGATGATATGACAAACTGAAAATTTTTCTTACTTTTTCAGACACTCATCACGACTTGACTCAAATTTTCGGGACGAAAATTCTTTAACATGGGAATGATGTGACAATCGTCAATTTCAGGTTAACTCCGTTAACTCCGTTAACTCCGTTAACTCAACTCCGTCAATTCAAACTTTAGATCACTGAATCTATAACGCACACCTCATTACATTTAAACTAGGGTTTAAATGAAGCTTGACACTTACTACATGTGTAGTCTTTTGGGAATTGCACCGAAACGCAAACGAGTTGACGCAAACAATTGGTGAATAAACGAAAAACGTCAAAACAATAATTATGTGATAATTATGTGTTAGACTTATGTGTTATGTGATAACATTGTTATAAACGTTAACTCAATGTGCTAGAACTAGTTAATTAAGCTAGAAAAGTAACATTTGGAAGTGGAGGGACCTAGATGAACATTATTAATATTAATAATATTATAAAACCCTAAACTCTCTTCTCTCTTTCTCTCCCAAACCCGACGGCAGCCTCTAAACCCCCCCCCCCTTGCAATCGGCCTCATATACACACATACAAACAATTATTCAAGCTTTTGATTGGAGATTAAGGCGCTAGGAAGGTATAAACGACTATCCCTTGCATCCTTTATACTTAATTTCGATTTTTAATGGGTTAATTGAAAACCCTAGGGGCCGATTTTTGTATGTATGGTGTTCATATGATTGTTGTTGATTTGATGATTTATTGATGATGATTTGATAACTAGTTTTGATATTATTACATGTTAATTGTTGTGTCTTTGATTTTGAGATCAAATAAAACCCTAACCATGTATGTATGGTGTAATTGATATGCATGGATAGTGGTTATGGTGTTTAGAGTGTTATATGAAAGGATTATGATCCATAGATGGTTAATATGTTGAGTTTTGTTGCAAACAGTTTCTGGACAGATTGTGTTGTTGATGTTCAATTGACTGTATCTGGGTGTAAATGAGAAAATTGGTTGAGATTATTGATACTACAGTAAACTAGGTTGAGTCTAGTTTCTAGAGAATATAAATTTGTAATTTTTGGACGTGTATAAGTTAACCTTTATGATTTTACAAAAACGTTGTGCAAAGCTGAGTTGTTAGACCTGCTGTTAGGTTGTTTTGTAAATGTTATATCTCATGAACTATGAGACCAATTGGGTTGGTTCCACTTCTGGAAGTTGACTTGTTGAGTTAGGAACCTAACCCAAGTGGTCTTGCATTTATTGGATTTTTCGTTTAACGGGAATTTCAAATAACATTCTGTTGCGCATGAATTTGGCTGTTATGAGTTTGCTGTAATGATTTGATTATTGTAAGAAACCTATGTGAAATAAAAATATAATAAAATATGTTCTGGAAACCTAAGACATATATGCTTTAGTGATGATTTTTGGTAAATTAATTGAGATGCTATGATTGGTGGAATAGTACAATCTTTCAAGTAGAATTTCTGTCTCGATGAAACTAGTTGCTGAATTTTGTGAAAGTTGCATGAAACAACGTGATTTCTAATTTATTATCGTGTTTTGACCAAATTGCCCTTGCGGGGAATAATTGCTAATTGATTGTCATGATTTGACCAAATTGCCCTCGTGGGGAATAATTGCTAGTTAATTGTTATGTGTGATCAAATTGCCCTTACGGGGAGTAATTGCTAGTGATGTACATTATTAATACATGACACGTAAATAATTGCTCACACACGTATCGTATCACAAATGTACTTGTTAAGGTCACACACGATTCACAAACGAAACACGAAACATGCTGTGTGCATAGGTATTATGTGCCGGGTCTAGAGACTCGATAATATTCCGACACTTAGAAAAGTCTCTTTGTTGTTTTAGAACGCTAGAGAGAGTTTTTCTGTGACGCGCATCTTGGTGATTTATTTTGGGAATACTTCGCAAACAGTGAGTTTCACTTACCCCTTTTAAACTGTTTTAAACGCTTTTCACTTGGGGGAGATAACATACTCCGTTAAACGCATTTAAGATTTTGTTAGTAAATTATATATCACTTGTAAAGGCTAAGTGGCAAACGAAACATTTGAAGTCCTACACATCAAACCGGTTAATATTTGGAATAGCGAGTCACTGTTGAGTAGTACTACTGGGTTTGACAAACGCCACCCAACGCTAAACTCGACTGGAGGTCGAGCGGGTGTAATTTTGGCTAACACGTACCATGGTCTGGATGACCCGGTGACAAGGCACTTGATATACAGTCAGCTTCGGTGTCGAACACTTAGTAATACTTGTTGTATAGGCTAGCTACTTATCGATATATAATTGATTTAACACTATCTGGTAACGTAAAACGCTGAACGCAAACGCTAAACGCTTTATTTTATATAAACTTGTGAACTCACCAACCTCGTGTTGACACTTTTAGTATGTTATTCTCAGGTAGCCGAGGCGGGCGCGCGGTATCGGATCATGCATGGTTTTTGAACATTCTGATATGCAAACATGTTTTTAACTATTATTACTTGGGTTTTTAAGTCGTCCTGTGTGACGCAACTTTTGTCTTTTGGTTTTTACGCTTCCGCACTTAATTTCATTTAAACGTTTTTATGGTTTGATTACAACTAATGATTCCGATCCTGTTAGTTCACACCCTCTGACGGTAAAACTCCGTTAGTGGATTTTGAGGGTGTGACAATATAGTGTGTAGATGTAAAATATATATATATATATATATATATATATATATATATATATATATATATATATATATATATAAAGAGTAAATGTCGCAAAGATCGACGATTTTGACATATTATGTGCCTATGTGTTATTTGTGCTTATGTGTCATTAATATCTTGTTTACCTTATTATTTGATTACGATATTAATAATTCCTTTCTTATATGTAATTTAGATGTCGAATGAGCACAATCACGAAAACTAGCACAATGCGAAAATGAGCACAATCGCGAAAACGTGCATAATCATGAAATTTTCAATCAAGAAAATCGTTTGAATATGAATGCTATTGGTAATATGATAGCTCAGAAAATCACTGAAGTAATTCCTTTAATTTCTGATGCTATTAAGCAACTCGTTTATGTAATTAGGCATAAGACCGAGAGTAATAAACGAAAGTCTAACACTGAGGCTAGTAACAGTGTGAATGGAGAAAGTAGAAACTCATTACCTAAAAAGTCAAAAGTTCACGGTTGTACTTACAAGGATTTCTTGGCCGGTAAACCAACCGAATTCTCTGGAAATGAAGGACCTATTTCATCACTACGCTGGTTAGAAAAGACAGAAGCTATTATAAGAATCAGTAAATGTGCTGAAGAAGATAAAATATTATATGCTTCTAATCTCTTTATTAATGAAGTAATGGAATGGTTGAACACCGTCCTCCAGTCAAAGGGAAGTCACATAGTCTATACTATTATCTAGGAAGAGAATAAAGAAATATTAGAAAGGAAATTATGTCCTCCTCATGAAAGAGAAAAGATTGTTACTATGTTCTTAAACTACAAGATGGAAGGTGTGAAGTGTCGTGAGTATACGACAAAATTCTTCGAATATGCGAGAATGGTACCGGATTTGGCTTTGCCAGAATCAGTGCTAATTTCTCGTTATATTTGGGGATTAGTAAGTGAAATCCGCGATCTGGTAAAGTCAGCTAGACCCCAGACTATTGAAGAAACAGTTGAGCTAGCCAATACCATGACAGACGGATTAATCCGAACTCAGGAAGAAAACAAAAAGAAAGATCTAGCCCTGAAAATTACCCAGGCATTTCGGAAGAAAGGAACAGGGCAAACTTATGCTCATCCTTTCTGTAGAATTTGCAGAAAGAGGCATTCAGGGAGATGCGCTTTTAAGAAAACTAAGTATTGCAATTATTGAAAAATAGATGGACCGACTGATGAAGAATGTAGAAGAAAGGAAAGTCGTGTTTACTACAACTACGGAGAACCTGGCCACATCCGTCCAGAATGTCCAAAGCTGATAAAGGTGCCTAACAACAAAGCAAAGAACACAAATGTACCTAAAATGAATGCACGAGCTTTTCAGCTTACTGCACAAGAAGCAACAATGATTCCAGACGTCATTAAGGGTTCGTTCCTTATTAATAACGTTTACGCTAAAGTATTGTTTTATTCCGAAGCAAATCAAACTTTTATAAACACAAAGTTTTGCCAAGCCCTAAATCAACCATTAACCAAACTCCATCAAGTCTGCACGGTATAAGTGGCCGATGGAAATTCCATTCATATTCATGAAGTACTTCAAGAAGAAAACATAAACTTATTAGGCCACAAGTTTAAAGCAAATTTGCTCCCAATGAATCTGGCTGGATTCGATGTCATATTAGGAATGGACTGGTTAGCAGCCAATCATGCTCAAATCCTATATAATACAAATTATGTTGAAATTCGCTCGCCAACAGAGAAATTATTACAATTCAAGGAGATAAGATGCTCAAACCTAGAAAGTTCATATCAGTAATAAAAGCGACAAGCTATCTAAGGAAACAAGGCGTAGTATATATGATTTCTGTAATCATTAGCGCCAAAGGAAAAGAGCTAAAAGAAATTTCGGTAGTATCAGAATATCCTGATGCTTTTCCAGAAGATTTACCTGGACAACCGCCTAATCGTGAAGTGGAATTTAGAATCCATATAATACCAGGAATAGCACCAGTTGCTAAAGCACCATACCGATTAGCGCCAACAGAGATGTTAGAATTAAAGAAGCAATTAGATGAATGGCTAGAAAAAGGTTTTATACGACCTAGCTCATCACCCTGGGGAGCACCAGTACTGTTTGTTAAAAAGAAATATGGGTCGATGCGTATGTGTATCGATTATAGAGAATTGAATAAAGTCACAATTAAGAATCGGTATCCTTTACCGAGAATTGATGATTTATTCGATCAACTCCAAGGAGCTCGATATTTTTCTAAAATCTATTTACGCTCAGGATACCATCAATTAAAAGTGCAAGAAGAAGATGTTCTTAAAACAGCTTTTAGGACAAGATATGGTCATTATGAGTTTACAGTCATGTCGTTTGGTTTAACCAATGCACTAGCTGCATTTATGGATAGGATGAACCGAATATATAAACCATATTTGGATAAATTTGTAATCGTTTTTTATAGGCTATATACTCATTTATTCCAAAACAAGTAAAGAACATGTCAAACATCTTCATACACTTTTGACATTATTGAGAAAAGAGAAGCTTTACGCTAAATTCTCAAAGTGTGAATTTTGGTTATAAGAAGTACAGTTCCTAGGACACTTGATTAACCATGAAGATATTTATTCCAAAATAGTAGCTATTACTAATTAGGAAATTCCTAAAACTCCTACAGAAATTCGAAGTTTCTTAGGATTAGCGGGATATTATAGACGTTTCATTCAAAATTTTTCCCGAATAGCAGTTCCGTTAACCAATTTAACGTGTAAGAATGTCAAGTTTGAATGAGGACTAAGCAAGAAGAAGCTTTTATAACTTTGAAGCAAAAGTTAACAAATGCCCCAATACTTGCACTACCAGAAGGAACTGAAGATTTCACAGTTTGTTGTGATGCTTCTAAATCAGGTTTGGGATGTGTACTAATGCAACGTGAAAAAGTTATTGCTTACGCATCTAGACAATTAAAGAATCATGAAGAGAATTATACAGCACATGACTTAGAATTGGGAGCAATAATTTTTGCCCTAAAGATATGGAGACACTATCTATATGGTAGTAAGTTTACTGTATTTACAAATCATAAAATTTATCTTTGGGCAAAAGGAGCTTAACATGAGGCAAAGACGCTGGATGGAAATTCTTAGCGACTATGATTGTGAAATCAAATATCGTGAAAGTAAGACTAACGTAGTAGCCGATGCGTTAAGCAGAAAAGAGCATGAGAAACCTAAAAGAGTGCGAGCCCTAAGGTTAGAACTTCAAATCAATTTAATTGATGAAGTAAAGAATGCTAAAAAACAAGCAATAGAAGAAAATAATATTACTGACGAGAAAAGAAATGGTACCATTGATCTACTTGTTAAAGGAAATGATGAAATTCTCCGAATGGGAAACAGGATCTGGATACCAATCATAGGAGGATTACGAGAAAAGATTCTCGAAGAATCCCATAAATCCAAATACACAACGCATCCTGGAAGAGATAAAATGTGTCAAGATTTGAAGAAAATCTATTGGTGGGTAGGAATGAAAAAAGGACATAACTAGTTATGTTTCAAAATGCTTAACTTGTTCACAAGTTAAAGCAGAACATCAAAAGCCATCAGGATTATTTCAACAATTAGAAATGCCATAATGGAAACGGGAATTAATAACAATGGATTTTGTTACTAAATTATCCACCACAAGAAAAGGTAATGACACAATCTGGGTGATTGTGGATAGATTAACAAAATCAGCTCATTTTATACCAATGAAGGAAACTTTAAAATGAAACAATTAGCTAAGCTGTATGTAGACAAAGTTGTCTCAATACATGGAGTTCCATTATCCATTGTATACGAGTAGCTATAGGAACAAAATTAATCTTGAGCACAGCATACCATCCACAGACTGATGGTCAAAGTGAAAGGACCATACAAATATTGGTAGACATGCTCAGAGCATGTGTAATAGATTTTGGTGGAAATTGGGATGACCATTTACCACTAAAAGAATTCTCCTATAATAACAGTTATCATACAAGTATTAATGATGCCCCATTTGAAGCCCTTTGTGGACGAAGGTGTAGAACTCCAGTATGTTGGGCAGAAATAGGAGGAAAACAATTATCAGGTCCTGAAATCATACAAGAAAGTACTGATAAGATAAATCAAGTTAAGGAGTGATTAAAGACCGCACGAGATCATTAGAAAAGTTATGCGGATCATCGACATAAACCATTGGAATTTCAAGTTGGAGACAAAGTGCTACTGAAAGTATCCCCATGGAAAGGAGTAATTCGATTCGGTAAGAAAGGAAAGTTAAGTCCACGATTTGTTGGACCATTTCAAATTATCAAATGAATTGGACCAGTACCTTATCATCTAGAATTACCAGAAGAAATGACAGGTGTACGTGATGTATTTCATGTAAGCAACTTAAGGAAATGCTTAGCTGATAAATCATTAAATGTACCCCCTTCAAGGTATAAAGGTAAATGAAAAGTTGAAATTCGTTGAGAAACTTTTGCAAATTGAAGATAGAAAGATCAAGAATCTCAAGCATAAAAGAATAGTTCTGGTCAAAGTGAAGTGGGATTCAAAGCGTGGATCAGAATATACTTGGGTATTGGAATCAGAAATGAAACGGAAGTACCCACACTTATTCCAATCAAATCTCGAGGAAGAGATTCAAAATAGGGAGGGGAGACTATAACAAAACACAAAACAAATCAAAGGAAAAGCAAAAAAATAAAAGAAGAAAATTCCATCCCACATTGGTGGAGGAAAGAAAATAAGAGGATTCCACCATGGTATAAATAGGAGTGTAAGTACTTGTCCCACATCGCTAGATTATAAAACTAGTGAGCTCTTTTGATGGCGGACTTTGCACTTCGCATCGCCGCTTAAGAGCCGCCTTAGTATTTTTGTGGAAAATTAAGATTTTTAATAAACTTCCCATCGCGATACGCGATAGATTTGGATTAGCCTCATCGCGTAACGCGATGACGTGTAACGTTATCCAGAAACTTTGCGGCATAGCGATACGCGATAGACTATTAAAGTAACACATCGCGTATCATGCGTGGAGCTTACACATACGAGACACGTCGCATGCCACGTGGCGTGACATTAGTATGCCTAGGGCTTACTCGGCGAAGCTATAGATTCTTCGCGATACGCGATGACTTTTATGTATGTCCATCGCGTATCGCGACGGGCTCCAAAATCAGCTATAAATAGGTTGAACATGAGACATTCCTCCACGTTTAAAACTCTTGCTTTCTCTCTGAATTTCTTTGCATACACATATATATTAAGAGGATAGTATAATACCCGAGTGTTGTAAGGATATCCTATCTGATCGAAAGAAACTTATATACGTGAATTCAAAAGCTCTGCCTATTAAGGTAAGACATTGTGCCATCGTGCAAAGTTTCTAATCTCGTGATTATCGTTATGATTATTGGTTTTGTACTAGTCTAGATATATTAAATTGTGTTTAACCTAGGTGCTTAATACCAAGAGGTGTTCATTAATTGTAAACTTGCAAGGTGAGACATTCGAGTTTTTGTACCACTCACATTTGCGTGAGACAACTGTTTTTCCGACACTGTCATGATAATTTCAAAACCAATAAAACTCATGGCAAATAGTCTAAATATTTTCAAATATGTTTTTTTTTAAAAGTATTTTATATACATTACAGTGATTAAGTCTCTGTAGACTTACGGGATGGTTACTACTGTTATTGTGGGGTTTTGTATACAAGTCTTGCCTACTGGGCTATTACACGTTACTTATTGGACAAGTGTTAGCCGATAAGTAATATGACCACAATCATAGATACGGTCGAGTGACAAATACCTTTCGGTAATTTGTAAGCAGACAGATGTAAAAACATCTTAATGTTGTAACTGTATAATTTGTCATTTACAAATGAATGTACTCACCAGTATTTCTTGCCGACCAAATATTTTAAACTTGTTTCAGGTGACTTGTTAGAGGCAAATGAATGATTCATGCGGGCTTCCAGCTTAAATAAGTGGCTTGTCACCAGAATAAAGAAACGTGTTTTGTAAATTAGGGTTTATCCCTATAAAAATTATGTTTGTATCTAAATGGATTAAATTTCCAATTTATTATAATAACAATCATGGTGTAATAATAAATATGATCATTTTTCCTAACTACGGTTCTGATGTAATATTCCGCTGCAAAATAATTTAATAAACAACGATACCACCAATCAATGTTCACGGCTTCCCTCCCGGGGTATAGGGGTCGAGGGCTATGATAATAACATACATATATCATCCATATATTATATATAACATTCATATATTTAATTATAACCTGGTAGTACATGCAATATCCGAAGATCGTTCACGTACCGAC
This sequence comes from Bidens hawaiensis, assembly GCF_021521415.1. Taxonomy (NCBI): domain Eukaryota; kingdom Viridiplantae; phylum Streptophyta; class Magnoliopsida; order Asterales; family Asteraceae; genus Bidens; species Bidens hawaiensis. The sequence continues at coordinate 365,979 of NW_027492430.1, read as the reverse complement.
AAGCAATCATTAATATCTTTCACATAAACATATATGGCATACACTTACCACTTAAGGTAAGTGTATTAACTAATCACATCGAATATGTACATAGCCCCGAAAACATAACAAGGATTGGGGCTAGAAACTCACCTGGAACCTGTTACGTTCTCCATTCACGGTTATTCCTTTCTTTAACTGAGCATTGCTAAACCAATACTTGTCCTAATCACATTAATCATATTTCAACCAAAATGGCGAAGTATGGTCTATTCTAATGGTCTAATTTTAGAATACATTTTACTTAGAATATAATTTTGTATTCAATCCATATGGGGTTGTAAGGATTTGCAAGTACCCCACATACCCTGCACTCGAATACATTGGTGTATTCGAGTGTGTATATATGTATTCGATTCTTGTATGTCTTTGAATATGCGTATGTAATCTAACAGTGTATTGTAATCGAATATATATATATATATATATATATATATATGTATGTATGTATGTAATCGATCTTAAATATTGTAATCGATTCATACATGTAATCGAACCCTTTCATTGTAATCGAGTTATGCATGTATTCGACATGCATATAGTATACGAGTAGGCTCCTTGTAGGCGAGTCTCAATGTAATCTAATTACTTAATGTATGCGAACATGTGCATTGTATTCGAACATCCTTCATGTTTTAGAATGTCATATGTATGCGAGTTACTTGTTGCAATCGGAATACTCAATGTATTCGAATGAGGATATGTAATCGAACCTAAACTTTGTATTCAAAACCCTCTTTGTAAGCGAATGAGTATTTGTATTCGAGTAGGCCAGTGTATTCGAATCAATCCATGTATTTGAGTGTATCCATGTATTTGAATATACTTATTGTATGCGAATGCATGCATTGTATGCGAATCTCTATATTGTATGCGAATGCATACAATGTATGCGAATGAGCTGCTATTTTTTGGTCCTTTATTCCCATTACCTTTACATGTTTTAACATTTATTCCCTCATTATGGTATTGTATCAACCCATAAACGTTCACATTTCCATTTTCGGCTAAGACCTAGCCCGTTCACCCATAAAGCTTGAACCTTTATGAGTTAAAACGTTCTTAGGCTAGATCTAGGGTTTTTAACATGAACCGTATATGCTAACAAGTTCGTTAAGTCCATTTTAATCATCAATTTTGCAACTTTATCACATAATAAGCTCCGATTTACTATCCTACTAAGTTTCATGCAAAACTGACTTCGTTTACCCGTTCTTTTCACAAACCGAACGCTACTCGTCTTACCCGAAACGAACCAAATGACCAGTTTACTATCAAGTTCATTAATTTAATAATAATCATGACTCGATCTATTATCCTACCAAGCTTCATACAAATCCGTTCATGAAAAGTAAACCTTTTTAACAAAAACGTACCTTTAAGGTTTTTGTCTGAAATCACCCGAGGGGCCCAAAATAATATCATACAAACTCCGATTTGAGTGATTCAAGCGGCCACGGAACTTTCTTGGCCCGATCGACAAACTCATCAGCTCACCTTTGCTGGAAGCAGCCCCTACAGTCCCCGGAAAAGCTGAATAGTGGTCGGAAATCTTCATTTTTGAACTGCTACGGTTTTTCTAATGAAAGTTAGACTTCCCAAACTCTTATCGAAGATCTGATCGGTGGAAATCTTCAATTATATTCCATGAACACTCATTTAAAATTTTAGACTGATCCGACGGTTAGATCTCCGGGAATTGTTGTGTCTTTATGGGTGGTTTTATCAAAAACGGGAATTAGAGAAGTGTGTTTTTTATTGTGTAGGTAGGGCTGTCACTTTTACCCAAAACCCGAAACCCAACCCGAAAAAACACGTACTCGAACCCGAACTAACCCGACTCGAAGAACCTAAACCCGAGAAAAGACTCACCCGAACCCGAACTGAAGTAATTCAGGTTGGTTCTTGGGTTTGATTTAGAAAATTTTGGTCAACCCGAAAAACCCGAATAAACATTTAGTTTCGAAATTAAATATATTTTTATGTATAATAGGCTAAGTTTTAGTCACTAAAGTTATCAGAATCTGGTTCTAATTGATGTTGTCATTCTAACTATTATGGATCAATTGCTTATTATTAATTTATGAATTCCGTTTATTACTTATAGCAACCGTAATCGAACAACCAAATCACGCCCGATGAGTACGATTATGGTTCGAGTTAGTTTTACTATTCTTTTTAATTGTTTTATCAAGTCAAGTTGGTTTATTATTTGATTATATGTGTTATAAGCAAAGAAGAATATGTTGTTTTATTATAGTTTTTAAAATATTTTTGGTTTTGTGTTTTTTTCCTAGGATACTCGAAACCCAATTAACCTAACTCGAAAAAACCCTAACCTGAATTACCCGAACCCAAAAAACCCATGAGAGATTTGGGTTAGGTTTCGGGTCAAGATTTAAAACTTTGAAACCCAAATAACCCGACCCGAAAAACCCAAAACCTGAAAAACGAACCCGAAGAACACCCCTAGGTGTAGGCTATGGTGTAGAGATGGATGAAAATGGAAAGGATTAGGGTTTTAAGGGGTATTTATACTCCGTTAAGCCCATGGACCTTAGGCCCATCTTTCCTTTTTGGTCCATAATTAATTCCATCTAATTAGCCTTCTTATCCTTCCATCTTTACTATTTTATTATTTCTCTACTAACTTAAGTAAAATTGTCCACCATAAATAAATAATATATTAAATATTATTCTTAGAAATTTCGGGATGTTACAAGTCTACCCACCTTATAAGAGGTCTCGTTCTTGAAACCTGCTTAGTCTTTGTAAAAGGAATACTTCCTGTACCCACATCCTTTCTTTAGAACCCTGACTTACAGGTTTATCCTTTGTCTTACAATCAACGAGTGATGTCAATTAGTTTTAGCTTTCATAGGTAGCTTGTCCATGAAGTTATATATGATACACTTCCTTATCCAGACTTTGCAAGTGCATATTGCTTCCACAAGTATAGTCTCCTTACTTGTCCTTTAAATTAGCACTGAATGACCATTCCGTCAAATTACAACGTTTAGCAAATATGATGCTTTGCAGTACGTTCAAAACATATTAATTCCTAAAAGGAAACCTTTCCAGTTTTTCCTTAAGGATTATTTCTTAAATCCCTTTGTCTATTCCTTAAGATAGAACACTTCTTGCAATTCTTGAGCGCATCCATTGCATAACTTGTTGGAGAACTCCTTAAGTAACCATTTTAACCTTCTTTCATTCTCAGCTCTGTATCAACACGTAGGGTTCATGAGTTATAGCTGTCTATGGCAGCTTGTTGGGCCTAAACTTATGTGGTTTGTACTTAGTCTAAGGGGACGCGTATGTAAACCATCTCGGTGGGCTTTTGGTAGTTATTGGGCTAGTTGTTTTGGTTCCCTATATAGCATACTTTGTTTAGGGTTTTAGTTGTTCATTCACTTGTTAGTTTTGGCCGTCTACGTGTTTACTAGACAAGGTTGTATTTGTGCTTAAGCACCCGACGTATAATAATAATACGTGTGTTTTGAAGCATTACTTGTGTTATGTGATTGTGTTTGTTCGTGTTCTTGAGTCACCGAGTATTAGGATTTCGCACTAATACTTGGTTGGTTGATATCATAATTGTAGTGATCCAGATTCAGAACTTACAATTCGTATCAGAGCCTTTGACCTATTCAGGCTCGTTATTCTGATATCAACGGATTCAAGATATCAAGGTTTGGTGGTATTGTTGATTTCCGGTAAGTTGCTATTCGGAGAAGAAAAGTGAGTTAGTTCTGGATAAAGATTGGTTTTGGTTTGAAAAGGAAATCAAATCCCATCGTTCTCAGAAGTTTGTTACATTTAGATTGACTGCTGGTGAAAATAGGGTTCTCGGCCACATCTAGTTTTCGGTGTTGTTTGTTCTCGGTCAGAGTTTAGTCAAAATCATTGTTCTCGGTCAAGTTCTGAGTTCTCGGTCAAAAATTTGTCAAACTCTGGGTTCTCGATCAAAACTTGGTCAAACTCAAGGTTCTCGGTCAACAACAAATTTCGGTCAACGAGTGTGACGTTTTTTCTCGGCCCAATAAACTGTGAATTTTGATCTCGGCCCTGTAAACTGTTTGGGCCTGTCTAGTTTTAATTAGGGCTTGTTACCTGGATCATAAGACATTTGGACTTTAAATAACTATTAATATGGATCAATTAACTAATGGTAATGGTTCAACAAACTCTTCACTCCATCAAGAACTTGACTCTATCTTGGGGCTATCTTCGTATACCCGTCTCCTATCTCATGAGGGGTTTAGTGAATGGAAGTTTCGCTTTGAGAAATTCGTTAAGATGAAGGACTCCAAAGTGTGGAGAAGTATTGTTAGAGGGCGTCAAAGAATCACTTATCAAAAGGAGAACTCAACTAAATTTATTGTGAAGCATGTTGCACAGTCTGACGATGATGACTTTTCTAAAGTTGAGGAAGATAACTCTAACCATGGCACTCTCACCTGAGATTTCCCTTCAATTTAGAGAACTTCAGTCTGCTAAAGATTTATGGGAGGCACTGATCGAGGTGTATGAGGGAAATGAGGATATGAAAAGAAGTCGCCAAGACTTGCTGCGACAAAAGTTCAACATGTTTAATCATGTTCTAGGAGTAACGTTGGAAACCCAACTTCAAAGGTTCATATCACTGGTGACTGAAATGAGATCAGCAAGTATTTATCTACAAACTGCTGAAATAAACAACAAACTGGTGAACTCATTGCCAAAGAGTTGGGATATGAATGTTGCTATATCAAGAAGACTAAAGATCTCAACAGAATGTCTATCATTGAGATGATAGCTACCATTAAGGCATGTGACATGGATGATAAGCAACGTGCAACAAATCATGCCAACTTCTACAGTGCGGCTGGGTACGATGTTGCTTCCAACAGTGCTCTCATCTCTCAAGACAGTTTCTCAATGTTCAAGGCTACTCAACAACCACCTCAGGAAAACTTCCAAATGTTCACATCTACTCAAGGCCAATCATCTTCAATCCCACCTCAACTAGCTCCAGTATTCTTCACTAAGTCTGGTCAATCTTCAAATGATACTGGAAAAACCGCACACTCAGGGGCCACTCAAAGTCAGAACTTCAATCAGATTCCTTCCATTCCAAAAGAGAATCAGGAGAATGTAGCTCTAATGGCAGGATTCATGAACTACTATACTGCATTCTTAGCTAGAGACTTGGTTCAACTTGTGGTTGCTGCTGAACTTGATCAGATCCACCCTGATGATGTTGAGGAAATGGATATCACTTGGTAAATCATGTTTCGGGCAAAAAGTTCACTAAGAGGATGGGTAGAAACAATTGGAACATGCCTAACAATCAGAAGGTGGGTTTTAACAAAGACACTCTTAGATGTTACAACTGTCACGAGCCAGGTCACTTTGCTCGTGAATGTACTAATCCAGCAAAGGATGGAAACACAGAAAGGGCACTGGTTCCAGTTGGTAACACTAGAGGTGAAGCTGGAGGTAGTTTAGGTAACGGTGAAAGAGGAATGGTTGCTCAATAGTTCTCTTGGGAGGGTCAGATGGCTGCACTCAACATTGGAAACCACACCGCAAACTTTGCCAATGTTGAAAACACTGGAGAAGAAATTTACCGAGGAGAAGATCAAGGAACTTCAATTTGCATATATGGCGTTCACTTCTCTTAATTCATCTGGGGTAAGTTTTCAACCATGCTCTTTAGATTGTGTTGATAAAATAGAATTGTATAAGCTTCATAATGACAATTTAATTAGAGATACGGAAAGAATAAAATTCTAAGAATTTTAAACTTAAGAAAAATGAAAAAGCTTTCCAAGATAAAATAGAAGCTCAAAAAAAAAAGGATATCTCTAAGCTTAAGTCCGATTTTAGTATAAAGTCTTGTCATCACCTTGATGCCAAACAAGAAATCGCTGAATTGAATGCTAAACTAGAAGCCTCCAAGTTAGAATTTTGAATCTAACTAGTAAATTTGAAAGAGCTGAACTAGACTTTAAGAAGTTTGATGGTTCCAGTAAAGTAGTCAACTCAATGATTGAAATTAAATTATGGTGGAAAGAAAATGAAGGTGAGGGAATAGGATACAGTCAAGTTCCCCCACCCTACGACCACAATTATGTCCATATCCCTGTTACCAAAGAATAGGAAGAAAAGGTAAAGGACATGAAGTACGTTAAACAAGACAAAGGTGATGGAACCAGTTCTGTGAATGCTGGTCTGTCGACTTCAGATATGAACGATTCTAATGTGTCTACTTCATGTGCAGAAAAAGTAATTGTGAAGGAATGGACTGATGAGGATGATGACCCTTGTTTTGAATTTAATAATGACATTGTTTCTGATGTTTCTTTAAAGATTCCTATTTTTAATTCTGTTATTCTGACTGTTTGTGTGGGATCTGTTTTAAAGAAAAAGGATTTTTGTGTGGTTGATTCTTTTGAAACTTTGAATTCTAATAATGTGGTTTCTAACAAGATTAAAAATTTAAAAATTTCCAAAAAATACGTAGCACCTAAATTTGTCAAAGAGGGATGCTCCAATGACAAACAAGATGATAAGCTGAAGGATGTTAAAAATGGTCCTCGCGTTTTTAAGCAAACTGGTCCACACAACCAGTCCAGACGAGGAGTTGCCCAAAGTGATTTTTACATAAAACGTCAAACTTGTTTTAATTGTGGCACTCCTGGTCATATTGCCAGAAATTGTCCATATCGTCCATACTCTCCTTATTATTGATATTATCAGAGGAATATGCCCCATATGCCTCATAACTCGTACAAGCAAAGATTCAGGCATATTCAGGCTAGTCCCTCTTACCATGATTGGAATCGAAACAAATCCGGCAGGTTTAGTTCTCATCAGACCAAATCTAACATGTTTCGCGAAAGGGTTAGAAAAGGTGTTTCAAATTCAGATATAACCACTAAGTCTAAACCAAAATAGGAGGAAAAGACAAATTCGTCTTCTTCCAAACCCAAAACACCGGAGGTTACGACAACCATTCGTACTTATAATGCCAAATCATACAGACATAAATGGTTGCCTAAATCTCCGGTAAAAGGATCTACAGAATCTATGTTTGACGACCAAAAGGACATATCATGGTAATCTGTGACAACTGTAGATGAGTCAGGGTCACCCAGTGTAACTATGGACTGGGTACCAAAATCTAACTAATCCTGCACTTTGTGCAGGAACAGCTATGGAGGAATATCATCAGACCTTGGTATGTTGATAGTGGCTGTTCCAGGCACATGACAAGGGACATTACCCAACTACATGATATTCAAGCATTTAATGGTGGATATGTGTCTTTTGCGGGAGGAGAGAAAGGAAAGTTCACTCAGAAGGGTACTATAAATAACGGTGTTCTAAAATTTGAAAATGTTAATATTGTTCCAGAGTTGAAGCACAGTCTGTTAAGTGTATCACAAATTTGTGATAAAGATTTTTCAACACACTTACTAAAAAGGAATGCTTGATTTTGAAACCTGGTATCATCATACCAGAAGACTGGATTCTTGTTCGATCACAACGAAAAGATAATGCCTATGTGATCGACATGAACAAAAATATTCCTGATGAAATAACATGTTTGTTTTCAAAAGTGTCAGAACATAACGCCATGCTATGGCATCATCGTCTTGGTCATGCAAACTCTAAAATCTTAATCGTCTTGATAAAAATGGTTTGGTACGTGGTCTATCCATTAAAGATTTTGTAACTATTGAAAAATGTGTGGCTTGTGCTTTGGGTAAACATCATCGAAAAACTCACAAGCCAAAGTTGATCAATACCATTTCATCAGTTTTTCAATTACTTCATATGGACCTTTTTGGACCAGTCCATGTCTTGAGTCTTGTTATTACTGATGACTACTGACGTTTTACTTGGGTGTTTTTCTTGTCAAATAAGAGTGAAACTGCATTAATCAAAAAGTTTGTTGTGCTCATGGAGAACCAATTGAATTTGAAGCTGAAGGGAATTCGTTGTGATAATGGAACCGAATTCAAGAATATCATTGAATCATTTTTGTTTAGAGAAAGGGGTGCTTCGTCAATACAGCGTCGTTCGGACACCACACCAAAATGGTGTGGCTGAAAGAAGAAACATAACTCTTATCGAGGCGGCAAGGACTATGTTATGTGATTCTAAACTGCCCATGTTTTTCTGGGCAGAAGCTATTAATACAGCATATTATATTCAGAATCGGGTGATAATTAACAAATCCAACATGAAAACCCCATATGAGATTGCCTATGGTCATAAACCCACTGTTGGACATTTCAGAGCGTTTGGCTGTCCTTGCACACTACTGAATCTCAAGTCTACTCCAAAGTTTGGGGCCACAACTGATGAATGCTATTTTGTTGGTTATGCGGGTAATACAGCTTATAGGGTCTACAATAAGTCAACCAAGCAGATTCTGGAGTCCTATGAAGTTCGTAGGTTGGAAGAAAATGAGACTGATGCTCGTGTTGGTCCAAACTGGTTATTTGATTACAATGAACTCTTCAAACCATTCAATGTGTTTTCAGTCATCAACACATACTCTTCAGGTGGTCCTACAGTGGAAGCTGCAAAAGATGACCCACAGGCGGTATCTCACATCTCTCCACTTCTGGATGATGATGTCACTGAATTAAGTAATGACTCACCCGCAACAAACGCTCAGCCAAAGGAAACTCCAGAAAACGAACGTTCGTCAAACTCGTCTGAAGATGCTTCTGCATTTGAGGGGGAGAGTTCTATCCGTCAGATATTCGGGAGCACACTGTTTCCCGATTTCATTCCAAATGAATACGTTGCCGGTACTTCGTACTCTTACAGTACGGCGACCTCTGGATGGAAGAATCCCATTGCTGATGTTAATGAGAACTTGTTAAATCTGCAACCTAACAGTGATGTTTCCGATCATTTAATTCCAACAAGAATTCATAAAAATCATCTAATTGAGAATGTCATAGGTCCCATTGAAACGGGAGTGTCCACCAGAAGTCAGACAGGACATATAAACAGCTGCATGTTTTCCTGTTTCATTTCTCAAACTGAACCAAAGACGTTAGAAATGGCACTTCAGGAACCTAGTTGGGTTGATACTATGCACGAAGAATTGAATCAGTTTAATAAGTTGAAGGTTTGGAGATTGGTTAAGTTACCAGAAGGGAAGAAAGCTTTTGATACAAGATGGGTTTTTCGAAACAAGCAAGACGATACCAGGGTCATTGTTCGAAATAAGGCACGGTTGGTAGCTCATGGTTTTCGTCAGGTTGAGGGACTTGATTACACTGAAGTCTATGCCCCAATGGCCAGACTTGAGGCCATTAGAATTTCTCTGGCCTATGCATCATTCATGGGGTTTATAGTGTATCAGATGGTTGTTAAGACCGTCTTTCTATATGGTGAAGTCAAGGAAGAGATTTATGTTGATCAGCCACCAGGCTTTGTTGACTATAAGAAACCAAATCACGTTTACAAACTAGACAAGGCACTATACGGGTTACATCAGGCTCCTCAGGCGTGGTATGCTACATTGACCGCATATCTTCTAGATCATGGCTACAAGCGTGGAACCATCGATCAAACCTTGTTCCGGAAAACTGTCGGAAAAGATTTGATTCTCGTACAGATCTATGTAGATGACATTATTTTTGGATCCACCAGCGCTGAGTTGTGCATAGAATTTGAAGGTGTACTGAAGAAAAGATTTGAAATGAGCTCATTGGGTGAAATGACAACATTTCTGGGTTTACAGGTTCGCCAAAGCTCGGCAGGAATTTTACTGCATCAAGGAAAGTATTTTGAGGATATGATGACAAAGTTTGAACTTCAAGATTCCAAGAGTGCCAACACTCCCATGGCCGAAGACCTTTATCGTCATCTGATCCTGAAGGGAGTCCCGTAGATCAAACATACTATCGATCAATGATTGGGTCTCTGATGTACCTCACAGCCAATCATCCTGACATCATGTTTGCAGTCTGCCAATGTGCTCGTTTCCAGGCTAATCCTAAACTCTTACATTTAATTGCTGTTAAACGTATTTTTAGATATCTAAAGGGACAACCGAAGTTGGGTCTTTGGTATCCCAAACAATCAGAATTTGATCTTAATGCTTTTGCTGATAGCAATTATGGTGGAGATGAATTTGACAGGAAATCCACATCCGCTGGATGCCAGTCTTAAGAGATCGTCTCATTTCGTAGCAATGTAAGAAATAACAGACGGTGTCTACCTAGAGCACCGAAGCGGAGTATGTTGCCGCATCAGCTTGCTATTCTCAGGTTATCTGGATGCAAAACCAATTGCTGGATTACAGTTTGGAATTTCTTGATACTCCGATTTTTTGTGATAATGATGCTGCCATTGCAATTGTGAAAAATCCTGTTTAGCACTCTAAAACCAAGCACATCGATATTAAAATTCATTTTATTCGTGATTGTTTCGATCAAAAACTGATTCATCTTAAACAAGTTCACACTGACAACAATGTGGCGGACTTATTTATAAAACCGGTCAGAACAGCCAAATTTAATGTGCTTGTTAGTTTTCTTAAAATGCTTCGTTTCGAGGATTGAGTCGTTTTGGGAATAAATTTGTACATATTTGTTTAATTTGCACAAATTCAGGGGGAGAAAAATCAAAAAGTCAAAAATAGTGTGCGCGCGCTGTCTTTTATTAAAAAAAAGGAAAAAAATAAAAATAAAAAATTATTAAAAATTTATGTGTTTTTCATGATTCATTCTCGCTTAAAATTATGTCGGTTGCTCAATTTTGAAGGACATATACTTTTATATGGTTGGTTCGGTGTTCTACTTGTAGTCTCACAGGATAGCCATTTACCCAAAGACTGAAAGCACCCGGGGCGATTATGATGTGTTTTGTGTTTTGTATTCTTTCACTTGATACTATGTCGGTAACTCTGAGATGGAAGGACATGTATCTTCATACATGGTTGGTCCGGTTAACCAGTTGTGGTCATACATGATAGCCATTTACCTGAAAGCTTAAAGGAAACCAGGGTGACTGAACTTTTAACACGTGTGTCTTAAGTAACTCCTTGGTAAATGACATTACTCTTTAGTTAACAGCTTTTTAGAAGCTTCAAAATATTTTCAAATGAAAATTGATCCAAACTTCGGAAAATGATAGGTGAATTATTTTTGTGTGCCTAACGGGTGAAGTTATTAAGCTTAAAAGTCTCTAAAACAGTCATTGATTTGTATGGTAGCTTTCCATGATGCGTAAAAGTCGAAGTGATATAAACTAAATATGCTAAACTTACCGTGGAGAGTTATTTTGAAGAAATGTGCATGCCTCCATATACATCTCTCTGAATGATAGGCAGAAAAGCAATTATCTAGTCATACACGAGCACGTTAGTGTCTTGATCACCAAAAATATTGTATTATCAAATAATAATAATAATAATAATAATAATAATAATAATAATAATAATAATAATAATAATAATAATCTACAAAAGAGTTCATTTTATCCTATTAAAATCTATGTTTTTTTAAAGCTTAGAGGGTCAAACTAGAACTACAGAGATAGGGGCACACAAGTAAATCCTGTCATGTCTCGAAAGGTCTATAAGTCCGGATGGCTTGTAAGTCCAACGTTCAACCTAAAAGCTTAAAAATTTTAGTTAAGTATCTTTAAAAATCTTTTGATCAAGCATTAAGGGGTTGGAGTCAAATTGGGGTGATCTGGGGAAACCCAAATATGCTTTGAGAAGAGATAGGAGGCATCACAGGTCCATAAGTGATGTCCATCTAAGCTTTATGCCGAACTGAACCTTAATAATATCACTAATACAATGAAAATCATGCTAAGTATGTTATACCTTCTGCCAACCTGTCTCTTTATGTCATAATAGCGCTGGACATGAATCCTAGTGACAGCCTCTTAAACGATATGATTCCATGTTCGGATCCTTTCATAAAAAGGCGACGTTTTTACAGATGCTGAAATTTGATCCCGATCATACAAAATTCAAGGGAGTTCCTTCTTATGTTATTTATTTTTTTTGTATTCCTTTTATTTAGTTCATTTTAGTTTCGCTTTGTTCGTATTATCTAGAAACTACTCTCCTCGAAATGTATGATTTAACTAAAGTTGGTTTCAATATGGGCTTTAAGATGGGTTTGGGCTGCTTGTCACTTTTGGGTCATCATGATTTTGGGCTGATTATTTGTTTTGAGCCCATTAAGGGTTCTCGGCCCATGATGGTTGGGGTATAAATAAACCCCAAGTCCATTATTATCTACCATTTACTCATAAAACTTTTTCATCTCTCTCAATTCACTCTGCTAACCGAAAGCTCTCTATGCATAAGTTGATCGATCTAACTGATTTCTTGATACTCGTTGATTATTTCACAGGTTAATGAGCAAAAAGGCTCGATCTAATTTTTATGAAACTTGTGTTCTTCAAGGAATTGACACATGAATAGCCAAATGTTATGGACTAAAGTGGAGTCAGGGGTTATTAAAAATTAGGGATCTCGGTTGATGGTTTTAGGGTTTAATGGAGTTCCTCTTTTCGGTTGCAAATATGGAAAATCTTTGGATTAGTTGTAGGTTCAATGGAGTTTTCGGTGACCTAGAGAAAATGACACACTTTTCAAGACGGAAACCAAATGGTTCTCTGTCCACAGCTGTCAAGGTTTTCTTGGTTGACTTTTGTTGACCGAGATCACCAAGACTTGACCGAGAACTCCCGTTCTCGGTTAAATATTGACCGAGAACTCTTTTTCTCGGTTGATCTTCGTTGACCGAAATCACATGATTTGACCGAGAACTCATGTTCTCGGTTAAATATTGACAGAGAACTCATTATATTGACCGAGATCTCCCTTGTGGACTTAAAACTAACTGTTGGGCTTAATCAATATTATTACTGTATTCTTATGGGCCATCTAATGAGTATTTGGGCCTGTTTTAATCTTATAGCTCAAACAACTTATAACTCTTGGGCTCTCTCATCAACAAATGATTTTATCTCCACTAACTTGATTCGTTGGTGTAGTAATGGCTGATCAGACTCCATTAAAATTTTTGGATACTTATAATATTGCTGGACACTTATTCGATCCAGCACTGGCTCACAAGGAATTCAAATATATGATCGTCGGCCTCAATACCTGCAGGTTTTCCCATGAACTATGAGAAAACCCTGTCATATGCAAGACGATGATCACCGATTTTTGGAAAAATGCCAAAATCAATCAACGAGGGCTAGATGGAGCTGTGTCAATAGACTCCAAAGTACAAAAGAAGCCAATCACTGTCACGGAAGCTATTATCAGGGAGGTGCTGCTGTTTGGTGATTAACCTGATTACCCGATTGAATATTCAGCTGCAGCTGTTACTGAGATCCTCACCAGGATGGGTCACGAGGGTACCTATCCTCCAGCAATCAAGAAATTATTTCACCCAACTGGAGATTTTTAATACACATGTTTTTTGCTTGTGTGTCGGGGAGAAAGGGAGGATCAGACGAGATCAGTCATACTCAGATGTCTGCTATTGTTGCTCTGATCATGGATTGAAATTACAACTATTCCAAGTTTGTTTTCAATGAAATGATGAGCAATCTGAAAGGGAAGAAGAAAGAGATGTTCCTTATGTATCCAAGATTTCTGCAGATGATCTTCGATTTTCATTACACCGTTCTCATCAAAACCGTTGACACCTTGGATATGAAGTCAATGGGACCCAACACCTTTGGGTTAATGAAATAGTCCAGGAAAGGATCAAAGATCTTATATCATGGCCTCAATGCTCTAGTGAAATTTGGACGATTTGCTGAAACAGAAGTTGTGACTGTTATAGCTCAGGTTGCTGATGAGCATGTGGCACCAGCTCAACCTCGTGCTGTAGCTTTTGAGATTTCTGATGATGAAAATGAAGAGACAGAACATCGAAACATGGAGACCTCTCCAAGTACCCAAGATTTAGAAGATTTTGAAAGGTTCAAAGAACAACTTCAGTCAACTTCTCTGAAGCCTCCTCAGACAGTTACTGAAAACATTGAAGAAGATTTGATTGAAGAGCCAGCCACCGATCTCATCCCTCGTAAACGAAGAAAGCAAGATCCGAGATCTGGCGAGTTGGTCAGTGAAACTGAAACAACAACTACAACACCAACACCAACAACAACCATCAGCCCACAACAACAAACTTACCAATCTGAGTCACATGCTCCAGAGACTCACGTTGAAAAAGGTACATCCACTGCAGAACCTTTAAAACAAGATCAGATGTTTGATGAATTTGCTAGTGATTTTGATTTCGAGACAAATATTCCACACACCGGTAAGGCATATATACCATCCACAGATGTTTCCTCAGGCTCATCTGTCCCAGCTGATCAGGGTCAGTCAAGCTCTGGCGCGTCAGACAAAATTGCACAAATTCTTGCCATGCAAGAAACTTATTTTCAGAACAAAGGTAAAGGAGTTGTTCTTGAAGATGCCCCAGTTGACATTAATGCATTAAAACGTCGAGTTTTTGAACTCAAGCAAGGTTCTGTAGTCAAAGATGTCCGTATTCAAGAACTGGAAGCAAACAACTCTGATAAAGACTCCTAGATCAAAGAGTTGCAGTCCAGCATGGGAGGTTTAACTGCTATGTATCTTGACCTCCAACAAAAGCTGTTTCAAAAGTTTGGGGATGAGTTTAAAGGAAGTGATGATGTGTCCCTTCAAACTGCTCAAATTAATCAAGGTGATAGTTGAGGTTTTCGTGCAGGTGAGAACGTAGATGAATCGGAAACATTAAAACAGTATATGTCTGCACCGCCAATCACCAAAGAAAAGTCTGATAGAGTTCAGAGAAAGCTACTGGTGATGAAAAACTCAAATCAGAATGTCGAATCATCAGACCATCCAGACAGGTTCGTCATTACTTTTCAAAAGGGCTTCTCAGATAAATATGGTGATCGATCGGGAGTTGTATCATGGGGTTTTGATGCTGAGAAGAGTATATGGTGGGTAAAGAGGAAGTCAGGAACCACTGAGTATTAAAGAAGATGAAAGATTTTGGTTCTTGGACTAAAGTGGATCTCAGCAATTTGATTAACTCTCCATTCCACAATCCTTCTAATGATAAACGTGCTACGAACTTCTGGAATTTCTTGAGAAGTCAGGTTGATTGAGGCTTTCCAACAATGCCAACTGCAACATCATTCTTGAAGAAAGCTAAGGGTCGTGGATCCAAAAACAGGGAAGACAATGGTCAACGTTATGTGCCCTGTTACAAAGAAGGCCATTCACATTCCTGTACTTGATGCGATTCCAGACGGTACATTGGAAAACATGCGGTTCTGGATTTATGATAGTTTAACTGCCACCGTTATTGTCAAATTACAGAAGGGAAACGTGCAATACAGATTTGTTGATCCAAGGGATCTGCTGAAGTTTGGTGAAAAGGATATTAAGACTCTCAACACATTCTAGATAATAGCTGAGCCCCTTTTTGAAGTGGCTGCTAAAGAGTCACAAGTATGGTAGCGTCTATCATCAGATGCATGTTTTGGGCCGGTGCGTTGAAATATGCTGATATTGATTACATGGAGCATGATTGAAGACCAAGCTACAAACCAAGGGGGAGATAGTTGGGCCTAAACTTATGTGGTTTGTACTTAGTCTAAGGGGCTGCGTATGTAAACCGAGATCCTAAGGGATCTCAGTGGGCTTTTGGTAGTTTTTAGGCTAGTTGTTTTGGTTCCCTATATATAGCATACTTTGTATAGGGTTTTGGTTGTTCATTCACTTGTTAGTTTTGGCTGTCTACGTGTTTACAAGACGAGGTTGTATTTGTGCTTAAGCACTCGACGTATAATAATAATACGTGCGTTTTGAAGCATTACTTGTGTTACGTGATTGTGTTTGTTCGTGTTCTTGAGTCACCGAGTATTAGGATTCCGCACTAATACTTGGTTGGTTGATATCATAATTGTAGTGATCCAGAATTCCAAAAAGGAAACCTTTCCAGTTTTTCCTTAAGGATTATTTTTTAAATCCCTTTGTCTATTCCTTGAGATAGAACACTTCTTGCAATTCTTGAGTGCATCCATTGCATAACTTGTCGGAGAACTCCTTAAGTAACCACTTAAACCTTCTTTCATTCTCAGCTCTGTATCAAGACGTAGGGTTCATGAGTTATAGCTGTCTATGGTAGCTTAATCATGAAATACATGACGATACATCTTCCTTTTCTTGACTAATCAAGTCTCACGTTGTCCTATGAATCCATTGTTGTTTGCTGCTGCATATAAGGCTGCACGATATATCATAACTATTTGTATCAACTGAATTCCTTTCCGGGCATGTCTTGACCTTCATATGGACATTTATAATACCATTTTGTCTTTATCGTCTAGATGAATTCCCTCTCATGATCACATGATTATCCGTCACAACACTAATTATTCGTGTTAAGACTCAATTCAAATAAATGTAATTCTAAACCATATCTATGCTTTCCTTGCATGTCTTTCCATCTTTTGTCCTAGGTTTCTAGCATCCTCTTGCGGTGTGACTTTCGGATCCATATTCGTAACACTCGTGGTTGTTCTTATCCGTGCAGGCAAAGTATCATGTCTATCAACAACTGTCATATACCATGGACTCATCTTCATTTGATTTCTACTTAAGCGTTTCGCTTTCATTAGTATCTGCCTTCATTGTAATCAAATTCTTTCCTTTCGAAAACTAGATGTAAACTGAGTATCTAGACATATGAGCTACATCTAGGGTTTGGCCTCGAAAATCTCCATGACGTGGAAATCCTCAGGCGACCACATCTAATATTCACATCATAAGTATTATCTTCCAAATATCGGTGTGTCACAACCCCCGACCTCATACCCCGAGAGGGGAGCCGTGAACGCGAGCTATGGTATCGGTGTTTATTATTTAGCAGCGGAAAAATTCATTAGGACCGTAGTTAGGAAAAATCATCAGAGTGTAAAACACCATGGTTTTCATTTCATAAACTTGGATAAAATTCATATTTGTGTATACAAATGTTTTATAGGGATAACCTTAATTTACAAAACATGTTTCTTTATTCTTGTGATAGCCACTTATTTAATCTGCAATGCCTGCATGCATCATTCCTTTTGTCTTTAATATCTCACCTGAAACAGGTTTTAAAAATATTTGATCAGTAGGAAATACTGGTGAGTACATTCATTTGTAAATGGCGCATTTTTACATTTACAGCATTAAGATGTTTTTACTTCTGCCTTCTTACAAATTACCGAAAGGTACTTGTCACTCCACCGTATCTGTGACTGTGGTCATATTATTTATTGGCTAACACTTGTCCAATAAGTAACGTGTAATAGCCCAGTAGGCAAGCCTTGTATACAAAACACCATAATACCAGTAGTAACCATCCCGTAAGTCTACAGAGACTTAATCACTGTAATATATTTAAAATACTTTAAAAATGTATTTGAAAACTTTTAGACCATCTGCCATGAGTTTTATAGGTTTTGAAATTATCATGACAGTGTCGAAAAAATAGTTGTCTCACACAAATGTGAGTGGTACAAAAACTCAAATGTCTCACCTTGCAAGTTTACTGTTTATGAGCTTCCTGTCATTAAGCACCTAGTGTAGTACATACTTGTATTTAGTATAAACCGACAAGCTTTAACGACAATCAGGAGATCGAAAAGTACACGATGGCACAAAGGCTCACCTTGTTCAGGCCGAGCTTTGGATTCGTGTACCAAAGTCTCGATCAATCGGACACGGTATCGTTGTAGCTACTCGAGGTATTATACCAATACAAATATATATAGTATTGTCCTTTAGTCCCATTTCTATGTGAAAAGACTGAAAGGAGTATTTGTTTTATACCTTAACTAGCTTTCATATATAAAGGGACTTGAGTCGGTCACAACTTTAATAATGAGATTTAAATTTATATTGTGGATAATTTTTATACTTTTCGTATGCAGGAAGGCATGCACTACAATTATCACACATTAGTTTTGTGGATGAGAATATATTCTCCCACATACACGTGTAATTGTTTTTTGTATTATTATTATTATTATTATTTAACTATTTTCTTTTCCACACTTAAGAATTTTGAATACCTATGCACACAAGCACTTACAAATTTATGACTTTATGTTATTTATTTATTATTAATTGAGATTTGATCTGATGAACACTCGGTTAGACGCTTCATATTTTAGTAACTATTCTACTCGTTAGTTAGTTGTTTTATAATATAAGTTTTGTATTTTATTTATAACTTTGAAATTGGGTGTTACAATTCTTCCCATCTTATAAAAATTTCGTCCTCGAAATTTCTTCTATTTAAATAGTTGAGGATACTTTTCCTTCATTTCATCCTCAATTTCCCATGTCTTGTCAGGGCCATGTCATGCATTTCACTTTACTAGAGAAAATTCTTTATTATGTTACTTTCATGTTTGTTTATTCTCGATTGGCAATGGTTCTTAGATGTAATTTAACTTTTTATTTATATGTATATTCTCATGGGGTATGTATTGTGCTTTATATATTAAGCACTTTTTTTGCTAGACACATAAAATGCATCATGTATCTTGCTTAATCTTTCAAGAAGTGCTACTCGGTATGTCAATGACCAAACTCTGGTCATTATCTCTAACGGTCAAATATATCGGGGTTTGAGTTTTCTTTTCTTTCCAAGTCGTATAACTCATTTTAAAGGTGATACATTTACCCTCATTTCATCCCTTACGTGAAAATATAAGGGTTTACGCCTTTAATCTGCATAAATCTTATTAGCGATAACGTGCGCTTTACATGCTTCCTTTAATATTTTTTATAGTGTTTGTTGTTACTAGAAGATCTTAAGTCCAGATAACTCACTTTTGCTTAAAACGTCCAATCGGGATGGAGTTCTATATTTCCTTCCCATGTAACGCCCACCCCATAGGATGATACCTTAATGTTGATGCCGTAATTCTTGAGAATTAAATCAATGGTAGATGGTCGTTCCAAAACTACCACCAACGTTGGTTATGCAAAACAAAGTATATGCCTCTACTGTTTGAATACTTCATTCAACTATAACTTTCAGTCAGGGAATGGTACGCGGTTCTCAAATTTATTCAATTCCTAATTTTATCTAAAATTTTGCTAAAACTCTCGAGGTGAAACTACTATTCCTTTAATATAATTTGGCTAACTTTTTTTTTAGCTCTATCAGATAGGAAGAAAGTGTGCTGATTTGGTAAGCCTAGCGATCATCACCTAAATAGCATTGTGTCAATGACTCGATCCTGGGAATTTATTTAGGTAACTAGATGGTGTCCGCTGCTCTAAATTGACTATTAGGCATGTAAGGCATTTCTCTACATGCCTTACGATAGATCTTTTTATTCCCAACCACCAATAATCGTTTCTTAAATCCTTATATGTTTTATCTCTACAAGGGTATACTATGTGCTTAAATTTGTGGGCTTCATCTAATATCATATCTTATTTTCTGCCAAAACTAGAAACCCGTATTCGATTGTCAAATATTAAGATGCTATCATTTATTATTCTTAATAGAAATGATATCATATCATATCATTTTTATTGTTTTTTTATTTTTATTATTATTATTATTATTTTTTTTTTCTTGCCTATCAAACATTTCCTTAAACTTGACAACTAAAATGTGTCATGTATTCCACTTGATACATCTTATTACTTTCAGGATGCATTGTGTATTTACTTTTTTTTTTTTGAGAATCGTTTCTCGTAAATTTCCTTGGATAAGTATCCAGATTCTTCTTTTCTGGAATTTCCAAATTCCAATATTATCTTTCTCCAATTCCTTTATTGTTCCTTTTAATATTTCAGTATCAATAGTAATAGTTGCTTTATGAATGCTTCTTACTTGTTATATTAAATCAATCTGCATATTTAATCTTTGATTTCTTATGATGCTTACGGCTAAAAGCATCTACTACTACATTAGGTTAACCTTCATGATACTAAATCTTATAATTATACTCGCTAAAAAATTTTCCATCCAGCGTCGTTGCCTCAGGTTAAGCTTCTTTTGCCCAAAAATGCATTTAAAACTTACCATCATATAGATAATGTCTCTAAAGCTTTAAGGCAAAATTAACGCTTCAATATACGTTGCGTAATTCTCTTCTTTTTTTTTCAATTGTCTGGATGCATAAGAAATTATTATTTTCTTTTCACGTTGCATTATACATCCAAATCCTAATCACAACAAATTGTGAAGTTCTCAGATCCTTCTAGCAATGCAAAGTTTTGTTTTCAAGTTACAAAAGCTTTTTACTTATTAGATTTCATATTCAAACTTCACATATGAAGCGCCTATAAATCCTAAGAAACTTTGAATATTTGTAGGAGTTTTAGGAATTTCTCATTTAGTAATAGCTTTTACTTTGGCATGAGCCTCATAAATACCTTCATAATAAATAGGGCAGTAAGCGAACCGGACGTCTGGCGAATGTTCGGTCGTCCGTTTGGCAAGAAGTTCGTTTATGTGCTTCCGTTTAATAAACGAACCAAACATAGAAAACAAAAAAACAAAAATTTGTTCAGTAAGCTTAACGGACGAACATGGACAAGGGCCAAGTCCGTTCGATAGTTTTCGTGAGCGTCTGGTATTGTAAGTTTTAGAGGTATCTAGTATTGTAATTTAATTATGTTTTTTTTTGGTGTTATTAATCACACTTTTGTATGTCTGATGTCTCTTATAGTTATCCACTTTATGTTAATATATTAAGTATTAAGTATATTTGGATATTATATGATATAATTCCAAATTTGTAGGTGAAGTTGTTTGAAATTAATATGTAACTGTTTATGTTTGTCCATTAGTGTCCGTTAGTGCTCGTTGTTGATTAATGTTCATATGTTCGTTTTTCCATTAATGTCATTACTGTATGTTTGTCCATTAACGTATGTTTACAATATTAACAGACGAAGACAGACAAACTCAATTTCTTAATAGACGGGCATAGACATGAATTTTCGTTTGCTAGAGTGTCTATGAATTGCCCATTTTCCCGTCAAAAGCTTAATAGACAGACGTAAACAGGCTCTCGTACGGCCCGGTTCGGTTCGTGTACACCCTAATAGTAAATCAAGTGGCCTAAGAATTGTACTTGTAATCAAAACTTACACTTTGAGAATTTAGTATAAAGCTTCTCTTTTCTCAACAGTGTTAAGAATGTATGAAGATGTTTGGCATGGTCCTTACTACTTTTGGAAAAATTAAGTATATCGTCCATGATTATAAACTTATCTATATCCTATTTATTACGTCCATAAATGTAGCTGGTGCATGAGTTAGACCCATGGCATAACTGTAAACTCGTAGTGATCATATCTCGTTCTGAAAACAGTCTTAGGAATATCTTCTTCTTGTACTTTTAGTTGGTGGTATCCTGAGTGTAAACGATTTTGGAAAATATCGAGCTTTTGAAATAGATCATCAATTCTCGGTAGTAGATACCGATTCTTAGTTGGGACCTTACTCGATTCATTATAATCAGTAGATATACATATCAATCCTTCTTTCTTTTGTGACAATTAACACCAGTGCTTCTTCGCGGTGATGAACTTTGGTTGTATGAAACCTTGTCTAGTTCCTTGTCTAATTGCTTCTTAAAGTCTAACATTTCTGTTGGTGCTAATAGATATAGTTTTCTAGTAGTTGACATGGTTACATGTATTTAAACTCTCCTTCACGATCAGGTGGTTGTCTAGGTAGATATTCTGGAAAGACGTCAAAGTATTTCGACACTACCGGAATTTCCTTTAATTCGTTTCTTTTGGCGATAATGATTACATAAATCATATATACTACGCCTGACTTCCTTGGATTGTTTTGACGCTTTTATTACACGCATAAACATTGTGAATCTAGAAATGTTATCTCTTTGGGTTGTAATCGTTTCTTCTGTTGGCGTACGAACTTCAACAAAATTCTGATTACATAGGATTCAAGCGTGATTGGCTGCTAACCAGTTCATTCCTAGTATGACATCGAATCCAACTAGATTTATCGGAAGTAAATTTTTCTTATAACTTAGTAATTCTATCATCTCTCATGAATAGCAAATTATTTCAAAGTTTGGTGATATTCTTTTTGTTGTTTTTTGTTTTTTTTTGTTTTGGTTCGGTTTGTAATGAACGCAATGAAAACTGACCAAATGTCAATTTTATTTTTGTTCTTTTTTTTATTATTTGGTTTTAGTTACGAAACGTGATGGATATTGAACGAATTCGCGTGTTTTGTTTTCGTTCTAGTACCATAACGAAACGACCGAATGTTGATTTCCTTTTTTTTTAATTCCAGTATCGTAACAAATAAGACAAAAATTGGCTGAAGTCACGTAGACTCACCGCCTCAATGCCCGGGATAAATGACGGTCATGTATTTACCTATGATCGAGTTTTACCTACCGACATTGCGCCATTGGTCTACCCCAATTGTTATAATTTCTTTGTTTTCTTTTCTTTTTTTTTTTGTCTTAGTTCCAGTATAATAACGCACGTAACCGAAACCGACCGAATTCGCGTTGACTTATCGCATCAATGTCTGGTACCAAAAATCCGCTTGAGTTTTTCCGACCTGCTCGGCGCAACGCGCCGGGGAAAACACTAATTAGCATATAAACAAAGAATATACCAAAATCATCGATCATTGCGACTTTTTATTTTATTCATGTTTATATGGATCTTTATATTTTACGATAATAAACATCTATATTATAATACGTGTTAGTAGTTCTTTAGATGTATGGTTGTCGGCCGTAATACTTCCAGGTAAAGCTTTGCCCAATGTCCATTATTCAATTGCTTGTCTCTACCATCTCTTCTCTAGAGCTCTGCCACCGTTTCAGTTGTTCTACTCGGATAGTTGGAGGTTAAATATTGAAATGATGCATAGGGATTTCTAATCATAGTGTGGAATTGCCAATCGCTTGTCTACCATCATTCTAGCTGTGCTGGGTTCGTATTTTCATTTGGAAAATTTTCAGTTCTTTGGTTTTCATTTGTTTGGTTGTGGGATGGAGGGTTGATAGACATCCCTGCATTGATGTCATTGTTTACAGGTTGGAATATTTCTCACTCGGCTAGACACCTATTTATCTTTTACCATATTAGTGTCTGTACATCTTGGTGTGGCTTGTGAGGTTTGTGGTTGTGGTTCTAGTTTTGGTTGTGTGGATGTAATAACAAATTTCTTTCCTCTTTGCGAATCATAGTAATTTTTTTCTGGATTATGTTGGTTCTTGTGGCATTTGAGGTTAGAACAATATGGGTTCGTTTGTTTTTCCTTTACTTCCACCTATACTATTTCATATTTATGGTAATGGATAGATTTGAATGCTTTTATTATAGCACTCATGTTGTTAATTAAAAATAATAAAACAACGAACTTCAAAGAAATCATATTATTTATTATTCATGTATGGCTAGGATCCTATCCGTATAATTAACATAGAAATTAACATGTTGCTTTCCTAACTCTAATGTTTAAGAATAGGTATTATCAAAATAACCATGTTGCTTAAACCAGTGACTTTGATACCACTTCTGTCACAGCCCCCGACCTCATACCCCGGGAGGGGAGCCATGAACGCGAGCTGTGGTATCGGTGTTTATTATTTAGCAGCGGAAAAATTCATTAGGACCGTAGTTAGGAAAAATCATCAGAGTGTAAAACACAATGGTTTTCATTTCATAAACTTGGATAAAATTCATATTTGTGTGTACAAATGTTTTATAGGGATAACCCTAATTTACAAAACATGTTTCTTTATTCTGGTGATAGCCACTTATTTAAGCTGGAATGCCCACAGGCATCATTCCTTTTGTCTTTAATATCTCACCTGAAACATGTTTAAAAATATTTGATCAGCAGGAAATACTGGTGAGTACATTCATTTGTAAACGGCACATTTTTACATTTACAGCATTAAGATGTTTTTACATCTGCCTTCTTACAAATTACCGAAAGGTAGTTGTCACTCCACCGTATCTGTGACTGTGGTCATATTATTTATTGGCTAACACTTGTCCAATAAGTAACGTGTAATAGCCCAGTAGGCAAGCCTTGTATACAAAACCCCACAATACCAGTAGTAACCATCCTGGTAAGTCTACAGAGACTTAATCACTGTAATGTATTTAAAATACTTTAAAAATGTATTTGAAAACTTTTAGACCATCTAACATGAGTTTTATAGGTTTTGAAATTATCATGACAGTGTCGAAAAAATAGTTGTCTCACACAAATGTGAGTGGTACAAAAACTCGAATGTCTCACCTTGCAAGTTTACTGTTTATGAGCTTCCTGGCATTAAGCACCTAGTGTAGTACATACTTGTATTAGTATAACCCGACAAGCTTTAACGACAATCACGAGATCGAAAAGTACACGATGGCACAAAGGCTCACCTTGTTCAGGCCGAGCTTTGGATTCGTGTACTAAAGTCTCGATCAATCGAACAAGGTATCGTTGTAGCTACTCGAGGTATTATACCAATACAAATATATATAGTATTGTCCTTTTGTCCCATTTCTATGTGAAAAGACTGAAAGAAGTATTTGTTTTATACCTTAACTAGCTTTCATATATAAAGCGACTTGAGTCGGTCACAACTTTAATAATGAGATTTAAATTTATATTGTGGATAATTTTTATATTTTTCGTATGCAGCAAGGCATGCACTACAATTATCACACATTAGTTTGGTGGATGAGAATATATCCTCCCACATACACGTGTAATTGTTTTTTGTATTATTATTATTATTATTATTATTTAACTATTTTTTTCCACACTTAAGAATTTTGAATACATATCCACACGAGCACTTACAAATTTATGACTTTATGTCATTTATTTATTATTAATTGAGATTTGATCCGATGAACACTCGGTTAGACGCTTCATATTTTAGTAACTATTCTACTCGTTAGTTAGTTGTTTTAAATATTAGTTTCGTATTTTATTTATATATTTGAAATTGGGTGTTACACGGCGTAACCAGAAAAATTTATTTCTATTTCATCTTGCTCTCATCCTTTATAACTTCTATTGCGTCTTGCAGATCTCGCTCATGAAATCTGAAGCTCTAACAAATATATACAATTTTATCGTTGTGATAACCTCTTCCACCTTTACGACTTAGAGCGTCAGCGACTAGATTAGCCTCACTAAGGAAATAATTGATCTCACCATCATAATCCTTTATCAGCCTTAACCATCATCTTTGTCTCATATTTCGTTCTTTCTGCTTGAAGAGATATCAAAACTCTTATAACATGTATCAATGGAACACCTTGGAAACCTAGCATACAATTACTCTTTCTTCTGTGTCTCCAACACTTCCCTCAAGTGTTCATCATGGTTGGACTTATTCCTTGAATATGTCAAGATTATCATCAATAAGGGCAATGACAGATTTGACCAATATATGATGACATACCCTTATTCATCATAACTATAAATGTTTCCGGAGCATCCTTCAATCCCAACGGTATCGCGAGAACTCTTAGTGTTCATATCGTGTCTGAAACGTTGTCTTAGGGATGTCTGCCTCTTTCACTATCAACTGTTAATAGCCTGCTCTGCGGTCTATTTGCGAGGACCAACTCGCACCACACATATGATCAACAAACCATCAATTTGTGGCAACGAATACCTATTCTTCACAGTAATCTTGTACAACTCATAGAAATCTATACACATTCTCATACTTCTGTCTTTTTCCTTCATGAACATCACTGGTACACCCCAGAGGGAAATACCCGGCATAAAACACCTTCGTCGAGGAGTTTTTGTAGTTGGGATATTAACTATTTCATCTTGGTCGGCGCCAGGCGGTAAGATGCTTTCGTGACGGGCTGTTCTCTTGCTATTAACTATATCTTGAATTCTACCTTTCGTTCCAGTGGTAACCCCGAAAGGTCCTCTGGGAACACTTCTGGTTAGTCACATACTACAAGAACATCTTTCAGTTCTTTCGTGTCTGTCGTAGCTTTGACAACAT
The DNA here is from genome assembly GCF_021521415.1 of Bidens hawaiensis. Classification (NCBI taxonomy): domain Eukaryota; kingdom Viridiplantae; phylum Streptophyta; class Magnoliopsida; order Asterales; family Asteraceae; genus Bidens; species Bidens hawaiensis. Next base: position 339,885 of record NW_027492430.1, on the reverse strand, counting down.
AGGCCAGGTAGGCACTGCACCCTCGCCTTAACAAACCTTCAGCTTTTATCATCGGAATGACGTTAAGCCCTGAAATTTCCTTAATACCATAAACCGTCACTGTACCACCATCCAAAGACTTAAACCTTATCAACTTACTCTTACATGCTATACGAGCTTTAAACTCAAACGTCAAACCATTCCCAAATGAAATCGAACTCTCTTAAGGTCAATCATAAAGAGTAGCAAGGAACTCATGTCCCTCTAGTTCTACCTTACAATTCTTAACCATCCTCATATTCTAACGAAAGTATCGCTAGTGGTCTCTTCCATAAAGTTTCAGGTATACAACTACATTCTTCTTAGCGTCTTCTTTCATAATTGCTACACTATGTAGCCTTATCCTTTCATGCCTTTCAATTAGGATACCTAGACAATCACCCGTCCTTCTCGATCATCTCTACTTTCCCATCCTTCGCTTCGTTACTCACGATCCCAGCAAGTCCCTTTTATGGAGTCAACTATTGTAGACATACCACATGTCTTGACTCATTCTAGTTGGCTTATCTCTGTTTTTTTCATATCGCTTCCATTTGGATTTCCCACTTTGGCTGCCTTTGATGCTTCACCGAACATTGCTGGCATGGTAGTGCGAAACAATTTAGTAACTCCATTAATATTAGACTACAAGCTCCAAGTGTGATCCTTCTTCGTTACTTCCCAAAGTAGAAGTCCTATTGCTTTCGTATATCGCTTTGTTACCTTCTTCAAAAAGGTTATCCGGTTGGAGCATGTCTTACCACATCGTCCAGTATGACATCCTTTGTATCAGCCATTTATCCTATCTCTAAGGAAACATAAACGTTATCACTCTAGGAATTATTTAGCACATGATTTGTATGGTAAATAGGTAATGACAGCGGCCAAGTGTAATTAACTATTTGCATTACTCCTCAGGTTCTACATACTTCCCTTTATGATTTCACTTGTGCTAGTTTCTACTACTCACACAATCATGTAAACATACATATAACCTACATTCTTATCCCTAGCAATTAATCTAGCATACGCACATTCCTTTCCTAGCAATTAAGCTAGCATACAAACATTCTTTTCCGTAGCAATTAAGCTAACTTCCTTACACATTCTTATATTATACATGGAATTAATCAAGTACTTTACCTTTATTTAGCTTTCTTGAGTGACACATGGCTTTCTTGAACTGGCATCTTTTTACTTTTCTTTCTTAAGTCTCATTCTCTGTTCGAGTCTAAGCATGTAGGATGCTTAATTCGCTCGAACTTATGCTCTGATACCAACTTCTAAGGCCCCATTACTGGTGCCCTACATTGGATGTTGGATTTACTCATAAACACAGTTCTAATTATCAGAGTTAAATAAAACTATCGCGAAATATTAAAACTTCAATAAACATTTCAAATCATTACAAAAACTTGTCTCAAGTAACATCTTTTTCTTTCAAACATAAACATCACTTAATTAAAAACGTCACAGGTCTTCAAATGCCAGCTTCTTATTCTTCCACCATGTGTTCTCCTTAAGCTAGTTGCCTCATCCTACTCACCTGCGTGCATAGTAAAAGTCAGTTACGCTGAGTGAGTTCTAGTTAATCAAGTAACATACAATACTTTCACATACTTATACATACGTATCCGAAGATACATATTCTATACTTGACCTGCTTATCTTTCTTTCGTACATACATGAGTATATACCTTCTTTCTTTCTTTCTATCTATCTTTCATTATTTCCTTTATTCTTTCTTTACATACTTTACATCTATACATACTTTATATACTTATACGTTTTAAAGAGCATTATTCCCTACTGCCTCGAGTGTTATTAGGGCTCGGTCCCTTTTCTGCCTCGGATATAATTAGGGTCTGGTCCCTTTTTTGCCTCAGATGTTATTAAGGTCCGGTCCCTTTCTTCTGCCTAGGATATTATTAGGGTCTGGTCCCTTTCTGCCTCGAGTATTATTAGGGCTCGGTCCCTTTCTACCTCGAGTATTATTAGGGCTCGGTCCCTTTCTACATCGAGTATTATTAGGGATCGGTCCCTTTCTTCTATACCTTTTCATCCCTTTATATTCGTTCATAACATACATATATCATCCATACATTATATATAACATTCAAATCTTTAATTATAACCTGGCAGGTTATGCAATATCCGAAGATCGTTCACGTACCGACAAGCAATCATTCATATCTTTCACATAAACATATATCGCATACACTTATCACTTAAGATAAGTGTATTAACTAATCACATCGAGTATGCACACAGCCCCGAAAAAATAACAAGGAATGGGGCTAGAAACTCACCTGGATCCTGTTACGTTCTTCGTTCACGGTTATTCCTTTCTTTAACTGAGCTCTCCTAACTATATATAAATTACATGTATCAATACTTGTCCTAATCACACGAATCATATTTCAACCAAAATGGTTAAGTCTGATCTATTCTAATGGTCTAATTTTAGAATACATTTTACTTATAATATAACTTTGTATTCAATCCATATGGGGTTCAAAGCAAGCACCCAACATACCCTGCACTCGAATACATTGGTGTATTCGAGTGTGTATATATGTATTCGATTCTTGTATGTATTCGAATATGCATATGTAATCGAACAGTGTATTGTAATCGAATATATATATATATCTATATGTAATCGATATTAAATATTGTAATCGATTCATACATGTAATCGAACCCTTTCATTGTAATCGAGTTATGCATGTATTCGACATGCATATTGTATTCGATTAGGCTCCTTTTAAGCGAGTCTCAATGTAATCGAATAACTTAATGTATGCGAACATGTGCATTGCATTCAAATATCCTTCATGTGTTAGAATGTTCATGTGTATGCGAGTTACTCGTTGCAATGTAATCTAACCTAAAAATTGTATTCGAAACCCTTTTTGTATGCGAATGTGTATTTGTATTCGAATATCACTATTGTATTCGATTAGGCTAGTGTATTCGAATCTATCCATGTATTCGAATATACTCATTGTATGTGAATGCATGCATTGTATGTGAATCTTTATATTGTATGTGAATACATGCATTGTATGTGAATCTCTATATTGTATGCGAATGAGTTGCTATGGTTTGGTCCTTTATTCCCATTACCTTTACACGTTTTAACATTTATTCCCTCATTATGGTATTTTTATCAACCATAAACGTTCCCATTTCCATTTTCGGCTAAGACCTAGCCCGTTTATCCATAAAGCTTGAACCTTTATGATTTAAAACGTTCTTAGGCTATATCTAGGGTTTTTAACATGAAACGTATATGCTAACAAGTTTGTTAAGTCCATTTTTATAATCAAGTTTGCAACTTTATCACATAATAAGGTCCGATTTACTATCCTACTAAGTTTCATGCAAAACTGACTTCGTTTACCCGTTCTTTTCACAAACCAAACGCTACTCGTCTTACCCGAAACGAACCAAATGACCCGTTTACAATCAAGTTCATTACTTTATCAATAATCATGACCCGATATATCATCCTACCAAGTTTCATGCAAATCCGTTCATCAAAAGTAAACCTTTTTAACAAAAACGTACCTTTGAGGTTTTTGTCTGAAGTCACTCGAGAGTCCCAAAACCATATCAAACAAACTCCGATTTTAGTGATTCAAGCGGCCATGGAACCGTATTTCCCCGATCTACGAACCCATCAGCTGACCTTTGCGGAAACAGCCGCTACAGTCGCCGGAAAAGCTGAATAGTGGCCGGAAATCTTCATTTTTGAGCTGCTATGGTTTTTCTAACAAAATCTAGACTTCCCCATCTCTGATGGAAGATCCGATCGGTGTAAATCTTCAATTATATGCCATGAACACTTATTTAAAATTTGAGACCGATCCGATGGTTAGATCTTCGGGAATCATTGTGTCTTTATGGGTGGTTTTCTCAAAAACGGGAATTGGAGAAGTGTGTGTTTTTTATGGTGTAGGCTATGGTGTAGAGATTGATGAAAATGGAAAGGATTAGGGTTTTAAGGGGTATTTATACTCCCTTAAGCCCATGGACCTTAGGCCCATTTATTACTTTTTGGTCCATAATTAATTCCATCTAATTAGCCTTCTTATCCTTCCATCTTTATTATTTTATTATTTCTCTACTAATTAAGTCAACTTTTCCACCATAAATAAATAATATATTAAATATTATTCTTAGAAATTTAAGGATGTTACAACTTGTATAAATTAAAGCATAATTTAAAGCATAAATTAGAGTATTTATCAAGGACTATAATAGTCCTTCATGTAGCCATATACCTTGTAGCACGACTCTTCAACCGACCATGACTGGAGAAGTGAAAGACGAAGGAAACAATGGGTGTATATTATATATATGTTGCATCATCAAGCTTTAAGTAATAATAATTAGTTAGGAACAAGGTTAGCATTAGTTTGACCTTAAGTAATCAAACTAACAAGAAGTTGAAGATGAACACCAGGATCTTAGACTAAGAGAGAGTTTGGAGTAGAAAGAGTAACCAAAATGGTGCAAGGGACATTGCTTTTATAGTGGTAGAAGTATGGTTTATTCAAAAGGGGTAAAATTGCATGTGATTGGTTAAAATGGTCAAACAATGCACCAAACAAACAAAAAAATGAACTTGTGACTGCAGGAAGAAGGAGGCAGCGCGCGGCCACCTTGGCTATGTTGGTAGCGCGGCGCGGCGTACAAGGGGGGCAGCTTTTGATAATTGACAATATTAGTGCCTAAAGTTTGTTTTAAGTCGTTTTTAATCATAAAGAGGTGTTTTAACGTACCGAAAAGGATGTTTTCTTGACCCGACATTTGTGAAACATAAACAAACATAAATCCCAATATTTTATTAATAAAAACGGATCTGAAAGATTAAAATGGGTCGATTTGTGATACAAATACAAAAGAAACCGAAAACGATGAATGTTACACTTACCTCGGACGTCAGGATGGGAGGACTTTGGTATGGACCACTGATGGTTGGTCCACAAAATTGTTGTGAAGTTGGTGACTTATCTTGGGTTGTGATTGACTTCTACAGATGATGCACCATCTGTGAAGAGAATCCAATGATCCTTGGTTTTTGACCTCCAAATCGGCTTCTTTTTGCATGTCACTATTGAAATTAGTCACAAATTCAAGTGCTTGTGATTTGATGGTGGTTCTGGGTCATTTTCTAAAATTCCGACCGGGTTTTACAGGTGGTGGTCGGCCTGGACCCATTGACCCGGCGAGTCAGCCGGTAGAACTCATTTTTCATTAAATCTAAAATGAAATGTGCATATCGTGATTCAAACTTAGGTGATTTCCGATATAAAAGCTTTTACAATTACCCATGATCCAACCAACCATTTCGTGAAAAACGACTTTTAGCCACACATGTGGTCTGGGCGATTTGCCACACTTCGACTTAAATGTGTGGCAAAAAGATCTTTGAACGCGATTGAAATCCTTCTAGACTAGTTTTGGCCACACATGTTTTTCTTCATGTGACCATTCTCAGATACTTTTTGCCACACTTTGAAAAAAACTGTGACATAAGCTAGCCATATTATAAAAATGTGTGGTGAAATGTGACCTACAGTCATAGTTTGTTTGATCTTGATACATGTGACCAAAAACACATGTATTAGCCACACTCTAAGGGAACACTGTGACATTTAACTAGCCACATGTTTTAATAGTGTGGCCAAATGTGACGAACGACTATTGTATTGATAAGAGATGTGTCTAAAAGGTAAAAGATATAGCCACTTATATTACGTTGTGAAACCTAATTTCACATTTATTAGCCACATTTTTAATAATGTGGCGAAATATGACTAACAACCATTGTATTTATTATTAATGTGGCGAAAACCTTAAAACATATGTCCACTTATACGAGGTTGTGCGACCAAATAGTAGTTTAGTTTTATTTTTCCTAAGTTTTTTATTATCACGGATATACTTATTATGTGTGGCTATAAGTGATAAATGGTTATAGTTAAATATTTTTATGTGTTTCCAAACGTAATTAATGTCCACACGGTGAATTAACGAGTGGGCAGGTAATCATCGTCTTTCCAATTCCTTGTGCCGTCAATTTCAATTTTTCAGGGAGATGTACCGGTTTCCGATGGTATTTAAATACCACTCCGGGTTTCAGATTTCCCCCACCGCCTCCAATCCAGCAAATCACAATCCACAATCCAGCAAATCACAATCCAGCACTTCTGAAAGATGGATTGTACGAGAACAGGGTGAGGCTGCACCCATCTACTACGACCCCACCTTCTTCACCATCGTGTTCCACTTTGATTCTGACGTCCGGAAGAATCAAAGGGTGAGGTATGTGGACTTTGTGCACCCTCAAACCTTCAGGTACCAACAACTTAACCGAATGGTTAGGTTTCTTAGGTACACCACTGCTGACTATTTCAGCATTGTGATGGAAGCCCGGGGCATCAAGGTTGCATGGATTGGGTTGAACTCCATAGATGACTTTAAGGTTGTGTACGTTTATGAGGCATTCCATACTGAGGTGAACTGATGTGTGTCTAATGAATGTTATTTTTATGTAACTCACAACTAAGCTTTAAATTTATAAAACAAAACTCCTAATGAATCCACACACAATCGGCAAGTGTACAGATCACCGGTAGTATAGACCTAAGAAGTCCGAGTATCAAACACAAGGACACGTGAAAACACCTATGATTACTAAACCCGAGAGAAGACCTTCATAAGAATAATAATTTTTTATTTGATTTTTAATAATTAAACTACTTGATCTAAATTACTTTAACTAAATTAATTAACTTAACTTACTTAACTGGACTGACGAAACTGACAGACAAAACTTTCCTAACTTAGAAACTTAACTGACAATGGAGAAAACGTCTACCTAGGGAAGAATCATATTAACGGTCTAACAAGCTAATGGATTGAATGATCTCACGACACCAGTATCTAAAGATGACACAACTAAGGTTCGCTCAAGAAAGCTAGATCACCTCTCGGTCTCACTAACAAACCCTAACTTACACTTAATTGATTTTAAGAACAAACCGGGAAACGAATGCTAAGGTGTTCTAATGCCGACTCTCCTCTCGGTCTCACCGACACACGACCCTAATGGTTTACGAATACTACACAACCAAGAACAGATGAACAATTTGGATTAACTTAAACTAGACTAACTAATCGCTCATAAACCCAAACCCGACAAGAACCGAACCCGCTCTCGCGCAATCCTAATCCTAACAAGTAAAATCTATGAGACGGCTTTACTTCATATCACCTCTCGGTCTCTAAGAAAGTGCTTACCCGCTGAATTCAATCAATTAAAACACTCAACAAAACCCTATGGTTGATCCTACCGCAATGAAACTCTAAACACAAAGTAAAGAATCGAACAAGCTACAATCAATCAAAACTAATTCAACCAATCGAAGCAAGAGGTTTATGAGTATAATTAGAAAAATCACAGCCACTATATACAACCTAATTCATCATTAAACCAAACTTTCAATAGCAATTCAAGTCATAATGATCAAACAATCCATAAAACTAGTTAAAGCCGAACAATAATCATCTAACCTAGGTAGAACAAACAAGATTAGCCTATCATGATTTTTGAACAGTAGATAAAATAGATAAACATGATAAACATGTTCATATAAATCTGATTACAAAAGGTTTGAATGATTAAAAACCAAAACCGAACTCACAAACGTTAAAATAGTCAAAGCCGACAACCGAAGGATAAAAGATAGAACTGTAAGCTTGTCCTTCTTGGTTTCTCCTCTAGAGCAGGTGTGGTGGCTGGAAATATTGTTTTAAATCCGCTCATAGGGTATTAGCCTTTTATATATATATATATATATTTATATATATATATATATATATATGTGTGTGTGTGTGTGTGTGTGTGTGTGTGTTTAAAAACCTCCTTCCTAATATAAAATAGGTTAAAACAAGCCCACAAGGCCCACTAGAAGACAAAATAGATGGGCAGCTGATTCCTGAACATTCTTGGCAGTATTTGGGATATGTGGGACGTCGCATAGCGCGGGCATGGATGCCTTACCTGGTCGTGTAGCGCGTCCAGGTCCTGGGTGCTCGTTTCTTCATTTTCTGACTCGTTTATCTTCAAACGCGCATACCATCTTTATCTGAATCTCTTTTTAGCTGATTATTTCTTCAATAAACTCGTTTTTTAGCTCTCTTAAACATGGGACTTATCATATACACACACATTTAATTTCATGCATGAAAAAGTTATATTCGTTAAAGGTATACGCACTAAACAACACAAAAACGGGATAAAACTCTGTGTTTTGCAACACATCATGAAACTTCACCTACGAAGGCTTAAGAACTCCACCTACACCTCGAACGACATGTGGGAGAGGATCATGCCCTCTCATACAATAACTAATCCAGAACTAATCAAATGATAGATATGGATGTAGATTCAGATCTGGAATTTGATGGTAGGTCTTAGCTAGTAAGTTGTAATTAGTTTTTTTTATAATGTAATGTAAATTAATTATTAACTATAAATATAATTAAATATATTTTGGTTATTCTATTAAAATTTGGGTTGATTATGATTGTCACTGCATGGAAATAAAGTGGATTAATTGTGACAACATAATGTTGTATTTTATATTGGTTGCTTATTTGGTTTCACCATTACACTTGATGTTTGGATGTGTGTATTTAGTTAATGTCTGTTTGAACTTAACCAAACGAAATAGACTTGCACTACTATTTGAACTTGACACCAATTGACCAAAATAGCCAGAAGATGAAATGAATTCAACAAACCGGCCTGTATAAGTAGTAATAGTATTGAAAATAACCAATATTTCTTTACTTTGAATTAATAAGTACAAAGTAAAGACCGGTGATGTAACACCCCGTAACTGCAGCGGAAACGTAAACGGGATGCGACAGACACCTCTGATATCAACCACATTGTTTATAAAGAAAACCGAATGCATTAATATACTTCAAAATTACATTATCTCATCTTTCATTACCGTCTAGGTGATACACACATCATACAATACGGTTCATAATTCTATCTGTTATAATGTATCCTAACGTCCAGCACGCAAACCTTACACACATCAAGCACTTAGCACGTAATCAATCACCTTATCTTAGTTGTACCTGAAAAGCATGTGAGAAAACGGGTCAACTACGAATAGTTGGTGAGTTTCACAATTCGAGTATACCATGATAAATCATTATCATAAAATAATATTATTATCGATGTAATTATGCTGAGCCCACAAGTGAGAACTCTGTTAATCCCAAAACATATCGATTAACCTCCGGGAACTCTGTTACCCCAGAATACTTCCAATAACCTCTGGGAACTCTGTTACCCCAGAAACACATTTAATAACCTCTGGGAACTCTGTTACCCCAGAAACACATTTAATAACCTCTGGGAACTCGGTTACCCCAGAATACTTCCAATAACCTCTGGGAACTCTGTTACCCCAGAAACACATTTAATAACCTCTGGGAACTCTGTTACCCCAGAAACACATTTAATAACCTCTGGGAACTCGGTTACCCCAGAACACATTTAATAACCTCTGGGAACTCAGTTACCCCAGAACACTGTTTCGGGCCTTACACTGTTAGCAACTCATACAATTACCATCTTAATTCATTACCGTACGATTCCCGTACAATAAACATTATATAAATACGTTCACTTCCATGCGATCAGCATGTACTTAAACACTTTGATAAAAACATGCTTTCCGCCCCGGGAAAATATTTAAAACAGTTCAGTAAAAAGGGGCTCGTGAAAACTCACCTTAGCACATGCAAGCAGGTAACAACAATCATTATCAGTTAACAGGTCCAATCTGTAATATGATCCCTACGATCGTTACTATACACTCATTATTAATATAACTTTAACCAAGTTAACCGGTACATCTGGGGGCACTGTTAACCCAGCACTGTACCCGTTCTGGGGGCAAGGTTAACCCAGAAACACTTCTCCGGACTCAGATTGTGATGTCGTTTAGAGTTCCAAGGTCACAACTACTATTAGTCGTTTTTCTCGTTTTGCGTGCCTAGCACGGTTATCCGTTTTTATGTTTCAAAAATAAGTTTGGTCACACACGACCCGAAAATAGTGGTTGACTGATAATTTAATTAAAGATGTGAAATTATAGCTTGGTTTAGACGTCCCGATTGGCCACGGGACCCGTTTCCGTCTTTGGCGTACCGGAAACTGTTAAAATAGATTAAAATTACTCAAATCATCCGAATTATTTTCGGATGATTCATTTTTACTTGTTTAACTCATTTATATGAAAATAGTCCATTTTTAGGGTTTTTATACACCAGTCAGCTCGCTTATGCGAACTTTACCGGTTTACGCGTTTTAACTTTAAAAGTTTGATAATTAGCACGATTAATTATCCGTTTACTCTCAGATCTTGAAATTTTGCCCAAATCACTTTTTAACAGTGGGTAATTTTATAAAAATATTTCCAGCATTAATTCTTATATTTAAAATTTATTTATCAATTTTTAAACACCATTTAAACACTAAATATGTCGTAAATACCAAACGATCTTAGAAAAATCCCAAATTTTTCCTGGATGTCCCCTGCCATCCACATAGTCCCCTGTAATTTTTCCAGAACCAAAATCTTCTTTTACATGCCCTTTTTCCAAAACCGAGCTAGAAATCCCTAGAACTCGTTTAACCGAAAAGCCTACTTAGACTTCTCCAACGGACCTCAAATTTTGTGTGTGACTTATACATGATATGAAAAGCTTATATACAAATTTCCAGAATTTTTCATGATATTTAACTATTTTTCACCATTTTTGGCCAAAACCGAGCATTAAATTCACCAAATATACATCCTTTATCCAAAAATTACCAAAAATTCACAGAATTCATATTTTCATGTGTTTAACACCTCTGTATAATTTCATGACCTAACTCTAAATGGCCAACAATCTGTCCAAAAACACATACACCGACATAAACCGAATATACCTTTCGTTTTCCGCCACTACAAGCTACAAACTCGTCTTTCCGCCTTATCTACCACTAAACACAGATCCTACAAACAACATACCAAAATACCAAGCAAATTACACTCACGATCAAGCCATTTCTTTCATGGTTACGGTTATGATACTAAAACAAAGATTTTAACCGTAAAAATTCGTTCTTGGCTCGTTTAACTCCTTTCTTGGACCAAGATCCCTTGTATAACTTGTATACATCACTTGATCATGCAAGAATCGGTTTTCATCTTTGAAACCTCATTTTCTTGCAAACAAACTCAAGAAACGAAGATGGAAACGTATATAACACGATTTTACCTTGGTTTTTCTTGCTAGAATTGTCGGTTTTTGATTCAAGATCTTGAGAGAATTAAAGGTTTGATGGATTGTGTTGTGAAAAAAGAAAATGAAGTGTGTTTGGGGGTGGTGTGTTGCGACCGGAGGTAGTGAGGGGGTGGGGTGGGACCCACCTCTTCATTCTTGGCCACTCATTTGGATATCGGATATCCGGATAATGTTTTGGATAATCTGGTTCAGTTCGTTTCTCGGTTAAACGCTTAAATCGGCTTAAAACGAGGCTAAAACGGTCGTTTTTCGGCTTAAAAATAAAATTTATATAAAACCGATTTAAAAACTTAAACCATGACATTTATTAACTTAAAACGTCATATTATTAGTTATTACGCATCTTTTTCGGCTTGATCGATCGTCTCTTGCTCGGTTTGGTATTAAAGGTTTCGTTTAACGTACCGACGTACTATTAAATCGAAATCCTTTTTCTGTGCTATAATCCACTTATCCCGAAGCTTTAATACTTCGTAACATCACTAAATATCATATATCTCGTCTATAATTGAACCCTCGATTCATTCGGGTTTCAATAACTATCGATCGTTTGATCGCATAATCAATACGGTGAATTATATATTCACGTACAATCAATACTATGAACCATGTATTCTCGTATAATTACCATGGTAACTCATGTACCCGACATTACATATGACGTAACTAACGTCTACCGGTTAGGGTATACCTGGTTTCGTCGGAATCGTTACATTCTCCCCCCGTTAAGAAATTTCGTCCTCGAAATTTTACACGCCCACAATCTCCCTTCGAGAGAAAGGTGGGGGGTTTTTCCTTCAGAATTCACCCTCGCGTTACCAAGTATAATCTGGTCCTCGCTGTGAATTCCACTTAATCTTAATCAATAAAGCTTGGTGTGTCCAAACTGTTTAGTTTTCCCGTCTACTATCTCAACGGAATTATTTATGATATCAAATATGTCTTCTATGAGTACTTCCATTACTAGTACTTTCGTTGCCTCATCGTTTAGGTACTTTTTAATCCGTATACATGGCAAAACATCATGTATAGTACTTAGTCCCTGGAGTACTTTGATCGATAAACTAAATAACTAACCATGGAGATAGTTCTCATGGGTCCAATATATTAAGAAGCTATTTTCGGTTTTTGCCAAACCTCATATCACCTCTCTCTAAGGTGATGCCTTAAAATGCCTTGTCACCTCTATTCAGTGACAATGGTTTCCTTTGAACGTTGGCATAAACCCTTTGCCAATCACGCGCTGCTTTCAACTTGTCTTAAATATTATAAATCCGATTGGTTGTTTCTCGAATCAATCCAAATATTATGGCTTGAGTGACGCCCATTTTCGATTTAACAAATTGGTGATAATTACTTCACCCATAAAAAGCTTCAAGCTCTCGATGCTTCCTTCCCCGCCTTCCAATAATGGAAGTAGGATGACTATTTTGATCTGAGATAATTGAAAATGGCACTCCACGACGAGATACCATTTCACCATCAGGAATTTAGGCAAGAATTCATTGTAATTTATTCCCACTATCATTGGCGAATTTTCTGTCGTTGTGGCGTTCCCAAGGGTTTTCGGTATGCGGCCTTATCTCTTGCATAACTTAAATTTTTACCAACATACGTAACCATATCTTTCTCCACACTCGGTCATTAACAAAATCCTTTCAGATATTCGTATCATCAATAGTCTAATCAGATCTCGGATGTATGGAATATTTCGATCTATGCGCTTCGTCCATGATTAATTCACGAAAGTCATGGAGGGTCGGGATCCAAACCCGATTTTTGAAATATAGAATTTCGTCCATGCGCTGTTCGAACTTTTCTCATTGCCGTAAAGTTCCTTCTTTTCCAATTGTTCCTCTTTTAACGCCTCACGTTGAGCGACTCGAATCAGGTTCGAAGGTTCAACTGGACTATCATCCCCAACGCCCTCATTCGCAATGGCTTAACCCGATCTTTCCTACTCAAGGCATCGGTTACGACGTTAGCCTTGCCGGGTGGTAACGGATGTCGCAGTCTTAATTGTTTAACAACTCAACCCATCTTCGTTGCCTCATATTTAGTTCTTTCTGATCGAATATGTGATGTACACTTTTATGATCAGTGAAGATGGTGCACTTCGTATCGTAGAGACAATGTCTCCACATGTTAAGTGCATAGATAACCGCTCCCAGTTCTAAGTCGTGAGTAGTGTAATTTTACTCGTGTACTTTTAACTGTCGGGAAGCATAGGCTATAACCTTAATATACTGCGTTAACACGCATCCTAACCCTTTACGCGATGCGTCACAATACGCGACAAAACCATCGTCTCTATCGGGGAGACTTAAAATCGGCGCTTGGCACAATTTTAATGGTTTCTATCTTATTTGGTTCTATGTGAAATCCTTGTTGCTTTACAACATGACCAAGGGATTATGCATTCTTTATTCAAAATCACATTTCAAAAATTTCGCGTACAACTTTTCTTGCTTTAACATTTCCACAATTTTCCTTATCCGTCGCTCGTGCTCTTCTTTACGTTGCGAATATATTAAAATATCATCAATGAATGTTATGACAAATTTGTCAAAATAAAGTTACAGACTCGTTTCATGAGTTCCATGAATGCTGCCGGCGCATTTGTTAGCCCGAAAGGCATAACTAAGAATTCATAATGGCCGTAGCGAGTCCGAAACACTGTTGTTGCAACGTCTTCCTCTTGGATCTCTCATTTGGTGATAACTATATCCACGATCAATTTTTCTAAATATAAATCGTCCCTTGCAGTTGGTTAAACAGATCATTCACTTCGAAGAAGTGAGCACCTACTCTTGATCGTCACTTTATTCAATTCTCCCTAATCAACACATATCCTAACACTTCCGTCCTTCATTTCCCAATTAAAACTGGTGCACCCCATGGTGACTAACTAGGTCGTATAAAATCTTATCCAACAATTCTTGTAACTGATTGGATAATTCTTGCATCTCAGACGGTGCAAGTCAGCAGGATGCTTTAGCAACAGGGCCAGCTTGAGACATTAAATCGATTCTGAATTCGACCTGTCGGGTTGGCGGTAATCCAGGGAGTTCTTCTGGGAAAACTTGTGGAAATTTGCGCACCACCGGGATATCTTCTATATGTTTTCTTTTAAATACTTTGGCAATCACGTTTGTCAAATACACCACGTCTTCTTGTCGTAAATATTATAACATCTCAAGATGAGATTTGAGTGGCAACATAATACCGTACACTTTTCTCTGTATGTTATATATTTTTCTGTACCCAACACATATATATTTCTATATATATGTGTTTCTCCTTCTAATCATCTTCTTTTCATATTTGATTTCTACTTCATGTTGAGTTAGCCAATCCATGCTAACCATTACGTCAAAACTTCTTTGCTTTACTGGTCGTAGGTCAATAAGGAAAGGTTAATCGTTCAGAATAATAGGACAATTCCGTACAATTTAGTTAACCATTAGGGATTTACCGTTAGCGATTCTACAGTATAGGGTTCTATAGTTTCACTAATCGGTATCTTTCCAAAGGGTAGGAGGTTAGCAGGAACTAACTTCTATCGACGACCGTAAAAATATCACTGAAGCCTATTGATTTAAAACTACAACGTACTTAACACCACTTTTGGATCATGACGTGCTTTATTTGAATTACTAACAGAAGCACGGCTCCTTGCTTGATCAGAGGTTGATGCTTGTCATGAGGTTCATCTTCACTGCCACGTTCATAGCAAGTACAACTGTTTGGCATAATTTGATTTCTTCGGATGGATTGTTATTGAAGTTGTTGGGCTCGGAGTGGTTGTACATGAATGGGTTGGGGTTGCCGGTTCTCATGGCTTCAGTTGGTTCTACGAATGGGGCATTACGTCCATCTTTACCATACCTGTGGCCTACTATCACCCGACATTCTTCTTTCTGCCAATAACTATATTTTCCACATTTAAGGAAGGACCCTTTATGCGGTTCATGTTTTCGCACCAGAACTAGTCTTAGTATAATTCTGGGTTGTAGGACATACCTACTTATTCGCAAGTCTATCTTGCACTATACCTTTATCATTTCCCTTCTTTAACACTCGACGTTTCACCTAACGTCCTTCCATTCCGCTTCCCATAGAATCAAATATATCAATGCTGGCTTATGACACAACCCTTCCAAAGGTTGCATATTTTACAGGGTTGACTATACTCCCTATCGATGGAGTTAGCTCCCAATATAGCGCTCACTTCGCTTAATTTCAGGAGTAATTAGCCAAGTTACCAGACATGACAATTCCTTCGAACGATTGGTGTGCTCTATGTGATCAGCACACAACATTTCTATCTTTCATAGATCAGTTTCCAATCTCTGAGTTTAATTACTCGAATAAAAGTGCTCTAGCACAAGAATTTTAAATCCTGACCATATCATCTGAGCAATAATTTTCTAACTATAATTTTGTACCATCGTGTTCCATCACGATACAACATAATCTACCAACATATCTGTAGCATATTTCACTACACAATGTTCTAGACTCTTACCAATATCCTTAACCATTTCGATCTTTTCTATCCACTCGTTAATCTATTCCTCCCTTTACCATCAGTACTATTAATAATTCCTTTAACACAACCGATAAACATATTCTTCACACCGGGTCTAATTCATTACGACTACTATTCATGTTTAGTATATAACTAATACTTGTAGTCATAATAGCATTCGGTGGGACATTATCACTCTTAGTAATACCACTAAGAATTGAAATATTCATAATCATGTGATTGCTCGATCTATAATTCTGCGTTCACATTTGCATCAACACTAGCAGTGATCTGTGATACTACATTCGGTATCATCATCTGCTATCCTTGAGCAATCAACTGAATCATATCGATCTCCATCATTGGAGTTACTCTTTTTATGTCATTCTGCCGTACTCGTCCCGTACGCAGTAATCAATACCAATCTCACCGTATAACTCGTTACCAGTTCAATCATATCAGCAGGTACACATACACACCAAATATTATCATACAAATTACACATACCAGTATCTAGTATATATATATGTCCCACAATATAATAACATACGGACTTAACCTGACGTCGGTTAACGTTTAAATATGTTTCATAATCCTTGTCACCAACTGATATATAGATCTTTCTCAACAAAGATCAATGTTTAATATGCTTGATTTCAATATCCTTCTGCATGTCAGCATACCGATACATGCTCACCGTGAGCACCAAACGATTACATACCACGGAGTAATAATATCCGTGTTTATTCGTATATCCGGCATACACAGTATACCTCCTACGAATGAACAACCAACTATGCTATAATGATTCCAACACTTCTTTGTGTATAGGTAATCATTCTATTTGAGCATACATGGGTGTAAACATCTAACGGATGTAAGGATAACATAGGGAGTTGCAAGGTTCAAGGTAATTGCGCAACATGGGTTGCCTTCAAATATTATTAATTACTATTATGGGAACTCTATCACTTGCTCAGTCAATGTCCTCAGGCGTTCTAGGTTTCTAAGATCAGTAATTCTCGATCTGAAGTTGGTCTGTCTCATATGTTTGTGAGTGAGCAATACATATATATATATTTCAATATATTATTTTATTTTATTTTATTTATTTACTTCTTTTTCTTTAATGGAATAAGAATGGGTTCATGTACGGATCCGTTCGTACGTGAGGGTCGACGGTTCGGGTGAGCACCTGGGGTTATTAGGATATACGGTACCGGTGTTGGTAGGGTAAGGGATTCATCAATTTTGGTTGGGAATGACGGTTACTAGATATTTCTGGTTAATGTCAAACGGGAGATCTAACTTGGTACTATCATAACTATGGCCCGATAAGTCAGACTTATCATCAACCGATGCTCTAGAAATTTCGGCATCCTCGGTACTTTTTCTTATTTCCTTCCCCGGTTCCTTATCCGGGTCCCATTTCTCAATACATGTACCCACAAGATATGTACATATATATATATATACACGTTAGCACGTATAAATAATACTATATACTTTACACATATGTTGCCACTTTTACCTATTAATGTTCCCCGTGACTTCCCCTGAATTCCCTCGTGCGGACAAGTCTGTTATTATGTTCCGGACCATAATAACTCACTTGTCCATCCAAGTTCATCCAGACCTCGTCACAATAAATTATTAGTTGATATTCAGATCCTATAACACTTGAGCTACTGGTTATATTTTAGGTATCTTTTAAAGACATCCTAATTCTTTTATAACCAATGGCTCTGATACCAAGTTCTGTAACACCCCGTAACCGCAGCGGAAACGTAAACGGGATGCGACAGACACCTCTGACATCAACCACATTGTTTATAAAGAAAACCGAATGCATTAATATACTTCAAAATTACATTATCTCATCTTTCATTACCGTCTAGGTGATACACACATCATACAATACGGTTCATAATTCTATCTGTTATAATGTATCCTAACGTCCAGCACGCAAACCTTACACACATCAAGCACTTAGCACGTAATCAATCACCTTATCTTAGTTGTACCTGAAAAGCATGTGAGAAAACGGGTCAACTACGAATAGTTGGTGAGTTTCACAATTCGAGTATACCATGATAAATCATTATCATAAAATAATATTATTATCGATGTAATTATGCTGAGCCCACAAGTGAGAACTCTGTTAATCCCAAAACATATCGATTAACCTCCGGGAACTCTGTTACCCCAGAATACTTCCAATAACCTCTGGGAACTCTGTTACCCCAGAAACACATTTAATAACCTCTGGGAACTCTGTTACCCCAGAAACACATTTAATAACCTCTGGGAACTCGGTTACCCCAGAATACTTCCAATAACCTCTGGGAACTCTGTTACCCCAGAAACACATTTAATAACCTCTGGGAACTCTGTTACCCCAGAAACACATTTAATAACCTCTGGGAACTCGGTTACCCCAGAACACATTTAATAACCTCTGGGAACTCAGTTACCCCAGAACACTGTTTCGGGCCTTACACTGTTAGCAACTCATACAATTACCATCTTAATTCATTACCGTACGATTCCCGTACAATAAACATTATATAAATACGTTCACTTCCATGCGATCAGCATGTACTTAAACACTTTGATAAAAACATGCTTTCCGCCCCGGGAAAATATTTAAAACAGTTCAGTAAAAAGGGGCTCGTGAAAACTCACCTTAGCACATGCAAGCAGGTAACAACAATCATTATCAGTTAACACGTCCAATCTGTAATATGATCCCTACGATCGTTACTATACACTCATTATTAATATAACTTTAACCAAGTTAACCGGTACATCTGGGGGCACTGTTAACCCAGCACTGTACCCGTTCTGGGGGCAAGGTTAACCCAGAAACACTTCTCCGGACTCAGATTGTGATGTCGTTTAGAGTTCCAAGGTCACAACTACTATTAGTCGTTTTTCTCGTTTTGCGTGCCTAGCACGGTTATCCGTTTTTATGTTTCAAAAATAAGTTTGGTCACACACGACCCGAAAATAGTGGTTGACTGATAATTTAATTAAAGATGTGAAATTATAGCTTGGTTTAGACGTCCCGATTGGCCACGGGACCCGTTTCCGTCTTTGGCGTACCGGAAACTGTTAAAATAGATTAAAATTACTCAAATCATCCGAATTATTTTCGGATGATTCATTTTTACTTGTTTAACTCATTTATATGAAAATAGTCCATTTTTAGGGTTTTTATACACCAGTCAGCTCGCTTATGCGAACTTTACCGGTTTACGCGTTTTAACTTTAAAAGTTTGATAATTAGCACGATTAATTATCCGTTTACTCTCAGATCTTGAAATTTTGCCCAAATCACTTTTTAACAGTGGGTAATTTTATAAAAATATTTCCAGCATTAATTCTTATATTTAAAATTTATTTATCAATTTTTAAACACCATTTAAACACTAAATATGTCGTAAATACCAAACGATCTTAGAAAAATCCCAAATTTTTCCTGGATGTCCCCTGCCATCTACATAGTCCCCTGTAATTTTTCCAGAACCAAAATCTTCTTTTACATACCCTTTTTCCAAAACCGAGCTAGAAATCCCTAGAACTCGTTTAACCGAAAAGCCTACTTAGACTTCTCCAACGGACCTCAAATTTTGTGTGTGACTTATACATGATATGAAAAGCTTATCTACAAATTTCCAGAATTTTTCATGATATTTAACTATTTTTCACCATTTTTGGCCAAAACCGAGCATTAAATTCACCAAATATACATCCTTTATCCAAAAATTACCAAAAATTCACAGAATTCATATTTTCATGTGTTTAACACCTCTGTATAATTTCATGACCTAACTCTAAATGGCCAACAATCTGTCCAAAAACACATACACCGACATAAACCGAATATACCTTTCGTTTTCCGCCACTACAAGCTACAAACTCGTCTTTCCGCCTTATCTACCACTAAACACAGATCCTACAAACAACATACCAAAATACCAAGCAAATTACACTCACGATCAAGCCATTTCTTTCATGGTTACGGTTATGATACTAAAACAAAGATTTTAACCGTAAAAATTCGTTCTTGGCTCGTTTAACTCCTTTCTTGGACCAAGATCCCTTGTATAACTTGTATACATCACTTGATCATGCAAGAATCGGTTTTCATCTTTGAAACCTCATTTTCTTGCAAACAAACTCAAGAAACGAAGATGGAAACGTATATAACACGATTTTACCTTGGTTTTTCTTGCTAGAATTGTCGGTTTTTGATTCAAGATCTTGAGAGAATTAAAGGTTTGATGGATTGTGTTGTGAAAAAAGAAAATGAAGTGTGTTTGGGGGTGGTGTGTTGCGACCGGAGGTAGTGAGGGGGTGGGGTGGGACCCACCTCTTCATTCTTGGCCACTCATTTGGATATCGGATATCCGGATAATGTTTTGGATAATCTGGTTCAGTTCGTTTCTCGGTTAAACGCTTAAATCGGCTTAAAACGAGGCTAAAACGGTCGTTTTTCGGCTTAAAAATAAAATTTATATAAAACCGATTTAAAAACTTAAACCATGACATTTATTAACTTAAAACGTCATATTATTAGTTATTACGCATCTTTTTCGGCTTGATCGATCGTCTCTTGCTCGGTTTGGTATTAAAGGTTTCGTTTAACGTACCGACGTACTATTAAATCGAAATCCTTTTTCTGTGCTATAATCCACTTATCCCGAAGCTTTAATACTTCGTAACATCACTAAATATCATATATCTCGTCTATAATTGAACCCTCGATTCATTCGGGTTTCAATAACTATCGATCGTTTGATCGCATAATCAATACGGTGAATTATATATTCACGTACAATCAATACTATGAACCATGTATTCTCGTATAATTACCATGGTAACTCATGTACCCGACATTACATATGACGTAACTAACGTCTACCCGGTTAGGGTATACCTGGTTTCGTCGGAATCGTTACAGGTGATATCATGTATCACAACTAAATTTAAACATTATTGACATCTAACTAGGCGAACAAACTACTGTATCAATGTACACAACTGTTGGGTTTGAAAATAAAATGTTGGTCGACAACCCCGACATTGGTGTCCATCACCATAATATGTCTTCTGGAACCCTCAGTTATTGTAACCAGCAGTTCTTTGCAGGTGCTTTGTAAAAACAGCACTTATTGCACATCTTCTCTGATGATCAACGACCTCACCAGCAGTTATGTAACAATAAATAGAACTGCTTGTTTGAATCAGCAGTTCTATGAAGGGTTAAATCTCCATTACCAATAGTTGTAGGCTTTTCCCCAGGATTTCAGTAATCATCTGGGGACTCACTATGAAGCATTTGATTTGGTTGTACACGTGGCAATCTATTACCCTCATGAGGGAAATTTACCGTACTAAGTTCCTCATCGACCTCGTCATACGAATGTCTATATTCTTGGGTGGAGTCATGAGGACAACATGATTTTTTCTATCCAACTGATCTTGGGCATAAAACACCTAGCGTGCTTGCAAGGCCAATATGAACGGATCAGCCTTGTGGCCAAATTTGTTTAGGACGACCGAAGTGTAACCAAGAATATCATGTTTGACATGTTTACGGTCAACCCATCGGCATATGAAGACCGGAATTTTTTTAGTATGATAATCTAGGTCTCATATCTCTTGCAAAACCTCAAAATAAAAGTTTGTCCATAGGTCACCAGGTCTTTTTTATGTGCATGTCATCTGCCTATACACCAACCCCGTTGTTCTGGTAATCTCTACCATCATGAGATTTTGTACGAAATTTAAAAGCTTTGATGTCATATAAGTCGTATTTGTATACGTTGCGGTGTGCTCCATGTGCAATCTACTTTACGGTTTCCGATATAGAACCCGGGGAGACCGCTAGCTCTCTTTCAACCTGAATTTCATTACAAGGATTAGATTCACCTACATTACAGAAACTATAAAAGATTTTTTTTTAATTATAGAAGACTTAAAAATTTGATCTACCTTGTCGCGTAACCAGTCACTAAACTTTAAGGTATGCTCATTCTCCAGCAATGCTTGTCGTTTACCAGGCATTTGGTTTTTTCAAAAGGCCTTGTGTTATCTGCAAGTAGGAGTATAATATATTGAGAATTAATATATATATATATATATATATATATATATTTAATTTAGAGTATATATGTTAGTAATACTTACTCGATATACGGCGCTATTTCGGGCTTATTCTTCAGCACATAGAAATGTGCTCTCTTGAAGAGATGAGGAGAAACTTCAACTGATTTAGCGGCTGTAATAGGAATTGTATCCCCATTATCATCATTCATATCATGTGGAATACCAACAGTACTCTTGATGCTTTTTTGGTATTCGCTGAGAAACTCGATTGTTTCTTCCGCAATGTTCTCCTCGGCAATGCACCCTTCTGGATAAGTTTTGTTTCGTACATGCTCTTTGATAACCTTCATACACCTTTCAAAGGGATACATCTAACGAAAGCATGGTGGCCACATAATTTTATCTCTGATAAGGTGCACGGTTAAGTGAACCATGACATCAAAAAATGATGGAGGAAAGTACTTCTCCAGCAGGCACAGTGTAACTATTTGCTCTTCCTGCGTTTTATCAAGCTCTTTTACAATGATTTTTTTGCTACAAGTTGACTTGAAAAGAAAAACAAAGCATGATTGTAGCATTTCTCCTTGGTTCTGGCATGATGGACCGTATTGCAAGGGGCAGAAACTGTTGCGTAAGCATGTGATAATCATGTGATTTAAGGCCTTGTAGCTTCCTTTCTTTAAGATTCACCAATCTAGAGACGTTAGAATAATACCCTAGTGGAGCCTTCAGTTTATAAAATATTTCAAAAAACATGTCTTTTTCTTTTGCTGATAATGTGAAGCATACTGCAGGCAGTTTTGTATTGCTGCCTTTTGCTTTTGGTTGCAACTCCTTTTTAATCCCTAAAATCTTCAAATCCTTTCTAGCTGCCAATCCGTCTTTTGTCCTACCGGGATGTTCAGCAACGTCCCGACAATATTCACTGCCACATTCTTTTCAACATGCATTAAATCAATACAATGTTGTACAGGTAAATGCTTCCAATAGCTGAGCCGTTGGTACTATATGTTGAACGTCTTCCAATATGGATGCGGCGTTATGTTATCCCCTTTTCTCTTACTCCCACTTAGAGATTCGGATCCCTTTCCCCATTCAATCTTAATGTTTTTTACCTCATCGTATATCTTTTCCCCTGTCATAGGCTCTTTAGCGGTTCTCATTTCTTCTTTTCTGTTGAACGTCTTTGTTTGTTTTCTGAAAGGGTGGTCATGTGATAGATACCTTCTGTGGGCAGCATAACTCTGCTTCTTTGTGTGATAAAGTCGAACATACTGAGTGTCACCTCGACACACTATACAACCTTTGAATCCACTGTAAGGGCAACCACATAGTGTACCAAGAGTAGGGTAATCATTAATCGTCCATAACACAACTGCATGTAGTGTAAACATTTCTTGTTTATATGCATCATATGTTGGCTCCCCGACCTCAAATAAAGATGCTAGATCGTCAATTAAAGGCTGTAAAAACACATCAATATTGTTTCCTGGCACTCCGGATATTAATAAGGAAAGCATGATGAACTTTCTTTTCATATACATCCAAGGTGGACATGAAATAGAAATTGGTGGTGATGTTTCCTTGCAATTACGAACTGCATAATCAAGAAATGCCTTAACACCATCTTTATATTCTTTACTGTACCTGTCGCCAACTGACATCCAAGACTTATCCATCTTCTAAGAATATTTTTATTAACTGTGTCATCAACGATACATACATACATATATATATATATATATATATATATACTAATTAACGTTAAAAAATGTAACTGAAATTTTATTATGTATGACATTAAAAGCAAAAATATTTGGTACTCACCTGAGATTAATGAAGCTTTTTGGTAGGATTGAGAAGCCGGAAGCAATTTATTGATGAGAGTTCAATAAATACACTAGCGATTTATTAGGGTTTGGTGAGATTGTGAGATTTTATTTGGTCAGAGTTCAACTAATTGATGAGAGTTCAATTATATTCTCAAACGGTTGGGGCGCTTATGATTATAAAAATGTTAGAAGAGGTTCTATTATGTTCTCAGGGTGTAGTTCAAACGGTTGAGGCGCTTGTGATTAAACACATATTGCAATTGTCGCGGGTTCGAAACTCAGGAATATATTTTTATTAAATTTTTGTATTAACCTTTTTTAATGAAATAAATACACTGTGTATGGTCAAATATCCCATTTTGAAAACACTCAAACTAATATACTCATTAAAAGGCCTTTAATCTTCCCTAAGCAAACAACATACAGTTTTTTATTTTTTTGAACGACAAAAAACAATTAGAAATAAACTTCTCCTAATTAAAAGGCCCTTCTAGACACGTGGTTGTTGCAGGCACAAATCCCGTTCCTCGAGGAGTACGCTATTGTGCTATGGGAGCAGATACAGGCCACCGAGGCCACCATCCAAACGTTGGCCAACCTGAAGAGGCAACTTCGGGAGGGCCACGTTAAACTGGACCAGGAATTTCATATGTGGTGCTAGGCCAACAACATTTATTGCATTTTGTACTATCATCTACTACATTGTTCTCATGAATTTCGAAGTTGACAGTTAATATGAATTGTGAAAGCATTTAATTATGAACTTACTGGTACTCACATTTTAGTACTGTGTTGGCCTACAACATTTACTACATTGTGTACTATCATCTACTACATTGTTCTCATGAATTTCGAGCTTGACAGTTAATGTGAATTATGAAAGCATTTAATTATGTACTTTCTGGTACTCACATTTTAGTATTTTGCTAGGCCTACAACATTTACTGCATTGTGTACTATTATCTACTGCATTGAAGTTGACAGTTAATGTAAAGTGTGAAAGCATTCAATTATAAACCTCCTGGTACACACATTTTAGGTCAAACCCTAACCTAAGGCGGAAATGTCGGGGGTGCAAACTGATTTTTCACAGCTCACAAGGTACTATAATGCAATTTTAAGGTGACAATATTTAATTCGTTTTTTTAAATAAACAATTTACAAATCAGTACATCAAATCATAGAATATTACAAAACTAATCTAATAATCTTGACTAAGTTTGTAAATCCAACTTGATAACCTGCAAATCCGTAAAAAATAGATATTTTAGTCGACACGAGGTTGAGTGAGAAAATCACCAGTTTTGATTACAGTATAATAATATATAAATAAATAACCACAAAACTGTCATCTGTGACTACAAACAATCTAATCATAGCATGTAAATATTGCAAACAATAATGATGTGTGGGCTAAACCGTTGCCATATGAATCGGGCGTTGGTTACCATAATTGAGTTGTCGGTGAAACCATTGTCATGCGATCGGACGTCGGCCACTACGACATAATGTGATAAATATGATGGACCTCTCCAGATGTGATAAATAAACATAAAATCAAATAACAAGTAGCAAGTAGTCATTCAAATGATACACAACACAATTATTAACAATTTGAATTTGATAGTCCAATGTAAAAATGAAGTTTGATAGAAGGTACACATATTCTGTAAGTCCCCGTTCCCGATGCACTACATTAGTAAGTTGGATTTACTCACATTTTATATCACACCCCAACCTAAGGCGGAAATGTCGGTGTACGAACTAATTGTTCACAGCTCACAAGGTACTATAATGCAATTGTAAGGTGACAATATTTAATTCATTTTTTTAAATAAACAATTTACAAATCAGTATATCAAATCATAGAATATTACAAAACTAATCTAATAATATTGACTAAGTTTTTAAATCCAAAAAGGCATCTCTACGTGATCTTCATCTTGTTAAAAAATCCAACCTGATAACTTGCAAATCCGTACAAAATAGATATTTTTGTCGACACGAGGTTAAGTGTGAAAATCACCAGTTTTGATTACAATATAATAATGTATAAATAAAGAACCGCAAAACTGTCATCTGTGACTATAAGAAATCAAATAATAGCATGTAAATATTGCAAACAATAATGACGCGTGGGCTAAACCGTTGCCATGTGAATCGGGCGTTGGTTACCACAATTGAGTTGTTGGTGAAACCATTGTCATGCGATCGGACGTCGGCCACAACGACATAATGTGATAAATATGATGGACCTCTTCAAATGCGATAAATAAACACAAAATCAAATAACAATTAGCAAGTAGTCATTCAATTGATATGCAACACAAATATTAACAGTTTGAATTTGATAGTCCAATGTAAAAATGAAGTTTGATAGAAGGTACACATATTCTGTAAGTCCCCGTTCCCGGTGCTCTACATTTGGACGTTGGATTTATTCACATTTTATATCACACCCCAACCTAAGGCGGAAATGTCGGTGTGCGAACTGATTGTTCACAGCTCACAAGGTACTATAATGCAATTGTAAGGTGACAATATTTAATTCATTTTTTTAAATAAACAATTTACAAATCAGTACATCAAATCATAGAATATTACAAAACTAATCTAATAAAATTATCTAAGTTTTTAAATCCAAAAAGGCATCTCTACGTGATCTTCATCATGTTATAAAATCCAACCTGATAACTTGCAAATCCGTACAAAATAGATATTTTTGTCGACACGAGGTTAAGTGTGAAAATCACCAGTTTTGATTACAATATAATAATGTATAAATAAAGAACCGCAAAACTGTCATCTGTGACTATAAGAAATCAAATAATAGCATGTAAATATTGCAAACAATAATGACGCGTGGGCTAAACCGTTGCCATGTGAATCGGGCGTTGGTTACCATAATTGAGTTGTTGGTGAGACCATTGTCATGCGATCGGACGTCGGCCACTACGACATAATGTGATAAATATGGTGGACCTCTTCAAATGCGATAAATAAACACAAAATAAAATAACAATTAGCAAGTAGTCATTCAATTGATATACAACACAAATATTAACAGTTTGCATTTGATAGTACAATGTAAAAATGAAGTTAGATAGAAGGTACGCATATTCTGTAAGGCCCCGTTCCCGGTACTCTACATTTGGACGTTGGTTTTACTCAAATTTTATGTCACACCCCAACCTAAGGCGGAAATGTCGGGGTGCGAACTGATTGTTCACAGCTCACAAGGTACTATAATGCAATTGTAAGGTGACAATATTTAATTCATTTTTTTAAATAAACAATTTACAAATCAGTACATCAAATCGTAGAATATTACAAAACTAATCTAATAATCTTAACTAAGTTTTTAAATCCAAAAAGGCATCTCTACGTTATCTTCATCTTGTTAAAAAAACCAAACTGATAACTTGCAAATCCGTACAAAATAGATATTTTTGTCGACACGAGGTTAAGTGTGCAAAATCACCAGTTTTGATTACAATATAATAATGTATAAATAAAGAACCGCAAAACTGCCATCTGTGACTATAAGAAATCAAATAAAAGCATGTAAATATTGCAAACAATAATGACGCGTGGGCTAAACCGTTGCCATGTGAATCGGGCATTGGTTACCATAATTGAGTTGTTGGTGAAACCATTGTCATGCGATCGGACGTCGGCCACTACGACATAATGTGATAAATATGATGGACCTCTTCAAATGCGATAAATAAACACAAAATCAAATAACAATTAGCAAGTAGTCATTCAATTGATATACAACACAAATATTAACAGTTTGCATTTGATAGTACAATGTAAAAATGAAGTTTGATAGAAGGTACGCATATTCTGTAAGGCCCCGTTCCCGGTACTCTACATTTGGACGTTGGTTTTACTCACATTTTATGTCACACCCCAACCTAAGGCGGAAATGTCGGGGTGCGAACTGATTGTTCACAGCTCACAAGGTACTATAATGCAATTGTAAGGTGACAATATTTAATTCATTTTTTTAAATAAACAATTTAAAATCAGTACATCAAATCATAGAATATTACAAAACTAATCTAATAAAATTGTCTAAGTTTTTAAATCCAAAAAGGCATCTCTACGTGATCTTCATCATGTTAAAAAATCCAACCTGATAACTTGCAAATCCGTACAAAATAGATATTTTTGTCGACACGAGGTTGAGTGTGAAAATCACCAGTTTTGAATACAATATAATAATGTATAAATAAAGAACCGCAAAACTGTCATCTGTGACTATAAGAAATCAAATAATAGCATGTAAATATTGCAAACAATAATGACGTGTGGGCTAAACCGTTTCCATGTGAATCGGGCGTTGGTTACCATAATTGAGTTGGTGGTGAAACCATTGTCATGCGATCGGACGTCGGCCACTACGACATAATGTGATAAATATGATGGACCTCTTCAAATGCGATAAATTAACACAAAATCAAATAACAATTAGCAAGTAGTCATTCAATTGATATACAACACAAATATTAACAGTTTGCATTTGATAGTACAATGTAAAAATGAAGTTTGATAGAAGGTACGCATATTCTGTAAGACCCCGTTCACGGTACTCTACATTTGGACGTTGGTTTTACTCACATTTTATGTCACCCCAACCTAAGGCGGAAATGTCGGGGTGCGAACTGATTGTTCACAGCTCACAAGGTACTATAATGCAATTGTAAGGTGACAATATTTAATTCATTTTTTTAAATAAACAATTTATAAATCAGTACATCAAATCATAGAATATTACAAAACTAATCTAATAATATTGACTAAGTTTTTAAATCCAAAAAGGCATCTCTACGTGATCTTTATCTTGTTAAAAAATCTAACTTGATAACTTGCAAATCCTTACAAAATAGATATTTTTGTCGACACGAGGTTGAGTGTGAAAATCACCAGTTTTGATTACAATATAATAATGTATATATAAAGAACCGCAAAACTGTCATCTGTGACTATAAGATATCAAATCATAGCATGTAAATATTGCAAACAATAATGACGTGTGGGCTAAGCCGTTGCCATGTGAATCGGGCGTTGGTTACCATAATTGAGTTGTTGGTGAAACCATTGTCATGCGATCGGACGTCGGCCACTACGACATAATGTGATAAATATGATGGACCTCTTCAAATGCGATAAATAAACACAAAATCAAATAACAATTAGCAAGTAGTCATTCAATTGATATACAACACAAATATTAACAGTTTGCATTTGATAGTACAATGTAAAAATAAAGTTTGATAGAAGGTACGCATATTCTGTAAGGCCCCGTTCCCGGTACTCTACATTTGGACGTTGGTTTTACTCACATTTTATGTCACACCCCAACCTAAGGCGGAAATGTCGGGGTGCGAACTGATTGTTCACAGCTCACAAGGTACTATAATGCAATTGTAAGGTGACAATATTTAATTCATTTTTTTAAATAAACAATTTATAAATCAGTACATCAAATCATAGAATATTACAAAACTAATCTAATAATATTGACTAAGTTTTTAAATCCAAAAAGGCATCTCTACGTGATCTTTATCTTGTTAAAAAATCTAACCTGATAACTTGCAAATCCTTACAAAATAGATATTTTTGTCGACACGAGGTTGAGTGTGAAAATCACCAGTTTTGATTACAATATAATAATGTATATATAAAGAACCGCAAAATTGTCATCTGTGACTATAAGATATCAAATCATAGCATGTAAATATTGCAAACAATAATGACGTGTGGGCTAAGCCGTTGCCATGTGAATCGGGCGTTGGTTACCATAATTGAGTTGTTGGTGAAACCATTGTCATGCGATCGGACGTCGGCCACTACGACATAATGTGATAAATATGATGGACCTCTTCAAATGCGATAAATAAACACAAAATCAAATAACAATTAGCAAGTAGTCATTCAATTGATATACAACACAAATATTAACAGTTTGCATTTGATAGTACAATGTAAAAATAAAGTTTGATAGAAGGTACGCATATTCTGTAAGGCCCCGTTCCCGGTACTCTACATTTGGACGTTGGTTTTACTCACATTTTATGTCACACCCCAACCTAAGGCGGAAATGTCGGGGTGCGAACTGATTGTTCACAGCTCACAAGGTACTATAATGCAATTGTAAGGTGACAATATTTAATTCATTTTTTTAAATAAACAATTTACAAATCAGTACATCAACTCCTAGAATATTACAAAACTAATCTAATAATCTTGACTAAGTTTTTAAATTCAAAAAGGCATCTCTACGTGATCTTCATCTTGTTAAAAAATCCAACCTGATAACCTGCAAATCCATACAAAATAGATATTTTTGTCAACACGAGGTTGAGTGAGAAAATAACCAGTTTTGATTACAATATAATAATGTATAAATAAAGAACCACAAAACTATCATATGTGACTATAAACAATCAAATCATAGCATGTAAGTACTGCAAACAATAATAATGTGTGGGCTAAACCGTTGCCATGTGAATCGAGTGTTGGTTACCATAATTGAATTGTCGGTGAAACCATGGTCATGCGATCGGACGCCGGCCACTACGACATAATGTGATAAATATGATGGACCTCTCCAAATGCGATAAATAAACACAAAATCAATTAACAAATAGCAAGTAGTCATTCAATTGATACACAACACAAATATTAACAGTTTGCATTTGATAGTAAAATGTAAAAATGAAGTTTGATAGAAGGTACACATATTCTGTAAGGCCCGGTTCCTGGTGCTCTACATTTGGACATTGGATTTACTCATAAACGCAGTTTTAGATATCAGAGTTAATAATAAAAAAAACTTGCATGGAAATAATTAAAACTTAAATCATTTGTTACAAATATTCATATTTGTCTTTTAAAACATAACTCAAATTATAGTAATAAAACATCATGACAAATTTTCAGATGCCAGTCTCGTCCAATCCTGCCATGTATCCTCCTCAAGCTAACTGTTTCAATCTATTCACCTGTGTGCATGCTAAAAGTCAGCTACACTGAGTGAGTTCTAGTTAATACAGGTAACACACAATACATTCTTATATTACATAATTGACCTTCTTTACTTTCTTTCATACATAAGTAAGTATATACTTTCATTCTTACTTTCATACTTTTCTTCTTTCATACTTCATATTTTATTTCTTTACTTACATACTTATACGTTTTAAAGAGACTTTCGCCCTATAACCTCACAGATATTATTAGGGTCTGCCACCCTTAAAGAGCCTCTCGCCATATAACCTCACAGATATTATTAGGGTGTGCCACCTTACTTCACAGATATTATTAGGGTCTGTCACCCTCCTTCACAGATATTATTAGGGTCTGCCACCCTCCTTCACAGATATTATTAAGGTCTGCCACCCATTACCGTCAATTCCTTCATATCGTACTTTCCTTTTCTTTTTATAAATTTTATATACTTTCTTACATACTCCTTAATCTATAACATACATACATCATACATACAACATATATAAACAATCACATCTTTAAACTATCTCCTAACAGTACAGGCAATATCCGAAGATCTTTCATGTACCGTCATGCCTTCAATCATAACCTTCACGTATATCATAATAGGCATAGACTTACCACTTAAGGTAAGTTTATTAACTAATCACATCGAGTATGCACACAGCCCCGAAAACATAACAAGGAATGGGGCTAGAAACTCACTTGGATCCTGTTACGCTCTCCGTTAATCATTATCTCTTTCTTTAACTGAGCTCGGCTAACTGTCAAATATATACATGTTAATTAACTGTATATATGATTAAGTTGGTATTTTAGTTAACCAATGTATTTCCTAAGTTAAGCTTGTCTTGATTAGTTGTTACAGATGGGCCAAGTTAGTTAATTTATGCCCATTGTCCATCATAGCACCTGGGCCCAACTGGCTAGGCCCAAAGTGAATAGAGAATCATGTGGCCGAGATCTCAAGGCAGAGAACTCAGGTTGGCCGAGAACCCTGTTTTGACCGAGAACCCATAAGATGGCCGAGAATTCTTGGTCCCCGAGAACTCAGGTCTCCAAGAACTCTCGTTGACCGAGAACTCATATTTACCGGGTTCTTGTGTTGACCGAGAACTTATGGCAGGTTCAGGTCACCGAGAATCCATGTCTGATGCTTTCAGCTCATGCTTTCTATCTTTATATCCATTATAGGCTCAAATAACGGTTAACGGTCCATAATTACACTTTTAACTACCTATATCCCATTCTCTTTGACCGTTTTACATTCGTTATTAACCCATCATCAAGACATAACTCGTTTCTAGCATAAAGGTACCGAGAACTTATGGCAGGTTCAGGTCACCGAGAATCCATGTCTGATGCTTTCAGCTCATGCTTTCTATCTTTATATCCATTATAGGCTCAAATAACGGTTAACGGTCCATAATTACACTTTTAACTACCTATATCCCATTCTCCTTGACCGTTTTACATTCGTTATTAACCCATCATCAAGACATAACTCGTTTCTAGCATAAAGCTTGAACCTTTATAGATTTAAAACGTTCTAGCTAGATCTAGGGTTTCCTTTATGAACCGTATAAAGTCTTGAGTTCATTAAGTTCATTTTAATCATCAAGATTGTATTTTTATGAAACATCTAGACCTGATCTACTCTAAGGTTAAGTTTCATAACAAACCGTTCATAAAAACGTAACATTTAAATGTAAAGAACATACCTTTAGACATTTGTTAGGTCACCGCTAGCTTGATACATGATCTTGGACTTCTTAGCTTGCTTTGGTTATAATAACAATCTTGTGTCTTGCTTTAGTATCCAAGATCTAACAAGGTATTGCTCGTTTTTGGCCTTGAATCCTTTCCCTCTAGTCGCGGCCGTAAGTATGAGGGTATGTGTATTTTTTATGGTGTGTAGGGAATATTATGGATAAGATGGATGAAAATAGAAAGAATTAGAGTTTAAGGGGGTATTTATCTTCCTCAACTTCCCAAGTGGCATCCGATCCCTTGCAGTGCTTCCATATAACTTTCACTAAGGGTATAACCTTATGACAAAGTTGCTTCTCCTTGCGGTCAACTATCTCAATCGGTTGCTCAATATAGTTCAACTGTTCATCAACCTCAATGTCCATAAATGGCATATGAGATGTGTCATCACCCAGACATTTTCTCAGATGAGAAACATTGAAGGTTGAATGAATTCATTCTAACTCTTCGGGCAACTCTAGCTTGTAGGCCACTTCACCAACACGATCTATGATTTTAAACCGTCCAATGTACCTTGGACTCAACTTTCCTCTTTTCCTAAAACAGATAATTCCTTTCCAAGGCGAGACCTTGAGCATCACATTGTCTCTAACGTTAAACTCAATCGGTCGTCGTCGCTTATCTGCATACGACTTCTGCCTGTCTTGAGCAGCTTTCATTCTAGCCTTAATCTGATCGAACTTTGAAGATGTCTCTTGAACAACCTTTAGGCTTCCCATTTCCTTCTGACCAATATCTCCCTAACATACAGGGGTTCTACATCGCCTACCATAAAATATTTCAAACGGTGGCATGCCAATGCTTGAATGGTAACTGTTGTCGTAGGAGAACTCTGGCATATGCAGATGGTCATCCCAACTTCCACCAAAATCTAAAACACAAGCACGTAGCATATCCTCAAGGGTTTGGATCGTCCTTTCAGAATGTCCATCTGTTTGGGGATGATACGCCGTACTGATGTTCAATCTCATCCCCATGACTTCATGGAACTTACTCCAAAACCTCGAAGTAAACTGAGTATCCCTATCAGACACGATCGATAACGGTACTCCATGCTTAGTCACAGCCTCTTTTATGAACAAGCTTGCTAACGTTTCTGACGAGATAACCTCTCGTATGGGAAGAAAGTGAGCACTCTTGGTCAAACGGTCCACAATCACCCAGATGGTATCATGATGCTTTGCTGTATGAGGTAGCTTAGTTATGAAATCCATAGTGATGTGTTCCCACTTTCATTCAGGTATTTCAAGCGGTTGCATTTTCTAATAAGGCTTTTGATATTTGGCTTTGACTAGTAAACAAGTTAAGCACTTACTAACATAATCCACCACATCATTTTTCATTCCTGGCCACCAATAATCTCTTTTCAAATCTTGGTACAATTTCGTAGCTCCAGGATGAATTGAGTATCTTGACTTATGAGCTTCATCCAAGATTCGACTTCTAAGATCCCCATGACGTGGAATCCACATGCGGTCAAACCTAGTCTTAACACAATGAGTTTTTTCCATCAACTCATCTTGTTGGCCGTAAATTCTTTCTTTCTTTATCAGCCCTTCATTTATCAGTACCTCTGACTGCACTTTGATGATTTCTTCAAATAGGCTTGAGTTCATAATCAACTGGTACGACTTCACTGTTGCAAGGATTTCCTCATTCTTATGACTTAGCGTGTCGGCGACAACATTAGCTTTACCAGGGTAGTATTTAATGTCACAGTCGTAATCCTTAATCAACTCCAACCATCTTCTCTGTCTCATGTTTAATTCCTTCTGCTCAAAGAAGTACTTTAAACTCTTATGATCTGTGTAAATGGTGCACTTAGTACCATACAGATAATGCCTTCATATCTTGAGAGCATGTACTACTGCTGCTAGCTCTAAATCATGTGTCGGATAAGTACTCTCATGGACTTTCAACTCTCTAGACGTGTATGCTATTACTTTTCCTCGTTGCATCAACACGCAACCTAACCCACGATACGAAGCATCAGTACAAACAACCAAATCCTCGTCGCCATCGGGTAAAGCAAGGATTGGAGCTTGCGTGAGTCTCTTCTTTAATTCTTCAAAAGCTTCTTCTTGGAACTTTCCCCAACTGAATACTACCGACTTTCGGGTCATACCGATAACGGTGCAGCTATCTTGGTGAAACCTTCGATGAATATCCTATAGTATCCATCTAACCCTAAGAAATTTTGTATATCCGTTGGATTCTGTGGAGTCTTCCAATTCGTTATTGCCTTATTCTTAGCTGGGTCCATGGTAATCCCTTCAGGATTAATCAAGTGACCTAGAAATTGCACTTCTCGTAGCTAGAGCGCGCATTTCGAAAACTTAGCATACAAATTTTCTTCCTTCAGAATTTCCAATACTTCTCTCAGATGCTCGACATGATCAGACTCGCTTTTTGAATAAATCAAGATATCATCGATGAGGACGATAACTGACTTATCCAACATTGGCCGACATACCCTGTTCATCATGTCCATAAATGATACGGGAGCATTCGTTAGACCGAATGA
The DNA here is from genome assembly GCF_021521415.1 of Bidens hawaiensis. Classification (NCBI taxonomy): domain Eukaryota; kingdom Viridiplantae; phylum Streptophyta; class Magnoliopsida; order Asterales; family Asteraceae; genus Bidens; species Bidens hawaiensis. The sequence continues at coordinate 304,682 of NW_027492430.1, read as the reverse complement.
CATCACGAGGAACTCGTAGTGTCCATACCGCATTCGAAACAATGTTTTAGGGATGTCTACCTATTTCACCTTCAGCTGATGATAGCCTGATCTGAGATCTATCCGTGAGAACCAACTTGAACCTTGCAGTTGGTCAAACAGATCATTAATCCTTGGCAAAGGATATCTATTCTTTACCGTAAGCTTAGTCAACTCGCGATAGTCTATGCACATTCTCATACTTCCGTCCTTCTTCTTCATGAATAACACTGGTGTGCCCCACGGGGAAACACTTGGTCTTATAAAACCCTTGTCGAGGAGTTATTGCAGTTGGGACATCAGTTCTTTCATCTTGGATGGCACTAGACGGTAAGGCGCTTTCGCGACGGGTTGGGCTCCTGGTACTAAATCTTTCTGGAATTCTTTCTCGCGCTCCGGTGGCAACCCCAGAAGATCCTCAGGGAATACTTCTGGGTATTCGTGCACGATAGGAATATATTTCATTCCTCTTGTCTCGGCCATAGCGTTGACAGCATACGCTAGGTAGGCACCGCACCCTCGCCTTAACAAACCCTCGGCTTTTATCATCGAAATGACATTAAGCCCAGAACTTTCCTTATCACCATAAGCCATCACCACACTACCATCCAAGGAATTTAACCTTATTATCCTATTCTTACACACTATTTGAGCCTCAGACTCAGACAACCAATCCATCCCCAAAACCACATCGAACCCTCCTAAGGTCATAACATACAAGGTAACAGGGAACTCATGTCTCTCTAACTCTATCTTACAGTCCTTAACCATTTTCATTATTTTAACTGAGGTGTCACTAGCGGTTTCTACTATAACGGTTTCAGACACTCGGCAACATTTCATTTTAGCTAATTTACTAAATGGTGTAGCTACGAAACTTCATTTCGCACCCGAATCAAATAATACCGAAGCAGAAACACCGTTTACAAAAAACGTAAATGTCACAATGTCTGGAATATGTTTGGCTTGCTCATGAGTCAGCATGTAGGCTCTGGTCTTTGGCCTCGACGGTTCAGCATCTTTCTTTCCACCGCCACCAGCTGCAGTACATTCCCAGGCTATATGACCCTTCTTCCCGCATTTGTAACATGTGGGTTCGGCGTTACAATAATGAGCGTAATGCCCCATCTTCCCACATGTGTAACAGGCATTTTACCCTAGCCTGCACTCTCCACCATGAGATTTCCCACACTTATGGCACACATCAGAACCAGTTTCCCACTTGCACTCACCACCGTACATCTTACCACAAATATTACACGACTTCCTTTCCCACATCTTCTGTTTCTTATCCTTGGAGTTCCACAACTGTGTACCAGGGAGTTTAGCAGGAGCAACTCATTGCTTCTCCTTCTTCTCTTCTACCACCACATCGTCCACGCCCAGATCATCGTAAACCATCTCAGCGAGTTTGACAGCAGAGTCAAAAGTAGCAGGTTTACTAGTCTTGACTAATGTGCGAACATTCTGCGGTGGTCCCCTCACATAACACTTGATTCGTTTGGCCTCAGTGTTCACCATGTCTGGCACGATCCTAGACAGGCGGTTGAATTCAGTAGTGTACTTGCGGTGTGTCATCTTACCCGCTTTCAAATTCAGAAACTTCATCTCAACCCTTTCAACCTCTGCATCAGCACAAAACCTCTTCATTACCAACTCCTTCAGATCATCCCACCTCATCGCCTTTATCAATTCCCGGCTCTTCCTCTGCTCAACCGACTCCCACCAGTACATTACCTCATCACCAAACGATTGGGTAGTATATCCCACGGCTTGGTCGGGACGGCACTCGCTTATGTGGAAAACCTTGTCCATAGTGGTTATCCACCAGAGAGTACCGATTGCGTCTCCCAACTCGGTTAGCTTTGGCGGGTCACATCCTTTGAAGGACTTATAGTTACACCCACCTCGGCCTCTTTTCATATCATCAACCTTCAAAGACCTAACCACAATTAACTCCTACTCTCTCTCATCATCCTTCTTACTATTTTCCCCAGACTTCTCAACTCTTCCCTGGCTTTTGGCAGGCCCTTCAGGAGTCAAATTCTTCACAGCAGTGGCTACAGCTTGGACAATGGCTGCTTGAATTGCGGGATCCAGTTGAACCCCTTCGTTGTTTCTCGTGTTTCCTCCAGCTGCGCTTCCTTCATATCCGGTGTTGGAAGCTGTTTCAACCGAAGGTTGTTGGACATGACGAGGCCTGCCACGACGTCCAGTGCGACCTCGGCTCTCACAATTCCTCCAGTTCCAGCCATCTTATTCTAAAAGGGAAAACACAAACGTCATCACTCAAGGAACTATTTAGTACAAGGATAGTAAGGATAACAGGTAATAACAGCGGCCAGCTATGATTAGCTGATCATGTTACTTATAGTGTCCTTTACACTTCCCCTTATGAGTCTATTTGTGTTGGTTCTACTTTCAAATAGTCAATCAATCAAAACAATCAATTAATCTTATCCCTAACATGCACATATCCTTTCTTTAACAATTAAGCTAACATTAACATACATTATTTAACCATACACTTTACCTTTACAGAGCTTGCTTGAGTGACACATGGCATTCTTGAACTGGCATCTTCTTTCTTTTCTTACTTAAATCACATTCTCTGTTCGAGTCTAAGCATGTAGAATGCTTAGATCTCTCGAACTTTGCTCTGATACCAACTTGTAAGGCCTCGTTCCAGGGGCTCTACATTTGGACGTTGGATTTACTCATAAATGCAGTTCTAAATATCAAAGTTAATAATAAAAAAAACTTGCACGGAAATAATTAAAACTTAAATCATTCGTTACAAACATCCATATTTGTCTTTTAAAACATAATTCAAATTATAGTAATAAAACATCATGACAAATCTTCATATGCCAGTCTCGTCCAATCCTGCCATGTATCCTCCTCAAGCTAACTGTTTCAATCTATTCACCTGCGTGCATACTAAAAATCAGCTATACTGAGTGAGTTCTAGTTAATACAGGTAAATCACAATACATTTTTATATTACATACTTGACCTTCTTTACTTTCTTTCATACATACGTAAGTATATACTTTCATTCTTACTTTCAAACTTTTCATCTTTCATACTTCATATTTTACCTTTATTTACTTACATACTTATACGTTTTAAAGAGCCTTTCGCCCTATAACCACGCATATATTATTAGGGTATGCCACCCTTAAAGAGCCTCTCGCCCTATAACCTCACAGATATTATTAGGGTCTGCCACCCTCCTTCACAAATATTATTAGGGTCTGCCACCCTCCTTCACTGATATTATTAGGGTCTGCCACCCTCCTTCACAGATATTATTAGGGTCTGCCACCCTTTACCGTCAATTCCTTCATATCATACTTTCCTTTTCTTTTTATAAATTTTATATACTTTCTTACATACTCCTTAATCTATAACATGCATACATCATACATACAACATATATATACAATCACATATTTAAACTATCTCCTAACAGTACATGCAATATCCGAAGATTGTTCATGTACCGTCAAGAATTCAATCATAACCTTCACGTATATCATAATAGGCATAAACTTACAACATAAGGTGAGTTTGTTAACTAATCACATCGAGTATGCACACAGCCCCGAAAATATAACAAGGAATGGGGCTAGAAACTCACATAGATCCTGTTACGCTCTCCGTTAATCATTATCCCTTTCTTTAATTGAGCTCGGCTAACTATTAAATATATATATGTTAATTAACTGTATATATGATTAAGTTGGTATTTTAGTTAACCAATGTATTTCCTAAGTTAAGCTTGTCTTGATTAGTTGTTACAGATGGGCCAAGTTAGTTAATTTATGCACATTATCCATCATAGCACCTGGGCCCAACTGGCTAGGCCCAAAGTCAACAGAGAATCATGTGGCCGAGAGCTCAAGGCAGAGAACTCAGGTTGGCCGAGAACCCTGTTTTGACCGAGAACCCATAAGATGGCCGAGAACTTTTGGTCCCCGAGAACTCAGGTCTCCGAGAACTCTCGTTGACCGAGAACTCATATTGACCGGGTTCTTGTGTTGACCGAGAACTTATGGCAGGTTCAGGTCACCGAGAATCCATGTCTGATGCTTTCAGCTCATGCTTTCTATCTTTATATCCATTATGGGCCCAAATAACGGTTAACGGTCCATAATTACACTTTTAACTACCTATATCCCATTCTCCTTGACCGTTTTACATTCGTTATTAACCCATCATCAAGACATAACTCGTTTCTAGCATAAAGCTTGAACCTTTATAAATTAAAATGTTCTAGCTAGATCTAGGGTTTCTTTTATGAACCGTATAAAGTCTTGAGTTCATTAAGTTCATTTTAATCATCAAGATTGTATTTTTATGAAATATCTAATCTACTCTAGGGTTAAGTTTCATAACAAACCATTCATAAAAACGTAACATTTAAATGTAAAGAACATACCTTTAGACGTTTGTTAGGTCACGGCTAGCTTGATACGTGATCTTGGACTTCTTAGCTTGCTTTGGTTATAACAGCAATCTTGTATCTAGCTTTTGTATCCAAGATCTAACAAGGTATTGTTCGTTTTTGGCCTTGAATCCTTTCCCTCTAGTCGCGGCCCTAAGTATGAGGGTATGTGTGTGTAGGGAATACTATGGATAAGATGGATGAAAATGGAAAGAATTAGGGTTTAAGGGGGTATTTATACTCCTTAAGCCCATGGACCTAAGACACATCTTTCCTTTTTAGTTCATGATTAATTCCATCTAATTAGTGTACTACGTTTCCATCTTTATTATTTTATTACTTCCTTATCAACTCCAGTAAACTTGTCTATCATAAGGAATATATTAAATATCATTATTGAAATTTTTGGGATGCTATATATTCCCCAAAATGTTTAAAAGAGGTAAAGTAGGGGAGTGATTACTCGCCTGATTTGATGCACAAATTACAAATGAGGATGTGAGATGGTTAAACCCTTCAGGATTCACCGACAAGGATTCCTAGTTAATAACGATAACATTATGAGTTATTTGTAAATGATATAACTAGTAAAATGAATTTAAGATTTCGATCTGATTTGAGTTACGATTGTGATTAGAATGTTATTGATCGAACGATTGATTTCTAAGGTTATAATTATGAAAAAATTATTTGTTAAACTTGATATAAGAGACATGTAGTTGACCTTATTAATAATTAGTTTAAATAATTAAAAATGAGTTGAGATATAATATAGTAATAAATGTTTATAAATATATAAATAAATAAATTATTTTAATGATAATAATGCGTAACTAATTAAGTATAATATGTATGGTAATAAATAAATAAATATAAATATAATATAAGTAAATAAATAATCGTTTAACTAATTATAGCATATGTGATAATATTATTTAAATAAATATATTGCAAATAAAAAATTAATCATTTAAAATAAATAATAATATGAAATAAGTTGTAGTATAAATAAATAGTTTATATTAAATCTTTTAACGACAATTGGCGTGAAAATAATTTAACCTTTATAACACGTTTATTATACATGTGTTTAAATATATATATATATATATATATATATATATATATATATATATATATATATATATATATATATAAGTTTGTAAATCGTTCAACAAGAATCATTAATTAGAAGTATCGGTTCAAGATAATGTTTATTTAAGACAATATATACTTATAATGCATATAAATTATATGTATGTGTGTGTGTGTGTATGTATAAGAAAAACCTATACGAGATTATATGTCAAGAAACGTAAAACTTAATGGTGTCGGTTTAACAAAATAATGTTTATTTGATATTAAATAATAATCATTATTTATTAAATAATCATTTAAAACCATAAAAAAATTAACAAAAATAATATATCCCAAAACAAGGCTGGCAAGGACTCGAACCTGCGCCCCTGGCCGGCTTAGTACATGGGCACACCCACCCTAACCAATTGGTCTAGGGTGGTAGTCGATTAAAATCTGAGAATGATCTTTGTTATACATAAAATGAAATAACTCATACAAGTTTATGACCCCTAACTCTTAAATTTATCAAATTGCTTGATGTTGATTCAATTAATCATAGGTTTAATGCTATACAGAGTAAGAAGATCTCGTTACATAAATTAATTACCTTAACAATGTTTAATTGATGGTCAAATAGAACGATACATTTTCGGCAGGAACGCGACTATGAACGGGTACTGGCAGCGAATAATAACGTAATTAACCACAGGGGTTTTCTTCGCAAGGTATCTAGCATCGTGAACACAAGTTTAATTGTGTTTTTATCAACTCTAGATGGTAAGTCGCTGTACGGGTAATGACGGTTGTGTATATCTCTAATCCGCATCAGTTTGATTTTGTTTTCTAAATTAATTATCTCGGTAAGAGTCGTTTAAGCATCAAAAATGATTTGCTAGGATCAATTCCATGTTTAGGATGAAGATTATGATACAAGATATCAAACGGGTCACGGGTTACGGGTCACGGGTTTCTGGTTATGGGTTTGGGTGGTATAATATAATTATCAGATATATTGAAATCTAGTCCTTGTATATTAAATATGGATAAAAAAGGGGTTACAACTAGAGTTTAGGGTAAAATGTGTATATCATTGAATGTTATTTATTGATAAATGATTATATATAATAAACAATAATAATAAAATATTAATAACTCGATAAATGCAATGATTTATTGATTATCCCAAAACCGAAAACGGGTCAGGTATTGATATTTAATTTAATAAATGAAAATTCCGAGTTGTTACAGTATTCCCTACTTTTGGGAATTTCGTCCTGAAATTAAAGAATACTAAAACAAATTTAGTATTTAAAATGGATAAATTTGAGGAAATAAAAATTGCAAATAAAATTTAAAATATATCATAACGTGGAATTTCGATGATTGGATGTAAGGAATTCCGTTGAGTGGTGATGCCTCTCGGGGGGCTAGATAGCATCGCATTCCCTGCTCTTGTTTGTCGGGATTATCCAACACCTGGGTGGCTTGGCAGCGTTAAAAAGGTTTTAAAATCATGGTGTGCAATGGGTTGTGTGGATTCTTCGATAATGTTTTTTCATTTGTTTTCCATCTTTGTGAAATAAAAAAAAACTTAGTGCCCAAAAAGAAAATACAAAAAAATAAAATTATAACAATTCAAACAATTAGCACATAAGATATCATAATGCTAGCTCACCATGCATGTGGGCCTATGGGCCTAGGAGTTTCATGGAAAAATCGGTACCAATTGTAAGCGACATAATCTATTTGAGAAAAATAAGTTTACAACGTTTGCACTATGTATTTAAGGCAAATTGTAACTATACTACTATCTCTTCTCTGACACTGCTACAATTCCGCGTTAGGTTTTACTAATCTTCTTGGCATTTGATCTTCATTGTCCTTGTTCGGCATACGCCTGCATCCTTAGGCATACTCATTACAATACTAATCCTAATTATTATCTACAAGGTATCTGAATATATGCTAAAAAGCGCCAACTAAAAAGTTTGAGAGTTCGTAAGTTTAGCTATGCAATAATGATTAGGCTGAGATGGAGTCTCACAATCATAGCCTGAGCAAGAGGTGCCCGAAATATTCAAATATTTTGTTGCTAGTTTGAAAATTAACTCACTTGAAATCTACACGATTGTAAACGAGTCAAGCCAAACTCAGCTCGGTTTGTATATGGTATGAGCTCAACCTAACCTCACTCGAATCCACTGTGATGATTGAATACAATCGCTCAAGAATCCAAAAGAAGCGATCAAACCCTATATCATAAACAACGAATAAACGGGATCTAAAATATGGAGAATATCTCACACGAATAATACGTTTAACACCCCATTTATGTTATTCATAACAAACGCATGGGCCTTGAGTCTTGACCTTCATAAGGTTCCATCCATCCCATCACACTTCAATCCGACCATCCATAAGCAAGCCCAAATCCAATACCATATCTGTGTAATCTCAGTCATTAGTTCCAAGCCTAATAACATAAAAAAAATAGAAATAACAAATATATGTGTTTGATATTTGAATAGATACTGTATCCTTGGTTCGTATAATTTGTTTACGCAGTACTCGTTTTTTTTATTTATTTGTTTAAAGAAAACAAGAGACTTGGGACAAATTTCTCATATATTCTTCCATATACAGGTTACATAAATTTATTATCATGCATGAGCTAATTAGCATGATAACTTAATCCATCAATCTTTATAAAGACTAGGTAGCCACAACGTTCACTACCTCCTTATTAGCAGGAATTAACAAACCACAAATGACTTCTTGATTTATTTCGGCTGCTAACTTAATCCATCAATCTCCCTGGCCTCTAGGTTTTGTTTTTGGGCCTCATATGCAGCATAGTGGTATAAACCAGCCCACTAACAGTAGACTGGCCCACATCAATAACGGTAACCACAATTCACATATTAATACAACATTCATAATCAATTTAGTTATTAAATATGAATATAAGAAAATCACTCGCTCATGCATTTGCAGCATTTTCCTGGTTATATCTTCTTTACAGAAATCGCCGCGTTATAATTTTTGTCCCTTAGGTCTCGTTCAGCTACCAGTTGTTCGCAAACCTGTATATACGAAACGAAAACATGCATTAACAAGTTGTACGTTATTAAACCCGGTTTTTTAACAAAGGTAGCAACTATATATAATTCGGTAAAGAAGTTGTACTCAGTCAATGCTGCTTTGTTTAAAACGCCACCTTCAATCGGCTCAATTTCTCCGGTATCTGTATTCATCCGTGTAGCTCGCTTCCTTAGTAACGTGTGGCCAACTTTTTCGAGATCACGTAAATTTGCCTTTGTTGCATGGTGTTTCCGGTCAACTTAGTTTCCTATATATTTGCAAGTAGTTTCATTTTGTAATGTAAGGTAACTATTGCCCATTTAAGGTAGATAAATATTTAAGACAATACTATCAAGTTTTCAAATATTTTATTTATAAGTTTCATTGTTGTTAAACATTTTTATGTAAATGCTAATATCTTTTCAAAATTAGTTACTTAAATGTGACATATGTTAACCATTTAGTCATGATTATATTTTCAAATTACCTTGAAGTAAGAATTAATAGTGAAAAAAAACTCACTAAATAACAATCAGGTTTTTATAATTGTTCAATTAAGGTCATACTAAAAAATTATCACTAATAGTATATCAAAATTTATATATGATTTATTTACGTTGTTATAATTATAAACTTTTTTAACATCCATAAAAAAATTGATAAAATAAGAACAATCAATAAACGTTGAGTGACTATTAGGTAAAAAAATACATTTGAAATTTTTTTTTTTTGAACGGCCAACTAAGTAACGCCGGGTACTCTGTACGCGGCCCTTATTGGCTAAAGGTAGCCCGAGCCGGCCACTAGTCCGGACAGACGGAGCCCCTAGCGGTCCACCTGTTAAGGGATTCACCGGATAAAACCCGACCCCCACGCCTGCCAAACGGCACGACAGCGAGGAGCCGGTAAAACCGGGTGAGATCAGGACTCGAACCCTGGCAAGCCAATGCCATCCCTCATATCTCCCATATAAATTGGTGGTAGTGAGGTTTGAACCCTCTACCTCTCACTAGTAAAGTGAGTGCTCGACCATTAAGTCACATCCAATTTATAATAAATTTGAATTAAGAGAATAATAATACACTTAAAAAATAATAACTTACTACAATTTAATGAACCTTTTTTTCCCATTAAAATATATACCCCGCATGTGTGATTTAGGTGAAGCTTATACCTGAATGCGGAGATAATTTTCAACATTATCATTGTGTTCGAAGACAGCGTTGATATGATAATCAACCATATCGGAACTTGCTTCCATGAAAATACATGTCAATGGGGATGTAAAGTTAGAATTGACCAGCCACCCAAACACTCCCCATTTTGCGGCAGTTCCTGCATTATATATGTGTTTGTCCTTCTCGGAGCCCGTACCTAACGATATCACTAGACATCGGCTGTAGTCGTCAGCCTCAATTCCGAGGAAATTGGGGTGTTCATTCTTGATTTGCCTTGCCACTTCCCTTAGCGCCACCGCACACTGCCAAATACAAAGTTACGAACCTAATATTTCTCATCTCGGGTCGTTGTTAAAAAGTTTGGGGATTATCTGGAGGGTCGGCTGATATATACCCGAAATAGAAATAATAGGTAAATTGTACTTTTCGTTCTTTAAGTCCACTCTAAGTTGCCTATTCTAATGTCTTTTTAAGTAAGATAATTAAAAACATCGTTATTTATTTGAAAGTTGCAAAACATTAATTACCCCCTTTTAACTAGTCGAGCTTAACTTTTCATTCAAGTCCAATCATGTGTCTAGCATATGAGAGGAATTTTGTCTTTTAAAAATATGTATATATGTATATATCTAATTTTTATATTCAATTTGTTACTTTAATTTGATTTTTGAAGTAAAGAGGGTATAAAGACTACTGTTATCATATGCAATGCACAAGATTTAACAAAAAAAAATGTTAATACTGGTTATTCAAAGTGACGTAATGTGTTTAAAATTTTCAAATGAACAGACAAATTTTTTATTTAGGTTAGTAAAAATACTACAAATATAAGGAACGAAAAGTGTAATTTACTTTTTAAAAATAAATTGTTGGCCAGCTTAATCCCAAACTATTTTATACCAGCTCAGATACGTATACACTTGTATTGTTAAGTTAATTACAGGGTTATTTGCTATGACGCCCCCATCGACGAGGTTGAACTCTTTGCCACGGTTTTTAAAATCGTGAGCAGGAAGGTACGTAGGTGCAGCCGATGTACCAATGCAGATATCTGATAAAAGTGCATCCTTGCCATCCTGTCTTCCCGTCTTCAAAATAAACACATTATATATATTATTAGATGTATATTATGCCCCAGGTGGGATTAAATTAAACCGACCATGATTTTATCATTAATCCTTTTTATTAATAAAACGTAGCGTGTATGCATATGTGCATATATATATATATATATATGTGTGTGTGTGTGTGTGTACCTGATATGAGCTAAAGAACACAGGATCCATCGTCTTTATATCAAAAGTAGGGATGATAATGTTCGTCAACGTCTCACTAAGCTTTGTAGTTGATAGCTTTTCGTTTATGACCTTTCTAAGAGCGCGCCCATTGTATTGGGGCCCAAAAGCTACCTTCACCTTTGTTTTAATCTTTACTTATAAACGCGGTAATCGGGTCACAACAACCATGAAAAAAGTCAAAGGGCCATCTATATCCAATTTGCACCAAACGCCAACATACAAAAACCATAAACAAAGAATTCAATATTAGTTAATATATCTCAGGGTATATATCTTATTAATCATGTGATCAAATAGATAGGTGTCTTAATTATGTATTCGACTTGTGGGAAAATCTTGGGACTGTTTTCCTTGTAAAAGCCAACAATATCTTTAGCAGCAAACAAAGGTCTGCTGTATTTGTTTGGAGCCGTAAGCATGGCTGTGACTAGCCCCCCAGTACTTGTTCCTGCAATCACATCGAAGAAATCTGCTATCGCTGCTTCATCATCCTTAGATATTCTCTGTGTAACCACATACTAGTTAGAAACTCACCATAGTTGATTCAGTGACACCTTTGTCACATCCAGCCTCATGAAAAACCATTTGTATAGTGCTTTATAAAATTTCATACACACATGATGTCTTTTAGGTTACTTAAGTATATATTTCTGGAGACGCTATTGATATGTTTCAGAACTCGGATAACCGCTTTAGCCATATAATGCATGTAAAATTAATATACATGGGTTTATTACAATTTATTTAAATTTTACACTTTTCATGATTGATTTTTATTAACGGCCCTAACTAGTAACTACTACCCTAGTTATTTGGGGCTTGCATCTCTGCCACATGAGCTAGTCCCCAATGTCACTTTTCATTATATACATGGGTTTATTACGATTATTAATGTTAATATTGATTTTGTACCTTAAGTTCGGACTCAAGATAACTGAGAATGACAGCAGGGATGATGCCTTTGATACCTCCACCATCGATACTAAGGATGGTTATGCAGTTCCCGAATGTTGGAGGTGGGAGTCGGCCACGGATTGTTACTGGGGTATTGCTTGTCATTTTGAAGTCCTAAGGTAAATACAAACTAATGGGATGCCGTTTGCTCCCTACTTAAGTTCGTTTTATAGGCGAGCAGCCCATATTTCTTTTTAATGGTCCCTAAAATACTAATTCCCCTAATAGTACATTCTTCACTATTAATTAGTATAGAAAACCCTAAGAGAAAATCACCAAGATCACTTTTTTTAAAATGCAGTTTTAACTTTGCAACACGTACGTTTTAAAAAGAAGTAACTTAAGTGTCATTCAATCGTTAATTTTCTATCTCAAGTCACTACAATTTCATTTGTTGTTTCAATATTTTGTAATTATTAAATTTCTAGGTTACATTAATATTAATGTGTCGGGTCAGGTATATGAACCTCCTAAAAATAGCCAAATACTGTATTAAACTGATTGTAACCTTCAAGTGAACGAACCATCGAATTACGTTGATTTAAGAGCATTCACAATTAATTATTTATCTTCATCTCTATAAATATAATAAAAGTCATTACACTTGTCTCATTTTCAATTAAATAATATTTTTTTATATATTTATCATTGTCTTTTTTCCGTCATCCACTCACAATCACTTTCAAAAAATAGTAAAAATTAAAAAGTGAACTGTATTTTGCAAAATTTACCAATTATCACATAAAGATTTTTTCACTTCTCCGCTCACGACTACTTTATTAAATAAAAAGAACTCACTCATGTAGATATGAAAAACCAAATGCTAATATTCTAACATCGCTTTTGGTAATTGCTAGTCTCTTTTCAGGTGTGTTCCTTTTTATTTTAATTATTAAATTTAAAGTCATTGAACTCTTCATTTAATTTGTTTTTTGAAGTGGGCATTCTGTCAAATATGATAAATCTCTATTTGATGCCAAGTTTAGATTATGCCCGATATGATTCGCAATATGATTTCTTGATTTAGTCTGTCCCAAATTGTTCCTTTTACTTTAATAAAATTTAAAGTCGATTACCTTTCGGATTCTTGATTTAATATGTTTTTGAAGTGGGTTTGCTTCAAATATTATAATTGGCAATTTGATGCCAGTTTGATGTTAACCTTAGATTATACCCAATTTGATTTTCAATATGAATTTTTGATAAGCGTCTAAATACTGTACGAAGCGTCTAAAAATGGTATGGAAGCATCTAAAATTTGTACAATGCATCACAAAATTATACGAAGCGTCTAAAAATTGTACAGAAACGTCTAAAAATTGGACTAAGCATCTAAAAACTATACCATGCCTCTACAAATCGTACAGAGTGTCTAAATATCATACAGAAGCATCTAAAAGTTGCACGAAGCATCTAAAAACGAACGAAACGTCTAAGAAGAAATTATTTTTTTCAAGCAAACGTCTAAAAATCATACGAAAGGCCTAAAAAACGTACAAACACGTCTAAAAAGTTGGAGCTAGCGTCTGAGTTGTCTAAGCAAATTTAAGCGTCTAGGGCTCTGATATTTCCTCTTATCCTAGACATTTCAGGAGCATATTATTAGACGTTTCAGAGAATACGTTTAGGTTTTAGACATTTCCCAAACAGTAGACGTATGCGTAGACGCTTCCTCTGCAATATGCCACGTGTCACGAAATAAGTTGTTCGTTCGTGGGTCCGGCCACCAGATAAAACTCCTAAAGTCTAGACACTTCACCTGTGTATAAAGTTTCGAGTCCTCAATTTTCGTGAAGTTTCTAAAGTTTAGACGCTTTCATGTTTATTTTGGTAAATAGATGTGCGGCCATGATTATTTCGGTGATATTCCCGTACTTTTTTTTTTCTCAATTTCGTTGAATAACTTAATACCATTAGTTCCTCCAAGTTAATCTTGCTCCATGTAACAATCACATGAGGGAATTTTGTATGTTTAATTCCCTTTTTATTTAATATCAGCAATAGTTTATCTTTACTTCTATAACTTTATTATATCTTTATTATTTACAACAAAACCCTTAAACAGTACTAACATGTAAAGGGAACTCATATAACGGTGTTAAGTTATTTAGTAGTGTCACACCCAGACCATAGGCGGCAGAACATGTTGGGGCACGACAGATTGCTTAAGAACACAAGACACTAATAAAGTAACAATATTTAAACAACTCATTCATTTCATTCAATCATCAAAAGTAACACAACTTGTCCATACAAAATAAATCAAAAGGTACAAGAAATAAATTGCTCATTCTTCTAATAACCTAAACGGTCTTAAAATAAAGTAGCGCCTTCAAACTTCAATCAACCAATAATCAAACCTGTAACAATGCATAAAAATATATCTTGTCAACACGAATGTTGGTGAGCAATTTCATAGTTTTGAGTATGTATAATATGAGGCAAAATCCACAACTCGTATATGAAACCATAAATAAAAGCAATAATAGCGGTATATAAATCATAAATAAATGAGGATCATTTCTAATTGGTAACAACCAACATACTCGGATAATTAGGCCCTATTCTACTAGCACAATCCTAAGTAGTTAGGGGTGCGTATGATCATACTTATTGAGGCTTAACAACAAAAAATAAGCATTCGTGCACGTAAAACATATGAGGCATATAACAAACAATATGGCAATTATTCTAAGTATCATATACCCTAGAGTTTGTGGTTTAAGGATCTAGTATCTTAAATTGTTCTTGTTTTGATAGGTATATATGTTACCCCCAAAGTATAAAAGTGAAAACGGGAGATGTAATGTACTCACTTGGAATAAGTGACTTTAAGATGAACTTGTCCAATTGGGGAAAAGGCTCGACGGGTTAATGGACAAATCCTATATTTAAAAGGTCCGTAAGTTAGTTGGATGTATTGGGAAAACTTAAAGTAAATTAAAAAAAACAAGTAAAGAAGAAAGACAATATAATAAAACAAACTAAAAATACAAGATTTAATTACCAAAAACATATTCAAATCTAAGATTAGCTTCTGTTTGACTTCAGAAATTCAAACTATCAAGAACATGGGAAAGAAACTTATAACTCAGATTTGAGAGAGTGCTTGAGGGTTGAGAAGCTGAAAATGGGTTGGTATATATAAAGAAAGGGTTAGGGGTTTGCCACCAAGTTCTACCAATAAGATTTCATGCATTTAAGGTGGTTGGTTGGGGGTTAGATGAAGTTATAACATAAAAATGAACTTTGAAACTGTGCAGATAGGTGGCCGCCACCCGCTACCACCCCGCCCTTCATGGCCGCACGGCGTGGCGCCCTAGAAGGTCCCTGAAGTTCGTTTTAAGTCGTTTTTAATAATAAAATGGTGTTTTAAAGTACCGTAAAGGGTGTTTTCTTGATCCGAAAATTGTATAATATAAATGAAACATAAAACCCAATATTTTATTAATAAAGAATTATCCAAAAGACAAAATGGGTTGGGTTTTCAAATACGAATACGAATTAAATCAAAAATGACGAATGTCACAATCTTCCCTAATTTTCGTCCCGGAATTAGGAAGATTCCGTAACGAACATGTGTGGGTACTTTTCCTTCATAGCGTCTTTTCGTTCCCAAGTAAATTGAGCGCCACGCCATGATTCCCAACGAACATTAATTAAACGGATGGTTCGTTTCACATTGCGGTCCATGATTTCAACGGGTCTTTCAATCATTTTGCATTGTCTCGTCGATACGCACTTCGTTTAGAGCCATGTGGAGGTTACCTAAGGGCTAAGCACTTTTTGAGGTTCGAGACATGAAAGGTTGGATGAACACCGGTAAGTTCTTGCCGTAACTCGAGTTTATAAGCCATTTTTCCAATCCTTTCGAGGATTTTGAATGGGCCTACGAAACGGGGAGCTAGGTTTCCTTTCTTTCGAAAACGGACCACCCCCTTCCAAGGGGATACTTTGAGAAGGACAAGGTCGCCAACATTGAATTCGAGAGGCTTTCTCCGTTTGTCGGCATAGCTCTTTTGACGACTTCTAACAGCGAGAAGATTTTTGCGGATTTGATCGAAACGATCGGTAGTGTCTTGGACCATTTCAGGATTGGTGATTTGGGCTTCATCAATCTCGTTCCAACAAATCAGGGAACGGCACATAAGACCATAAAGAGCTTCGAAAAGAGCCATACTAATGCTAGAATGATAGATATTGTTGTATGAGAATTCGATAAGTGGGTGATGAGAATCCCAATTTCCACCAAAATCAAGAACACAAGATCGAAGCAAATCTTCAAGGGTTTGGATTGTACACTCGGATTGGCCATCGGTTTGAGGGTGATAAGCGGTACTAAGATCAATGCTAGTGCCCAAAGCTTCTTGAAGCGATTTCCATGATGTGGGATTTGCCTAAGGTATACCTCACGACACCCCCGGGGACTCACCGTCTCTGATGAGGCCCACCATCTCGACTGGCACAAGAGTGGATCTGATACCACTTGTAACATCCGGTCCTCACACCACTAATATTGTCCGCTTTGCCCACGAAGAGCTCACGGATTTGTTTTTGGCTGCCCAGGTGGTGACTTCCCAGGAGGTCACCCATCCTGCTACTACTTCCAGCTAAACACGCTTAAACTGTGGAGCTCTCCTCTCGTCTACTACCATTAAGCCCAAAACGCGTTGTTGATTTAAGATGCGGGACATTTACTTATGAACCAAGGATCTCTCTTGTCCACATCTGATAAGAAATTTGCCTAGGGTGTTACAACAAATGAGGGTATTTTAGTCCATTTACGACCATTTAATTAAAAAAACCAATAAACAAAATTAAAAAATCTTATTTCTCTATCACTGTGTAATTTCTTTCATTTTTACCCAAACCTTGGCAACCACCAACCCTCCCCACCACATCACATGTTCTCTCTCTTCCCAACAACAGAAACCATCCTTACCAGCGTATTCCTATCATCATCTTCATCACCGTCTTCTTCAATTAAATCCATAAATGGTGCCCTAGTGGAAACCACAACTGCCACCACCATTTGAGGTACTAGTCGCCGTCATCAGTCATCATCGAAGCTCACTATTGCCATGGTATCTCTCATCGCTTCTACAGTTTATAAATACAAAGGTTATAGTAAAAAATAATGTTTTTTTATAATTAAGATACATAGAATTTTATATACATGAGGATATAGTTAAAATATTGTTTCTTCAATACTAAGAAACATAAGCTTTTATATACAAAGGGGATAGTTAAAATAGTTTTTCTTCATGAGTAAAAAACATTAGAATTTATAAACAAATCACAAGTTCCCTCTCTTCCCAACAATGACATTTCTTTTTTAATAAGAATCATATCATAGATGTTTCTTCATGAAGAAGAAACTTAACACATGATTGGTAAATAAGCAAAAAGACTTCAAATCTGAATATTTTATTGAAACAATTAACCAATCAAGGTTTAAAGTTATCAAAACCAGATTAAAGGTTTGTAACCAGATCAAGAGACAAGCCGGATATTTATATAAACCTGTTTTATTATACGTTAAGCATCATTCATTCAAAAAAGGTTTTCAAACGAGATCACCACATCATTCAGAACAGACAATCACAGGCGAATACGTTAAACCATTTACAATCAGTCAATAAGATAAACGGGTTGTTTATCTTAACAAGTCAGTCAAATGTTTATACGAGATTACATGATCTATAACATACAAAACGTGATCCCTGTTATATACAAGATAGAAAATAAAAGCAACTCGGACCGAGTACACATGTGTCTGGATTCAAACATAATATGTCGATCTAGTCTATCAATCAAGGCAATGTGGCCGTAGACAAGCAATCATACTAAAGTTCTCCGATGAGCATTAGTTCCCGGAGAACAGTATTTGTGTGTGTATGGCAAGTGGTACAAATACCAAAAATAAGAGACGTTTCTGCTAAGCTTGTATAGAAAACTATCTTGTCAGTCAGTTAAAGATTTATTAAATGTTTTTAGAGTCAACAATTCACCAGCACATCGCTGACGTATTTTCTCCCACATTTCAGGGAAACAGATTTAACACATGTGGCAAGGAATTAGAGTCCCTCATGGAGTTAGATACTTGCTTATGGAGATGACTCGGGTTTATTTATTAAAATATTGCAAACAAGATCAAACAAGGTTGGTAAATCACTAACTTAGATATTTATTATCCGAGAAGTTTTCAAAATAAATTTATATTTTATTATAACCAAAGTCTTCCGCTAAATAACCCGCAACTATGATGTATTTACAAAACAAGTGCCAACTATTTGTCAAACGCCTAGGCCCTAAGTCGGGGTGTTTAAGTTCGTATAGAGCCCTTTTTAACCGACATACTTCCTTTGTATTGAAGCTCTTTGTGAAATCGGGTGGAGCTTCCATATAGACTTCTTTTTTAATTTCTCGTGTAGGATGGCATTCTAAACATCAAGTTAATGAAGAGACCATCGTTGATTTGCAACGATCGAAAAAAGGACCCGGATTGTGTTAATCTTGGCTATTGGGAAAATGTGTCTGAGTAGTCAACCCCGTATGTTTGGGTATAAACTTTAGCCACTAACCGTACTTTATATATTTCAATAGTTCCATTTGGTTTGTGTTTAATTGTAAAGACCCAACCACATCTCACTAGTTTCAATCTCATAGGAAGGCCACACTTCTCCCATGTGTTTTTTCATTAACGCCTCCATCTCTATATCCATTGAATCTTTCCAATTCTTTGATTCTAAGGCTTCTTTCATCGAAGTTGGAATTTGTTCAATGTAAATGGATGAAGTCAAAGCCTTGAATTCTTTGCATAAGTTCCCTTCGACTATGTTTACCATGCGATACATAGAAAAGTTAAACTGTTTTTCTACAGAGTATCATTTTGTTGGAATTCCTCTGCTGACTCTTGGTACTAGATCAGGTCTCTCGGTTGTCTCTTATTGTCTTGTTCCTTCCTGAATTAACTCTTGTTGTTTCATGCACTGTTTGTTCTATTTCTATCTAATTGATGTCAATATTTTGATTTTCATGAGATCTTTCATATGTTATATTTTCATGAGAATTACTTACCTCGGGCTTCGGGATGGGAGGATTTTGGTATGGAGCACTGATGGTTGGTCCACTAGATTGTTGTGAAGTTAGTGACTTATCTTCGGTACTATGATTGACTTCCATATATGATGAAACCCATTTTAACCAACTCAGTGTGTCATCTTTGTTCTCCCCCTGACCGATGTGTTAGGAGGTATAAAAGTATTTGGTTTCAAGGAAGTCATAGTTCATTGTAGTGTAAATATGTTGGGTTTTTGGATTATAGCAGCGATATCCTTTTTGTTGACACCATAGCCTATAAACACGCATTTTTCATAACATGGGCCGAGTTTGCTTCAATTGATTTTGGGAATGTGGACAAAAACAAAGCAACCAAATATTCGTGGGTGTAGTGTAAGAGCAGGCAATAGTTTTTTAAATTCAGAAAGAGTTTGAAGAGGGGTTTATAGGTCAAGGACTTTTGTTGGTGGTCGATTGATAAGATACTCAGCAGTAGCGAGAGATTCAGGCCAGAAAGACTTGGGTAATTTCCATTGAAATGTGTTTTTTTCGTTCAACGATGTCGTTCTGTTCAGAAGTGTGTGAGCAAGATGTTTCATGAATTATTTCTTTTGTCTGACAATATTGTTTCACAAAATCGTTTATGAACTCCCCGCCATTATCAGATTAAAGAATTTGAATATTGGTTCAAATTGTTTTGTATCATTGCATAAAACATACTAAATTTATCAAAAACTTCAGCTTCATGTTTTAAAAAATAAATCCATGTCATACGAGTGCAATCATCAACAAAGAGAACGAAAAAGTGAAAGTGTTGCCCCCAACAACTTTTGTTAGTCCCCATATGTCGAAAAAGGTATATTAACTCTAGTGTTATTTAGTGTAAAAGTATGTTTGTGATATTTAGCTACAACACAAGTTTCACAATTTAATAGTTTATTGGAATGGAATAATTTAGGAAATAAAAGATGTAAATAACCATTGGAAATATATCACAATATTCGTCATATCCAAGCTTATTTATTTGTAGTTCCGTCAAGCATCACAGTACCTGTAGGTTCCCAGCCGGATCTACACGGAAATATCTCGTTCTACGTAGGTGCGGAATCCCTACGTAAGACGATACGAGCGTAGAAGACGATACACGTTAAACACAAGCAAACACACGTTACAATACACAAAAGACACGTTGTATTGCAACTAATAACACGTGATATGTCAATCACCAATTACACGTACTAACCAACCTCTACAAAATAAGCCGTACATCATACATATATAGATATCTACAACTTCGCCTAACATGCTAGGCGAAGTTGTTGATAACTTCGCTTGTCCACAAGTTCGCTTATATCAGGCGAACTTGTGAGACAAGTTATCTAAAACATCAATACAAAACAAACTAACACGATTACAGACACTAGATACTGAACTACTGACATTATGCACCAACAGACTCCCCCTTGGCAGTAGCTTCATATCTCATCTTCAATCACGTGTCTTGTAATCCCAAAAATCGAGTCACCCATCTTCAAGCATGTACTCCTTCTCTGACACAAACCGTAACTACTCGCTGATATTTCTTGGCTTCTTCTTTCCAAGCAGGAATATAAAATATCTTTTTCTCGTTCAGCATCTGCAAATCAGCGTGAGACAAGTTCACCAAGTGCATTGGATCATACACTCTCAGCAGCTCTTGTTCATCTTCATCCTCCATGACCGCTTCAGCTGTTTCACTATCTACATACCACCATTTCAGATCTTTGAGCACATCCTTGGGCATTTGTTTCATCGGCACTTCTTTTAGACACCGGATCGGCTTATACTTCATTATCATCCAAGGCTTGCCATCTGCTCTTATGCCTCTGTCTTTGTCTTCAACGAGCTTTCCTTTCTGCGGTTTCAACAGCTCGAACTTTTTCTCCTTTATGCTTTCTTTCCAGACTATCTTTCCAATGATCCTAGCCATGTAATCATCATTCCTGTTTATCAACCCCAACCTGGCTAGGTCCTTCACCTCACACTCAGGCAGCGTATTCAACGATCTCAACAACCTCTTGAAATACTGAAACCCATCATACCGTTTAATCACAAAGAGCCTCAACTGCTCATCATATAACCAGCAAATAATCCCCTTTTTCGATTCAGCATAACCTTTGATGTTGTAACTTTTCTTGAACATAGTAGGGACCGCCGGTTTCTTAGTCTTTACGAACCACTGAGCGTAGCCTTCTTTCCATCTTGGCTGCTCTTCCCATTCTGTCTCATCACATCCCGTATCTTGACCCAAATCTGACTTTTCAACTTCTGGAATTTCATGTTCAACGTTATCCTCCACAATCTCTCCCTCTTCGACTTCATTGTCAATCACAATCTCAGCCCCTATTTTCTCAATCTCTTCCATCGGTAACACATCCTCATCACCTATAACATCATCATCCAACACCTCCTCAACATCCACTACCACCACGTCATCACCCCCCGATCCACCAGCTGCACTCGTTGACTCCCCCTGAGATGTGGAAGCCCCAAGAGCTTGTTCAGTTCTTGGCAACTCACCACCTGCATCTTTCGATGCATTGGGATCATCGTCTCGATCGTTACGCTTCTTCGTCCTCAGCTCATTGCCCTTGCAACTTGTCTCCCCCTGAGATGCCAAGAACTGCTTCAAGGCATCAAAAATTTTACCGTGCTCAATCAGGAGGGACGACTGAATTTGATTCTCTGCAACGAGGCGCTGAATAGCGTGAGTCTGGATTAGATTTACTCTTGACTGTTCTGCTACAACCCTTTCAAGAGCTGCTATTCTTTCCGAGTCGGATAAGGTTGCATCGAAATCAAACCTCATATGTGATATGTCTTGAGCGTACGGATGAGGGATTCCCAAGGTAACCGGCACCTCAGAAACAGGTGGAAACGTAACCGCAGGTGGTATCGTAACCGACAACCCTGCAGTGGCAACAACCGTCGACTCAACAAACCTTGCAACGACCTCCGATGGAGTAAGAGTTGGAGGGGGCAAGGACACAATCTCCGGAGCCGAGAGCTGGAATATAGTGGGTGGGATGCCAAAGGAAGATTAGGTAGTCAACACGGTAACACCCGAGGTGATCGGCCCTATAACTGTCAATGATGTAGGGACCATAGTCATACCAGACAGTGCGGGTGGAGAGAAACGAACCACCCTTGAGCTCTCACCAGCTCCCGAACCTGCACCTGCTCTTTCCCTTCTCGCTCTACGAACCAACCGATGCAAATCTTCCTCAAAATCCGAATCACTGTCATCGGTGTCTCTCTTTCTCTTCCCGTGAATTCTTTCTTGAGTAATCAAAATCTGTCTTGCTTCAGTCACATCATCATTTGAAGAGTCAGAATCAGTTCTCTCCGTATTAGCCACAGTCGTAGCTGCCATTGACACATCAACACTCGAAACCTGTGCAGCCGAGACCTGCACCTCTTCCTCTGGATCAACACGTTCCATATCGAATAATCCTTGGCCGCCAAAAGCAGCTTCAAGATCAACGTGTTCCTCTGGTGCCACAACAGTGGCAGCAGACGGAGATTGTTGTACCTCAGGTGGTGGTTGAGGTGCTCCAACCTGTTGCGGTGCCGGATCCCAGAACTCGTCCCCACGAGCTGCAACATACTCCGGGTTGATCAAGTACCCAAATAACGGAGTATGTCGAGGGAGCTCAGGTTTACTTCTAGCGCTTGAGGATCTACATTGAACGAAGATTCTCTTGCTAACACTTTCCACATACCGAATCGGACGGCGCTGAGGTAATGTGGGAGCCACGTGATTCAAGATCATTTGAAGGAATCTTGGATACATCAAGAACCTCTCACGCGCCACCGCTCATCTTTGACGGTCTATCTCGTAGAACACCATCTGACTAAAGCTATAACGCTTATTGTAAGTCAGTGCTGTCATCTCCGACTGCATCGTCGCACCCATTCCATCTGTACCAGCCTTTCTCCCCGACATTCACACGATCATCACGTGCATGAGAAAGCGCCATTGGTCTAATAAAAACCCCTTGCGTCTCTGAGTATCCCCCAATGAACCAGAATAGCCCATTCTTAAAACGCACCATCTCTGAATGGAGCCACGAAGTCTGTAGGATCATCTCTCGTTTCATCCCCAAACTGCAAAGCAACCCGTATCTGTTCTGACGAGAACTGCACTATCTGATTGTTAACCGTTGCACGCATAACTGGGGGCTCGACTCTGCAATCATATTCAACTGTCTGCCAGAATTCTTCTATGTTTGGCAAAGAGATAGGCAGTGTTGTAGTAATAGCATGGAAGATACGCGGGCGGATAAGAAACGTGATGATCTCACGAAAATCATCAACACCGCTCGCATCCGGGTCCAAAGTTATGTACATGTTATGCCCCGGGAAAAACTGACGATTGTTGTCTCCACCTTCGTCACCACCAGCACCACCTGCTCCCGCTACAGCTGCCATATCTGTAACACAAACTGTCTAAGTTAGAGAAACGTCGAAGCAAATCATAACTTCGCTTGTTACCATGAGCGTAGTTATGATTGTTTCTGTATAGGCGAAGTTAGGGAAAGGGCGAAGTTGATAATAACTTCGCCTTTACCACAACTTCGCCTGATAACAGTTAATATAATTTTAAATGGAATAATTAAATAGGCAAAGTTAGGTATGAGGCGAAGTTATGGACAACTTCGCCTAAACATTACTTCGCCATTGAACAACTTCGCTTAAGATTAGTTAAATAATAAAGTACAGGCGAAGTTAAGCCTTAGGCGAAGTTAAGGATAACTTCGCCTAAACTGTAACTTCGCCTGAACTGAAGCGGCAACAGTTTAGACGGCTAAACGAGATGTCGTTTGGATAATTCGATGATTGTGGACTCTTAAACACATGATTTTATGGATATCTAGACGATCAAGATGATTACGACCACGTGAAAATAAGTTTGAAAAGCGGGTGTTGAGGGTTTGAATGAACGGGGACACAAATCGGGTCGAAACGACCTTGATTAACGTCATTGTCATAGATTATACGATATGACGACACTACACACCTTTAAATCGGATTAGAAACTAAGAAAAACAACAAGATGTGATTCGAGATATAACTTCGCCGAGGTTAATGGATGATAAGTTCGCCGGGTTTAAAGAAAAGTGAAAAGTAAAAAGTGTTTGACTATAAGTCTTCTTTATATACTGTTTATATTATACAGGCGAAATTAGGGTTAACTTCGCTTACCCCTTAACTTCGCCTGTTTAACAAGTTCGCCTTGAACTTCGCTTAGTAATAAAATTTACATAACTAACCCTTAAGAATTTAGCATTATGCAATTAACTTATAAAACTTCCTTTAAAGAGTTAGATGTTGCGATCAAAGACCAAGTAACCAGGTATAAAACCATAAAAACGACATAAGTAGAATAAAGTCTTAGAAATAAAGTACACGGGATCAAATTTCAGTCTCGACAGGGACTACCAAGTTTTAGAAAAGATCCAAACAGGAATCATACTAATTAAGTGACTGTCACACAGATGCATGTTCAGCTGTATTATGACATAAAGAGACAGGTTGTAAGCAGGTAAACACAACTTAGTATGGTTTTCATCGCTTCTGGGATACGGATTAGGTTCAATTAAGCTCAAAACTTAAATGGGCAACACCTCAGAGATTATGATGTCTCCTATCTATTCTCAAAGCGTATTTGGCTTTTCCCATGTCACCCCGAGTTGACCTCGACCCGTAGTGTCTGATTAAGCTGTAAATACATCTCGATATTCATCTCGTTCTCGGTCTTGCCTCTTGATTGATAAGTATAACGTAATAGACTTCAGAAGGCTTCAATAACATTTTTTTTTTTAAATAATAAGATTTACATAGCTTCGAGTAAACTACTGCAAGTCCCGAATCTGGATCACTGCAGTTTCTTGACACACCATCTCCTCGGGAATCAGAACACTCACGGGCTCGTGTATGACTGGATAATCGCTTTTCTGCCTATCATTCGGAAAGATATATATGGAGACATGCACAACTCTTAAGGAGTTTCCACGTAAGATCGAGGAGATTTAGTTAGTATCACTTCTACTTTTACGCACCATAAAAAGCTACCATGACATACAATGACTGTTCTAAAGTCTTTTAGGCCTAATAACGTCACTAGTTAAGCACACAGAATCAGTTTGTCCATCACTTTCCAAGGTTGAATCAATTTTCTTATAAACATTGTATAGACACTTCTTACGAAGTGGTAGACTTGAAAAATTATTTCATCTCCTGAAAAGAATTTAAATTCTATCGCCCCGTTCAAGTCAAAGTCATCAGGTAAACGGCTATCCTGAAGATCCAATGGATCAGCTGGACCGACCACATACGAGTATGCGTCCTTTTAACTGAGTATGAACGACTAATTTTCAGCGAAAGAATAAAAACATATCATAAACCGCCCCGGTCACTTTCAGTCATCTGGTTAATGGCTATCCTCATACTCTACAGGTAGAAATGAGGACCAAACATATCCGAAGATATGTCTTTCAAACTGAAGCAACCGACATAATTCTAAGCGATAGTGACGTTTTTTTTTTAATAAAAACGAAAAAACACGGTTACTCGGGATTGATCATCCCATTTAGCTCAACAAGGTTTTGAAAACGATTTTTGTCAAACGCTTTAGTAAACAAATCAGCGAAATTATCTAACGAATCAACCTTTTCTAGCACTATTAATTTCTTCTCAGCACAATCCCGTATAAAATGATGACGAATGTCAATGTGTTTAGTTTTGCTATGCTTTACGGGATTGTTAGTTACTGAGATTGCAGCAGTGTTATCTATGCAAATAGGAGTATGAGTGAAATTCAGACCGTAATCGCGCAATTGCTGTTGTATCCAAAGAACCTGGGAGCAGCAGTTCGATGCTGCCATGTACTCTGCTTCACAGGTAGAAATGGCGACTGAGGTCTGCTTCTTGCACTGCCATGACACTAATCTGCCTCCAAGAAACTGGCATCCACCTGTTGTCGATTTCCGATTCTGATTGCATCCTCCATAGTCAGAATCCGTGTAAGCGACTAACTCCAAGTCTCCCCCTTTCGTGTACCGCAACCCCAGCTTAGGCTTGCCCTTGAGATACCGCAATATCCTCTTCACACCCTTAATGTGAGATTCCTTTGGGTTTGCCTGAAAGCGAGCACAAAGACAAACTGCAAACATAATATCAGGTTTAGATGCAGTTAAATACATTAAAGAACCTATGATTGCCTGATATTGGGTGGGGTCCACGTCTGCATCACTATCTGAGTCAGCACCCAGTTTGTGGTTGACGCAAACTGGAGTATCAAATGGAGTGCTGTCCTCCATCTTGAAGCGTTTGAGAACGTCTTGGACATATTTAGTCTGATGAATGAACATGCCATCTTTCTTCTGATAATCCTGCAATCCTAAAAAGAAAGTTAGTTCACCCATAGCACTCATTTCAAACCTCTTTTTCATGACGGCTTCAAACTCCTGACACATGGCGACTTTTGATGCAGCAAAGATGATGTCGTCCACGTAGACTTGAACCAGAAGAAAGTCTCTTCCTTTTTTCTTAACGAACAGTGTGCTATCGATCTTTCCCCTTTCAAACCCATTCTCAAGCAAGTAATCGGATAGAGTTGCATACCAGGCACGAGGGGCCTGATGTAGCCCATATAGCGCTTTACTTAGCTTGTACACGTGATCAGGAAAGTCTGGGTCAGGAAAACCAGGAGGTTGCTACACGTACACAGCCTCATCGACTTTACCGTTAAGAAACGCACTTTTCACGTCTAACTGGAACACCTTCATCTCCTTGTGTGCCGCAAATGCCAAAAACAAACAAATCGCTTCCAATCTCGCCACAGGAGCAAACACTTCATTGTAGTCGATCCCTTCTTGCTGATTAAAACCTTTTACAACCAGCCTCGCCTTGTTCCTGATAATTATCCCTTTTTCATCTCTCTTGCATTTGAAAACCCATTTTGTGCCAATCGCATGCACATTCTTTGGTTTTGCAACCAATTTTCAAACCTCCATCTTCTCGAACTGGGCTAACTCTTCTTGCATGGCTTCGACCCACGAGCTGTCCTTTAGAGCCATTTGATAGTTCTTTGGTTCAATCTGGCTAATGAAGCAGGTGTACAGGCACTCGTTAATGATACCTGTTTCTTTGATACTTGCGTAAACATAGGTGTCCTCATTCAAGCTTTGTCTTGTTTGTACACCATCAGACAGATCACCTATCACGTTCTTCAAAGGGTGATATTTATGAACTCCAGTAGTCGGAACCGAACTGACTTGCAGATTGTCTTCCAGGTTCGAAGATAGTTCATCAATGGGCGATTGTTGTTGAGAGTGAAAAGGATTGAAGAATTCGTCTTCAGTAGAGGCAGCAGGGGTGTCAACAGCAGTTGACGAGGAAGGTTGACATTCATCGTACTGCGGTCGTTGCACAAAATTTTCTTCCTCATCATAAAGAATCTTCATAGCTATTCTCTCATCAACTTCTGCACAATCCAAGTAAGGTAAATTAAAAGATTTAAAAAGCTTATCATAGTCGAAAGCCTCAGCGGGTCCCGTGCTAGGTTTTGGTGGTTTGTAACTTGTGATATCAGTGTTACACACCACCTCAACCTTGCTGGTCGATAGATTAAAGACTCGTCTGTTGGGTGTCCCAACAACATATCCAATAAAATACCTTCGTCGGCTATCTCACCAAATTTTGAGTTCGTCTTTAATATTGAACATGGGGACCCGAATGGTTCAAGACCATTCAAGTTAGGCTTTCTACCATGCATAAGTTCATAACATGTTTTATTCAATCTTTTAACAGTTAAAACTCGATTAAGGATATAACAGGCTGTTGCAACAGCTTCAGCCCAGAACACCACATGAAGTTTAGCATCAGCCAGCATTGTTCTGGCTCCTTCAATTAACGTCATGTTCTTCCTCTCAGCCACCCCATTTTGTTGCGGAGTATACGGGGCGCTGTACTGGTGGTCTATCCCTTTCTGTAGGCAGAACATCTCCATCTGGTAGTTTTTGAACTCTGTCCCATTGTCACTCCTGATGTATTTAACCTTTCTCCCCACGATGTTCTCAACTTTGGTAATCAAGTTAATTACCAATTGAACTCTTTCATCTTTTGTCCTCAGGAAATATACCCAAGAATATCGAGAGAAATCATCAGTTATCACCAAGCAGTACGATGTTCCACCTAGGCTTTTTACATTCACTGGACCGAAGAGATCCATGTGAAGTAGGTTTAGGGTACTGACTATTGAATTGATCTTCTTGGTGTGATGAGGTTTTTTGTGTTGCTTTCCCTTTTTGCACGATAAGCATTGGTCTTCAAAGTTGAAATTTTTAAGGGAACACCAAGCACCAGCCCATTCTTGACAATGTAGTTCATTTTTCGAAGGTGTATATGCCCCATTCTTCGATGCCATAACTCGGACTCCGATTCAGTTGCTTTTGACAGAAGACATGATTCTTCTGTTGCCATCGCAGTCGACCTCATGTCCATTACGTATGTATTCTTTTCCCTTGGAGCCTTCATCACTATCCATGCCTCTGGTATCTTGAAACCAGGATGCAGTACAATTGCTTCATTTTTGGTAAAGTGCACAGTGTAATCTTTATCACAGATCTGAGACACACTCAGCAAATTATGCTTTAGCTCTTCAACGAAATTCACCTTTTCTAACTTCATTTTACCATTAGTCACCGTCCCAATTCCTGTAATTCTGCCACCACTCTCTCCAGCAAAACTTACTCTACCTCCCCGAACAGGTTTCCATTCGTGTAACAAATTCTTGTTACCAGTCATGTGCCGGGAACAGCCGCTATCCACAACCCATAGATTGTTTGCAGCCCTGTTCAACTGTTCCTGCACGATTAACGCAAAAGATTAAAATCTGGGGACCCAAGACCTATTGGTCTTGGGTCGATTAAATATGTTAAAAGGCATCCCGTACTTTGGCTGTCCAAAGTTAGTATTAGAATGATTTCTGTAAGTCCTAAAAGGATACCTTCTTGTAGATTGACTATGAGGCCATCCAAACCTTCGTGAATTAAATGAATTATAACTAGTGGTTTGATTGTTAACAGGGTAAAACTGAGATCGATTTCTTTGAAATCCTGGATTAGTCCAATGTCTGAACATTGATGAGTTCGCATTCTTACCATTATAGTAATTACCGTTAGTTTTATTCTCAGTTTTCGGGAGGCCTCATACCTCTGAATCTCTGATTCAGAGGGCAATCAGCAATCAGGTGTCCTATTTGATTGCATCTGAAACAACTCCTGTGTTCAACCTTCGTCTCAACAGTTGGTTCAGATGTTGAGGTTGCATTACTACCCGTTTGCCTAACATATGGTGGGACATACGGGTTTAGAGGGGACTTCTTTTTCAGTAGGTTTAAATTCCTCCCCACGTCTTAGTAACACTACCTCTTCATTTGTCTCACTAGCTTCGGATGTCTTGTCCGAATTTGATGAAACAGAACTTGGAACAGAAATCTTAACACTCGAAACAGGCTTACTCGTTTCCTTTTTACTCGATTCAGGTTTTTTAATTGAAACTTTGACAGGAACTGTCTGACTAATCTCAACATCAACAGATTTCTGATTACTAGGATCATAAGTATAGTTATGATTATAAGGTGGTGGAACTTCAGAATATCCAATTCCTCCTCTTTTAACTGGGGAACATTGATCACTTACGAGGTAATCAAGTATTGCAGAGGAATTTCTAAACTGCTCAAGCTTTCTGTTTAGTTCCACTACTTTCACCTGGTAATCAGCTATCTGTTTATCCCTTTCAGCAATTAGTTTGGTTTTTTCTTCTAACACCTCATAGCTAAGATCAATTACTTGTATTTTTTCAGCAAGATTTGCTTTAAGACTTCTGATATCTTTTTCACTAGCCTTAATCTTTACTGAATAACTAATTCTCTAGTTTTAGTGTAATGATGATCTTCTTTTAACGTTTTAAATTGAGAGTCCAAACTAACAAACTGATCAGTTAACGTTTTCAATTGTTCAGACAGATTTTCACATTTCATACAAGGGAGTTCAGAACTTACCTCAGAGAGCTGATCATTCACCTCTGCCATATAAGCTTGATCTTCTCTTGTCTCTCTGTCGTTTCCTTCAGTTTCGATGTTAACCAAGTTGGCCTGTTCGAACACTTCCTCAACCTCCAGATTCCAATTGTATCCCCCGTTCTGTCTGGATACCATCGCCCTATTCTCATTACTTCCCCCATTCGGTTGTGTTGGCCTGTTCTGGCTACGTTCTACTCTTTCATTTGTGCATTCTTTAGCAAAGTGGCCATTCTGTTGACAGTTATAACACCGAACCTTTGACTTATCAAAACCTGGTCTTTCGCCAACGAATTTTCTACCAGTCTTCTTCATAAACCTTTTAACTCTTCCTACTATCATTGCCATCTGCCACTGCAGATCCATCTCTTCCAGATCATCAGCATCGATCTGATCATAGTCTTCGTCTAAAGTAGCAGGGTCGACTATTTTACCTTTGATGTAATTTTCGTAAGAAGCAATGAAAGATGCACAGAGAGCAAACTGTTGTTCAGCAGAATTAACACTCATGGGCATCTGAGAGTAGTTTTTGTTCGGAACATTTGAGGAAAAACTACCAGTTGTTGCTTGAGGTTTAGAAGAATTTGTTCCACCAGCAACGAAACACACATCACCATCCATGTTGAGAGTTACTTGACCATCTTGAGTTGAGTTAGAGCTCGAGTTTCCCTTTGAGTAGTAAGCAGATGATTCTGACTTTGAACTTGAACTTGAAGTAACTTTCGCACCATGCATTCCCGGATCCTGAACCTGATCAGTTGGTGTCTCTTTCCGACCATATTAAGTTCAAAAGTTCGTAGTTTATTGACTGCTGTTTCCAGGTCGATGTTTACAAACTCTTTATCTTCTCTCATCAAGACAGTGTACATCTCCCATTTCGATGGGAAAGCATCAAGAAGTTTTTCTACGATCTCTTCTTCTTTATGGTCAATTGAATAGTTTCTGAGTTCGGTCATCAAGTGGTAATACCTTGTAATGATATCATCAAGTGACTCATTCTTCAAATACTTGAACACCGAGAATTGGGTTTTGAGAAGCTTAATCTTGGATGCACGTATCCCCACATTACCTTCATATCGGTTTTCAAGCGCTTCCCATAGCTCTCTGGCGGTTTTATATTTCCTGAAGGTGTGAAGAATCTCTTGTGGAAGAGCCATTGTTATCGCAGCATGAGCTTTGCTTTCAGCCTCATACATCTTCTTTTCTTCCTCTTCCATCTTATTGTATTTCTTGATTTGTTCACGACCCTCAAACAAAGCCGTTGGTGGAATGTATCCATCTTGAATGCACACCCACATCTTAGCATCTTGATATTTAACATATTGCTCAAACCGATCCTTCCAAGCCACGAAATCGGTACCCTTCAGCATTTTCGGAGCCTTAGTAGCTGAACCTGCTTCCACCTCCATTTTCACCAGTTCCGTAATATTTATAGAAGTCATCTTTGGAAGAAATACAAACGAGCACTCAAAGAAACCAAAAAAATAATTTATTATTCTGAACAGTACTGTAGGAAGTCTTAACTTCGCTTGGTTTATCAACTTCGCTTTCTTCACAACTTCGCCTGATGTTAACTTCGCTTGATGACAACTTCGCCTAAGATAAGCGAACTTGTGAGGTAGGCGAAGTTATTGATAACTTCGCTTAATCTTATATCTTCGCCTAAACCCTACAAACAGCGGCGGCAACTTCGCCTGATGAACACAACGTTTTTGCAGGTTTGATTTTGACGTTTTGCGAGGTATTCGAAGGTGTAATGGGTTAATTTTGATGGAGGGAGGTGAGTAGGACACAAAAACTCGGTATATTAACGTAAACTCGTAACGCAAATAGTCGAACGGAACGATTTCTACACCCGTGTGATAATCCCGAACCACACAATCACGAGCAAACGCTCTGATACCAATTGTAGGTTCCCAGCCGGATCTACACGGAAATATCTCGTTCTACGTAGGTGCGGAATCCCTACGTAAGACGATACGAGCGTAGAAGACGATACACGTTAAACACAAGCAAACACACGTTACAATACACAAAAGACATGTTGTATTGCAACTAATAACACGTGATATGTCAATCACCAATTACACGTACTAACCAACCTCTACAAAATAAGCCGTACATCATACATATATAGATATCGACAACTTCGCCTAACATGCTAGGCGAAGTTGTTGATAACTTCGCTTGTCCACAAGTTCGCTTATATCATGCTAACTTGTGAGACAAGTTATCTAAAACATCAATACAAAACAAACTAACACGATTACAGACACTAGATACTGAACTACTGACATTATGCACCAACAGTACCATGTTGAGTTACCTCATCCACATAATACAATCCCTAGCGTTTAGTGTCACGCCCGATAATCACTCTAATCTGATATCTTGTAGGATATAAAATATGGGGTGCTTTAAGACCATGCAATTCAATTCCTTTGTCACATAACTAATAAATAAAAATTTATGTGATAAAGATAGGAAATATAGACAATTAGAGGGTTTTAAAGTTGGGGATATTTCAATAGTTCCGCCCAGCGTGGACGACGAGGCCGCCGCGCACACCACTACACCCTTATCGTGGATGGGGGTGCGGACACGCGCCGTGGAGTGGACCGTGGGACTGATCAAGCGTTTGGAGAGTGTGGGAGAATCAATAAAGAGCCGTTGGGCATTGGTACTTCCCGATCTCCCTCAACGCCACTGTTCTTGGCCAGAATCTGTGCGACTTCTTCACTCCGCCAGTCGCCGGAGCTGATTTCCGGGCGGATTTGGTTGCCAGTTGCTTCCTTGGAGCCTTTCCGCCGGTGGATTTGCGATGTGTGTGTGTGTGTGTGTGTGTGTGTGTGTGAGAGAGAGAGAGTGAGAGGCGTTGGCAGGAAGGAAGTTTGGAGAGGGAGGAAGGAGAGTGGGTGCCCGGTGGTGGTTTGGAGAGGAGGAACGAGATGTTTTTATTTTATATTAGTATTTTTGTGTTTAACAAAAAAAAATCAATCAAGCCCTGGATCACCTGGACCACTACACCATCTGGGGCTTGATCATGTGCCACTTCGGTGCCTACGTGGCCCAAATATATTGGATCACTTGGGCTATGATCAAGCGTCACTACCCTTAGCCTTATTACACCTTGACCGGTATCGTAGATAGAAACTTTTTCAAGGGTTTTAATTAACAATTTTAGAACATGATGGTCAAAGAAATTAAAATTAAAAAGTGTAGGGTCTAAGAGCATTCTCATCCTATTTCTTATCTCTAAATTTAAAATTACACTAAAACACACTAAATTGTCTTTTTCCTTTCCAATTAAATAATGCTTTTTTTATATATATTTAAAATTACTGTTTCTCTTTTTTTCACTCACAACCACTTTCAAAATATATTAAAAAATTATAGGGGTGAACAGTAGTTTTTCAAATATACAGAAAAATCACTGCGTTTTTCTAAAATATAACAACTTTTCACTCAGAACATCCTAAATCAATCTCTAAATTATAAAAACATCTCACATAAAATATAGGGTTGGATGATAATGCTCTACATCCAATCCTCCATATTTAAATCCAAAATTACACTAAAATTCACTATATTTAATTTCAATTAAATAATGTTTTTCATACATTTAGCATTACTATTTCTTTTTCTTTCACTCATAAACACTTTCAAAATATATTAAAAAATTATAGGGCATGAACAATAACTTTTAAAATATACAGAAAAATCACTGTATTTATCTCTGCTCCACTCACAACACTCTCAACCACTCTCTATATTAAAAAATTTCACTCACATATTTTGATAGGTTGAATGTGAATGCTCTAATAATACATTCTCAACCTCATTACCTCCATTGTTACTTAAACCGTCGTTCTTATATCCGGCAAAGCAATTCCACCAAAGTCGCCGCCTCTTGGTTGATGGATAACGCCCCTTGGTTTCTCGCTACTACTACCGGTATTAATAATGTCTCCGACGACTCTGGGTGGCCAACGAGCTTGAAGCAATGGTCCTTGGTATGTTTCATCATACCAAAATAATCGCATTTCATTTTAGTTTTATCAAGTCAAATGGTTATCCACCTATGTGGCACATAAACGGGTACGGGGCCGGGGTATGGCAACGATACGGGAACGGAGAAAGTCAAAACTCAAAACCCCAATATACGGGTACGACAAATGTACGACAATAAAAAAAATATAAAAATAATAACATATTCTACAAATTCTAATATATATATATATATATATAGAGAGGGGGAAGGTTAACGTACAAATGAAATCAACGTGCTAAACGTGATAATCAAATAGAGTAATTATGATACAAGTAGAGTAATTATGTAATTAAATCATAGAATACTTATGTAATTACTCTATGATGTAATTACATAATTACTCTACTTGTATATATAATTACTCTATTTGATTCTCACGTTTAGCACATTAATTTCATTTGTATTTGATCCAAACCATATATATATATATATATATATATATATATATATATATATATATAAAAGAGTTCAAATAAAAAACAAGTGTTTTGTGAGAAGTGTGAGAAGAGCTTTAAAATAAAACAAACCACCTAAATATGACACTATACAATGTAAATTTGAAACAATACAATTATTTAGAAACTACCAATCTCAATCACTAAATCATAGATCCAAGGGCCTAGATCTATTCTTATTTTTCTCACAAAAATA
The DNA here is from genome assembly GCF_021521415.1 of Bidens hawaiensis. Taxonomy (NCBI): domain Eukaryota; kingdom Viridiplantae; phylum Streptophyta; class Magnoliopsida; order Asterales; family Asteraceae; genus Bidens; species Bidens hawaiensis. The sequence continues at coordinate 269,734 of NW_027492430.1, read as the reverse complement.
TTTTTTTTACATTAACCCTACCATATATATATATATTTTAGGAATTGAATGTTACTTTAAAACCTGGGCTTACAAATAAAATATAAAAACCTAGAGAGACTAAATTGGAGAAAAAAACACATTTTATGTAAAAGTTTAAAAGTTTAGAGACTAAATGCAAACAAGTTAATGATAAAGGGGTTAAACGTAAAAAAGCTTGTTTAAACCTAAAACGCATGTGCAAGCCGCTATTTCAACGCAGCCTCTATCTTATTCTTCCTAGTTTCCAGCAGATTAAAGCTCCGACACCAATATGTGCCGCCGAAAATCACTACAGAGTCGTTATTTTGTTGGCAAGTACTTGTAGCGGCATATGGACGCTTCACTATGAAGCGCGTTATAGCAAGCGCTATTCTCGTTGTTGACAAACATGGCTCCGGCGAAGTATTCTGACAACAACGTAAGTGTTCATGGCCGAAAATCAACGACAAAGACGAAGCAACCCTAAAAGTTAATTTTTGGACTTGTCCTCGTCAGCCTGGAAACGTTTTCGATCCGTCCCCAATAACCATAAACGTTTGGGAAACGTCCCATGGCGTTTCCGTCCCCAAACTGTTCCTTGGGACCAGTACTCTCTCTTCACTTCCATCCCCGTGATAATCGGACCTTCGGATTTGTGTGAGTGTGACGCGTTGAGAGCCGATCCAGCCCCTAACCGGATTTTGTTGGAAGTTGCCTTTTGTTTTGGGGTTCGATTTTGGTTGATTAGGATGTTTTGTAGAATGTTGGTGATTTGTAATTTAAGATCATCATTCATATTGTTTTCGGTCATGGTGGTTATTGTGAGACTGAAAGGATTAAAAGAAAAAAAATAGATGATGAGCAGGATATCCTAGTATCGTACACCGTGTTTTGATGCCATGTTGTAAACTGAAATACTGAAGAAATATATTTCTTGAATTGATTGTGTTTTACATAGAATAAGATACATAAACAGGAAAAACGAAGACTTAAAAACGGTAATATAATCGTAAAAGAAGGCTCAATGTACTCTTTGATTTGGGAAGCAGTGGTCCTTAAGTTGCAAGGTGAATGGCTAACAAAGAATAGGTTGTAAGGTAAATGGCTGACAAAATTCTTCTTCTAAAAGGAAATGTTGTAGGATTAATTACTTCATTTTTTTGTGTCCTTTTATTTTGTTTTTATTTTCTAACAATATTGTCTCGTTAATTATGAAAGATAGAAAAAAAAATGAACTCCCAAGTTGTTTCTAGCCCAATTTGGAGAATAAAGTTAAAAGAGGAAGAGTTTGCTTTTTACTTGTTATTGTTTCAAGGAATTACATTCATTCTTTTTGGGCTAAATTTGAGAGGAGCAAATAGGGAGATGAGGGCACTTGGGGGTGGTGCGTGATGGGGAACCATCACGCGTTATAGCATCACCAACACCGTCGCCGGTTGTGGCCATTACGTGTGATGTTGATTCAGCGTGATGGCCATCACATGGTGGAGCCCGAGGAAATGACCGTTGGGGTGCAATTTCGGAACACCACCTTTATCAAGGAATAGATGAACCTGAGATTTGTGGAGGTGATTGACTTCTTTGTTGCGGTGTTCGATCAAAGCAACGAGAGCCTGTTCTTGCTCGTGGCGGTCGTCACCGGAGTCTGACGCCATGGATACGGAAGCTTGTCGCCGGTGGCGAGAACGATATTTATTGGAGAACGAGAAGAAAACGGATGAAGGACACGTTATGTATGAATATGAAGGGGTATATTATTATTATTATTATTATTATTATCCTAACGACATAAGATGTGAAGAGTCGGTTTCATTTCACTTATAAAAAGAAAGTTGAAGTATAATGATCTAGTTGAAGATGTTTTTAATTTTTAAGTTGTAAAAAAACAAAAATAAAAAAAACTCATCAGACATCATCACCATTGAATGTGATGGATGATGAATTTGGAACCATCCCTTCCCACCTAATGCAGATCGTGGTGGGGTTTTCATTGGTTGTGGCCTATGGGTTGCAACTTGCAAGAGATAAAATATAGATAGTATTATTTTATTATTATTAATAATAAATGAGCCAAGAGACCACAATGCACCCGGCATTTGAGAAAACTTAACAAGAAAAATAGATAGCCGTTAAATCCATATAAAGGAGTGAGTGAAATTAATTTCCATAAAGGATTCGCTTCATAATTTACAACATACAAAAGGATAAAAATTATAATTTTCTCTATTGATACAAGTTAGTAGATATATGGAACAAATATAACGATGTTAAGTTAGTGGATAAAAATTCCATAACTTTAATTTAATTGATAAAAATACATTTAATGTAGAAGTGAGAACGAGATAAAGACGAACTTGTAGAAAATATTGAAGCATTGATTCCGACAACCTTTAGGTAATATCAACTCTCTTTAACTTTCACTGTGTGTTACACCTTATTAGCTTCTATATGTCAACTGTTATCTCTAAGATATAAAGATTTTCTACATTTTGCATCTACATCGGGTTCTTTATCTCCATCTCAATATCTATACTTTAAAGTTTAATGAATAGGAATACTATTCATACCTCTAAAAATATTTGTGAATAAGATAAAAAAAATAGAGGTAGAGAATCTTGCGTGGTAAGTTAAATAAAATTTAAATTGTGCGTAGTGGGCGCCATACCCACCCAAAACGCCCCCAAAGTGTCGGAACCCCCCCCCCCCCCCAAGCGCATTGGGAGGAAATTGGGGGTGGGGCGCCTCCCACACAACATTGAATGGGTGAAAGAAGCTGGTCAATGATTGGTATGTTGACTTTAGTTTTTTTATTTTTAATAAAAAAATAAAAGTAATAATAATGATGTGATGATTGGAATGAGCTCCATTCACTATACCATTTTGTTATAAAACTCTCTTGTGGTAAAATGTCATCACATGACACAAAACATCATCCACTGGACATGGTTTTAGAGAAGAAATTTAAGAAATATGATATTTAGTTAAACTATAAATATGAGACATGAAAGCTGATGTAAATGCTCTAGGTTGGTACTTGTTGCATTATTGATATCACTCTAGAAGGAACAAGTTTACATGGTTATATAAAGCCATCTGTAGGGGACGGAGCATCTAAATAGACGTTTTGTGACATGTGACGCCATGTCACCTTTGGGGTGTTTTACAACAAAATGGTGTAATGGATGGAGCTCATTCTAATAGTTACCTCATTATTAATTATTTTTAATTTTTTTAATTAATAATATAACAAATAAAATTTCATTAAATAAAATAAATTAAAAAATACATTAAAATTAAAAAATACATTAAAATAAAAAAGAAAGCATAGTACTAAAAATAAATATTTCTAATCAAGCTTATATTTTCTAATAATTTTATCCCATCTTATTTCCGTTAGAGCTCGGCCATGTCCGATGAGGTGGTTTATCGATTCCTGCAAAAAGTTGAGATCTTTATTTATTTGCCTCTCTTCCAATATCTTGTCGAACTTCATATTGGATTGAGAATATTGTTGCATTACTTGAAGAAGTTGATTCCGAAGTTCGTGTACATCGGCGAGTCAACGGTTCATTTCATTGAATTCTTTATTCACTTTGACACTCGCACTTGCCGACAACGACCCCCGCCCCTTGCCTTTTTCCGCGATTTATTATACTACCATGTCAAGTTTTTGGATCAACCGAGGACGAGTTTTTGGACCTTTTTGGTCATTGCCTACTTCCGGATCCGCAGGGGTTATGAAATTCCACTTGAGTGATTACGAAGATGATTCCAACAATTCATGTAAATAAAGGTTCCTCGAGTTTGTTGGTACTCAACCAACGCTGCCTCAATGATGTCCAAATCAATCGCACCACTACCCCCATCCTTTATAAATCCGGTTGTAAACTCTCTGAAAGAGTTGACATTTTCCGTTTATACCAGTCCATTTTCCTGATATAGAATCGTTCTTTCGGTTTTTATCCCCTTTGCCATTAGTTTGAAAAAAGTTCTCAAACTTTATCCCAAAATATGCCTATTTTTTTATAGATGACTATAAAAAAACGTTAGTAAACATATTAGTAAACGTTAATATTTTTTAAGGAAAAAAAATATATATTAAACACTTACCAAATTCGGTGTCTTCCGAGACCAAGGTCCACGACCGTGCAAGCGTCAGATACTACATAAGTGTCCATGGAAAAATAATTAGTCTGGGGCTCGCCCAAATCTTTCTTTTATGTGAGCACCCTCGTTAGGCTTTGCTCGAACCGGTTTTTTAGCTTTGCTAGAAACGGGTTGTGTCACCGGATCGGTTTGTGTCCCCGGAACCATCTCGTATTGTGTCGTCGGCATGTTCATAGACGAGCTAACACCGACCCGGAAGCTTAGTTGGTTAAAAACACCGACTTGTACATTGGGCATCCAAATATTGCATGTACGATATCGTGTGAGGGTGGGTCAAAATTAACATCGAATGGAAGTTTGGTTGACTCCGTCGGGCAGTTTTCGGTTGATTCGGTTGGGTGGTGTTCGGTTGAGTCGGTTTTTTGGTTGCATATTGCCTAAAAATGAGCATTGGATGGTTGAATGGATTCATATTGGGTAGAGAATGAAAGAAATTTGTTGTGTTTTTGTAGAGAACGAGTTGTAGTGTTAAAAAAATTTAATAAGTTTAGTTTTATAGGGTGTAGATTTAATAAATAAAATGTTTTTATATATAAAATATAGAGTCGTTTTAAAACGGCTATTTTGACCAAAATGAAGCTTAGCCCGACGCTGTGTGGAGGGGGTTCCCGGTAATTTGAGGCGCTTTGGAAGGTTTCATTCAAGGGCACATACTCTAAGTCGTCTGTATTGTGTGCAAATCCTTCCTTTAAATCCTAATAATTTTTTGATTACTAATAACGTACCGTATTAACAATGAGGGCTTTGAAATGTTTGGTTTAGATGTTGTGTCCACCATCCACCAAATGTAAATATGTGACCTAGATTAAATAGGTTACTACGTTCCATTAATTGAATTTTCAAATAAAGCTTGTTTCCTTAGTTTTCGAGTTTCACCCGATCTCCAAAACATGTTTGCAAGACATGTGGTTATCTTTAAGGTTTCAAATGCAAAAAAATATAAATATTTTCCTTTAATTTTTTTGACTGGCCACAAAAATCTTTTTAAAAGATCATCAAGTTTTAGCATCCACGTGAAGAATCTTTTACTAGAATATATTCTATGTTTTATCACTAAAACAGAATATAAAACTTTTTAACACGTAATTTCAATTATTACATATACTACATAATTAAAATTAATTTTATTTAAATGACCAACAAGTTTTATTATTAACCAACAGCCGTCAGCCAGGACTAGCAAGAAACTAGACCCGACAGAAAATTACAAATTAAAATGCTCACCAAGACTATAGAATGGCAATTAAAACACTTGAAGAGAGTTGGGATGGTGGAGGATAGGGTTTACCAGGAAACGCTCTTGGCGAGAGTAGCTAATTTGGATAAGGCTAAACAGCTAGATGACATTTAAAAGTGTAAGGTTAAATACTTCAATGGGTTGTCCATTGAGAATGTTGATTAAACTTTTTAAAGAATCTTTTTCACTATTTATCAAAATAGTGTCCATTGAAAAATATTAATCAAAATGGTGTTGTTGGCTATCTTTTTTGTTTCTTACTCCTACTCTTATTAGATATCTAAGATGGACCCATGTCATATCTTTATTTTCTTTTTATTTAAAAAATATAGTGTTAATATCTATCTAAATATATAACATTTTTACAAATTACAAATACATGTGCTCCTTTTTACTTTTAAATTTATACTAGATCTTTATATATAAAATAAAGCCTAATATAGTTTACTATAAAAGGTGATTTTAATAGTTTCATTCTATAAAACTTCACTCTTTTCTAAAATATTTTAGTTTTATTAAACTCTGAAACATCATTTTTTAACGTACGTATAATTTTCTTAAATCAAAAGTACATGTTTAGACTCTAAACTTTAACTAAATTATTTATTTTATTGGACACTATTAACCTAAAAAAAAGCTTATACAAATATAAAATATTTTACAATAAAAAATCATGAATTGATTTGTGAATCTTTTAATATACGTTTGTGTTCTTTTTGCTAAAATAGTTTTTATTTACTTAAATCATAAAAAATATCAAAGACTGATTTTTTTAAATATTTGTTTTATTAAAAATATAGGTTTATTTTATATTTCAATGTTCAATGGAATGAGTTTTTAATACAATCGATGAAGAAACACTAACCAGACCCCGGGCAGATTACTGGTAACCTGGGGGTTGGAGAGATGTTTCCCACGAGGGGTTAGACCCTTGGAAGATGGTTCTTCTGATAACCTGCAAAACAGACACCGTGAGCTCGTCACTGAGAAGGGGGGGGTTCCTCCTTGTGACCACCCTCCGGCGTGAGAATCAGACTAGATTGCTCTTTAAGTATAAAAGTATATTAAGAGATTGCTAGAGCAGATATCAGGTATAATATGATGATAATGTGTTAAGATATGATAAGATGAGATGATCATACCATTTGTGGTATTTATAGCCGAAGGTAGGTTTCCAAGGGGTTTAGCCGGCCCAACACGCTACCAACTGTAACCTATGCACGTGCCCTGCCTGTGAGTGGTGGATAGGTAGCGGCTGACACAGAGCAGGCGTGTCGTGCACTCTTCCTCTTCTGCCAACTACAGGCTAGGCACGTGGTATGGCAGGAGTTGGTGGGTAGGCGGCGGCTATTGGTCACAGTGCTGTGGCGTGCTGTCTGCCATGCTGCTGTCAGTGAGCTGTCGCATCTCTGATCAGATCTTTTGCCCATACCTCGTCAGGTACAGTAAAAGATCCTTCAGTATACGGACTGGCTTATTTGGGCGGGAGTATTCCCCCTCCCGCCTCTGTGCGGGATTGCTCCCGGCTTGGCTCATTCCTTCAGGTGACACTGAACGATTGAGAGCTAAGTGCCTTGTGCGTGTAGCCATGCTGCGCGGGTGGCCTTCCCTAATGGCTTGTATCCGAGGCTGCGGGGACAGGCGGAGTCCTTCACCATTGGGAGGCATTTCCTGCGGGACCAGCTTGCGTACTGCGCGTAAGGACGTCACGTCTCTGAGCATGGTTGGTCCTGCGGATCCAGTTGGTCTCTGCGCAGACGTCCCTGTTTAAGGTGAGTCTTGCGGGTCCAACTGGGCTCTGCTGGGACCTACCTCTTCAAGTCCCCCCAGTCCAATGTTCTTCTCATGAGTGTTTAATAAAGTGAGGTGAACTTTTGGACTTGAGCAAAGGGTTTTGAAAAGGGGTTTTGTAAGGTTTTCCCTGGGGATTCTTTCCGCGGAAGTCCTTGTCACTTGCAGAAATGCCCGAGTTTCCTGCTTGGTCTTTGGGTATGATGCGGGTAGGTCTGTAACCTCCTCGCAAGTCAGGAGCATTGAGTCCCAGTTGTATGTATTTTCCATGAGGTTTTGGTAGTTTTGAACATAGTGATCAATTATGTTAAGACCACCAATTCCATCCTGGAGTTTCAAACAACGTAGTTCTCGATGTTCCCGCTATGCGGGGATTTTATTTCCGTTTCCGCAAGCATTGCCCAGAAGATCCTTCTTGGTTTCAATTCCCAGCGGAGCGCTAGGTATGTGAAGGGTTTTGCCTTAACACTGTACCTGCGCTCGTCTTACGGTTACTTTACTTTCAAGGTATTCCTGGCGTCAATTCCCTGCGGGTGCTAGGTATGTGAAGGGTTTTGCCTTTACACTGTACCCGCACCCGTCTTATAGTTACTTGGTTGCCGAGGTAGTTGGCTTCAATTCCCTGCGGGTGCTAGGTATGTGAAGGGTTTTGCCTTAACACTGTACCCGCATCCGTCTTACGGTTACTTGTTCACCAAGGTTCTTGGCTTCAATTCCCTGCGGGTGCTAGGTATGTGAAGGGTTTTGCCTTAACACTGTACCCGCAGCCGGCTTACGGTTACTTGTTTGCCAAGGTTTATTTGGCTTCAATTCCCTGCGGGTGCTAGGTATGTGAAGGGTTTTGCCTTTACACTGTACCCGCATCCGTCTTATGGTTACTTGCTTGCCAAGGGGTAAGGGGTATTTTCCCGCTTACTTTTTAATACTTTCGAATTTTGAATTTTGAAATTCGAAGAGTTGGTGAAAAGATAAACCTCTGAAACGTCGTGCGACGGTTTCTTCTGACTGTGTCAGGACGTGCAGGAAGTTATGGTGACGTGACAGAACATGGTCATTTCAGTCGCTTTTTCAGGCGCGTGGGAGCGATTTTTCGGGCGCGTGGCCGCGAAATTACTGGCACACGTCCTTTCAACAGCTGTTGCCAGCTTGCTTTTTGCCACGTGTCATAGTTTCATTGCACATTTGATTTCTCTCTCCTCCGCATTAAATTCACCGCATTAATTGCGATTACTATATAAAGGGGGAGAGGGTTATTTGCAATTCACACTTTCCACTTTCATCTCTTCTTCTCAAGTAATTTCCGGCGAATTTTTCTGTTCAGTAAAGCATTACCCTGAAATCTCTTTTCGTCTTTCTTCCACCATGTCTTCTCATGATGCTGATGACCAGAAGACTGCTGGCGAATGCCAGTGCTCTCTTCCTGTCGATCTGTACCAGTATATCGTCAGGAAGTTCATGCTCGAGTCTCTCGAGCCTGAGTTTCCTGAACCCCACCATACTGTGTACGATGCCCCTAGTGGCAAGATCGGGGTTTATGCTGCATTCTTTGTCTACGGGAACCTTAGGTTTCCGTTGACAAAGTTTGTGTACCGTGTCCTAGAGAGGCACGGTGTGCACCTGACAGAGGTGCACCCCATGGCCATTGCCAAGGTACGGCACTTTGAGTGGGTGTGCCGGATACTGGGCCTTGAGCCCCTCGTTGATCGCCTGATGACCTTCTATACATGGAGGTGCATCCAAGGGTGGTACACTCTTACAACCCGTATCAAGGGTTTAAAGATTTGTACCACCGAGCGGAGTCTTCGCTCATGGAGAAGAGAGTTCTTCTTCATATCCGCTCGCGCCATCCCCATCGCCATGAAGTTCAAGAATGGCCAGGCGCTTCCGAACCTTCCCGCCCTCAACTACGAGGAGGCGGAATGGTTCTCGAAGATTTCCCGGGTCCAGTCCCCGGTTTTCCGTTTTCCGGAGTCGGCGATGGTGATGTTGGGGATGAGCCGGGTGTGGAAGGCGGCGAATGCGGATAAGGTTCCGATCGTCCTTGAATATGGTTCGAACTCTGTCCCTTATGGTACGTCTTGTTTCATTTTGCTGACTTCGATTTTTACTAACTTTCTTGTTGATTTCAGAGGGGAACGATCTTCAGTCGCTCCTGAACCCGCGGGAGGAAGATGGTCCCGCGCGGATGGGTACTCGTGCTCTGGACGAGAACGAGTTGCCCATCTTAGAGCAGACCGCGGGTCGGTTCGTGGAGGTTTACCCGCCAGGCCAAGAGATCCTGAGCCACCGACGGCCAGGTAAGCCTATCTTCTACCCTGAACCTCTCAATGCTGTGCCTGCTGCTGGAGTTCATGACATTTCTTCTTCTGAGGAATCCGCAGAAGGTCCTCCACTGGTGCGGAAGAAAAAGGCTGCCGTCGGGAAGGGCAAGGAGAAGGTGGCCTCTACGGCCGACCCGGTAGTCCTATCTGACTCGGAGTCAGATAATGCAGAGGTGGCGGGAAAACCCGGTGGTGAGGAGACCACCGCTCCGGAGGCTGCAGGTGTTACCTCCGGGGAGGCAGCGACGACGACGGTTACCGGTGTCAAGAGGCCGGCTCCATCGGGTTCGCCCCCGCTCGTCCGTGCGTTCAAGCTCAAGAAACCCCGTGAGTACCCCCATAATTCTTGTCTAGATTTGTTGTTTCAAATAAATTTTTCTAACACTTTTGCTTGTGCAGGTGTGGATGTTGACGCATTCCAGGGTGGAGTTGGAGCAAGTATTCCCCCGCCAATGACGGTAGGCTCGGTCAGCCTTCCCGAGGCGTCGACCCAGGCGTCTACGCCTGCTTCCGCTGGTTCCAGCCTTCCTGAGGCTGTTCCAGCTGAGAAGGTGTCTCCGCCGGCCGTGACTGCAATTTTTACAGCATCTTTCACGGAGCCGGCGGTTACTGTTGCTGAGGAGGTGGCGCCAAACATGGCTACCACAGCGGCTGCCACTATACCTGCGCCACCGGCACCGACGGCCGGACCATCAGGTATGCGCCAGGCTTCCCGCCGATCTATGCCACCTTCCCGTCTGCCTGACCTGTTGGATGGATTTCCTTTAGGTTCAGGTGATGGGTTTGGCGGCTATCGGCCTGTTATTGACCCTACAGGTACGTAGGGTTCTTTTTCCCTTACATATTTTTATCATCTTTTCCTAACTGCCTTTGTTTCTTTTGCAGTGTCGGATTCCAATGAAGTGTATGTTCCAAGATGGAACATACGCCGAGGAACAACCCTTCGCACCCCTGTGGAGTGCGTGGACTGGGCTCGCCACGCTGCTCCTCATGGTGCGTTGGGGGAAGCCATGGCTAGCTACCAAGAGGGTAGGCTAACCAATGAGCTTCGGGTTCTTCAGGCCCGAACGCAGCCCCGCGTCGAGCTGCTTTGTCGTGAAAACGACAAGTTAAAAGCAGCTCGCGCCAAAGATATATCTGAAGCGCGGGCTCTTCGGGAGGAGAACCGGCAGTTGGCCGCTGCCGCAGCCGAGAAGGAGAAGGCATTCAAGGCCCTCGAGGTTGAAGTCCAGGCGCGACTCGAGGCCCGCTCCAAGGCTGCCCAAGCTGTGAATGAACAGCTTCGGCTGGCCAAGGAGACTGCGCGAAACTCAACTGAGAGGGCTGCCAAGGCTGAAGCTGTTGCTGAGCCACTTCGCGAAGAGAATGAGCAGCTTAAATGCAAATTAAAGGCTCTTCAGCATGCTCATGACGCTTTGGCAATGGAAGATGCCAAGAAGCTGCAGGAGATCCTTGACCAGAGGGGGGTGCTTGACCGTACTGAAAGGAAACTCAAAAGCGTCGAAGAAGCTGCCGCCAAGGAAGTTCAACTTGCCAACCTTGATAAAAGCGGAGCCGAACGTGCTTACAAAGAAAGTCAAGCTACCCTCCAATGGCTGCTTCGAGAAGCGTTGCCTCAGGTATCCCCCTTTTTTTTTTTTTTTTCTTTACTCTTTCTGCTTGTAATTAGAAAATGTTCTAACTTGTATTCTTTTGTAGGTTGCGCGTCGGGTCCTTTCAGAGACCTCTTATGACGATGCGATGAGCGCAGCCCTCAACGCTTCTCATGAGGATGGGGAGAAGACTGGCTTCCTGCTTGGTCTAGGGTTTGCTGAGAGAGGCTTTCCGCCCTCCAACTTCCCTTTATTCAATGTTAATACTGAAGCTGCTTATGACCAAGCTGTGAACCAGTACGCTGCCTTCCCGCATCCAGTGGTGGAGAAGGTGAATGAGGCTGCTGCTGCTGATGATGGGCTAAACATCCTTAAGGCTTTCCTTGGGCAGCCACGCTCAGACGGTGCTGGTCCAAGCGGAGGTGGCCCTGAAGCCTGATCCTGAAGATCTCTTCCCACCGCTAGGATAGACTTAGCTTTGTATAGATTTCTTTTAGGCGGGTAGTTACCCGGCCACTGTTGTAATATATCATTGAAATATTAATCTTTTTGCCTATAAGACTGTTATTTCCTTATTTGGGTTCCTTGCTTTATAAACTTATGACTTGCATACTTAGTTTAAATTAGCAATTTTCCAAGTGTTCAGAATAATAACCTTTGAACGTGGTTGATAATAGGTGTGAAGTTTTGCTTCCTCTTTCGTGATTGTGCGGGTAGAACCGTCACTTGCACTTAGTAGGATGGCAAGACTTTACCCTTATCTGACCTGCGTGTAGGTTTCTCTTACCTTTTGAGGATAAGTTAACCTTTGAACGTGGTTGATAATAGGTGTGAAGTTTTGCTTCCCCTTTCGTGATTGTGCGGGTAGAACCGTCACTTGCACTTAGTAGGATGGCAAGACTTTACCCTTATCTGACCTGCGTGTAGGTTTCTCTTACCTTTTGAGGATAAGTTAACCTTTGAACGTGGTTGATAATAGGTGTGAAGTTTTGCTTCCCCTTTCGTGATTGTGCGGGTAGAACCGTCACTTGCACTTAGTAGGATGGCAAAACTTTACCCTTATCTGACCTGCGTGTAGGTTTTTCTCATCTTTTTAAGAATTTCGTTTTGAACCGTTCGACGCGCGGTTGTTGGTGCAGTTCCCTCGAATGATTCATGCGGGATAGACCGGCACTTTCATTTAATGGGATGAACTCCTTCAACTGACCTGCGTGAAGGTTTGCCACGTTATTGGGTTCGTGCGGGTAAGACCGCCTTCCCACGCAACGACTTCACGTAATGTGAATGTCGTCCAGTGTTGGATAGTTTTAACCGTTCGACGCGCGGTTGTTGACAGGTTATTATTTAGTTTCCTTAATGATTCATGCGGATAGACCGGCACTTTCATTTTTGGGTGCTGAACTTTTTCCCCTTCAACTGACCTGCGTGAAGGTTTGTCACGTTATTGGGTTCGTGCGGGTAGGACCGCCTTCCCATGCAATGACTTCACGTAATTATGCGGTGAAAACCGGCATATTAGTGTCCAGAAAAGTATAAATGTAAAATCATCAGCTTCGATGTTCTAGAGAGAATCATTTCCACTAGAAGTGGCTCTTGGCCTTTTCTTTACAAATTGGAATTGATTTACATGCAAACTGTGTAAATGAGCTCCCTTCCATGTTGTTGGGATGGGAGCGCCATCGAGCCGACACGCACCTGTTTCGGGATCTCGTTCTTTACGCAGCATGTAGTCTCCATATTGAAGCTGATTTTTTATTCGTGTTTACCCCAGCCGTGGTTCCACACGCACCTGCCTGCCTGCTTAGCTTTTATTTTGCCACGAGGTGCGCGAGCGTCCCATCTCTGACGAATGTTTCGACCATGTCTTTTACGTCTATGCATTCTTCAGTGTTGTGGCCTTTTGTTCTGTGATAGTCACAGTACTTGCTCCGATCAGCATCGTGACGATGTCGGATTTCTGGAGGCTTTGGCCATGGGAGCTCTTCAGTAGCAAATATGTCAGTGACGCTTTTGGTAAGTGGCGTCCATCTGGAGTTCCGGTGCGGCTTTACATTATCCCTTTCACCCAATCGGTGCTGTAAGCCGGATGAGGTGTCAAAGTTTACCCTTGACTGCCAAATGCCTTGCTTCCGTTTTTTGTTCAATCGGGCGGTGAGGACGTTGTCTTCTCTCGTCCTCTGGGTGTAAAGGTTTGTGCTCTGCGGAAGGTCTCTACCCAGTTGCTTCTCCGTTTCCGCATAGCGTTTGGCTGCTGTCATGATGCCATCCCATGTGGATGGCATTCCATCTTTACCCGTTAGGGTGCGGATAAGCTCTGGGTCCTGCGCGCCCTGGATGAAGGCTGCGCGAACAAGATCCTCGCTGATATTGCCCAAACTTAACTTCTTTGAGTTGAAGCGAGTGATGAAGTTTGGCAGAGATTCATCTTCTTCCCGTGTGCATTTGAGGATTGTCCATTGCTCCTCGGTATACTTTCGCTGCTGGCTGAAGTGTTGGCTAAACTTCTGCTGGAAGTCTGCCCAGTCGTAAATGTGGTTAACCGGTAAACGATCAAACCAAGCCCTAGCAGCCCCCACCAGCGTCATTTGGAACATGTAACACCACGTGGGTTCCGTCCAATTGCTAACGGTTGCCCCCGCTATGAACCTGTTCAAATGATCGTCTGGATCAGATAGGCCGTCATATGTGCCTATGTTAGGCATTTGTTTAGCACTCCTCGGGGCAATTGCTTCAGCAATGTCCCTTGCAAATTTGGACGTTCCTGCATTTGTAACGTTTGGTCTGAACGTTTTAGAGAAGTCTCGTGGACTTCCATCTATGCTTTTTGGTTTAAAGGCTTGTCCAAAATGCCTTTTCGGTTGGGTTTCCGTTTCTTTACGCTTCCCTTTTGCCTTGTGACGAGGGTTCGCGTCGGAGTCGGATTCCTCTGAGTCATCCTCCCAGTATTCGAATTCGTCGGCCTGTTGCACGGAACGCAAGCGTTCGTCCAACTCAGCCTGGAATTCCCTTTGTCGTGCCTCCGCCCATGCCTTAACTTCATCGAGAGTCTGGCGGGGGAGTCTTCGTTTCTCAAACTGGGTATCGGTGGATCCCAGTAGTCGATCATTTACTGCACTTGCCCCAGCTTTGGTAAGTGGGGTAGTGTTCGTAAAATTTACTTCACTTGCCCCGGCTTCGGTAGCCGGGGTAGTGTTCGTAAAAACTGTGTTGCCGGTATTCCCCCTAGTAGCTGGGGTTGTGGTTACCGGAATTTCTCTAACCATCTTTGTAGAAGTTTGAAAAAACTGGAGAAAAATAAAGTTCTAGCTTTATGCACGGATGGCGCCAATGAAGAAACACTAACCAGACCCCGGGCAGATTACTGGTAACCTGGGGGTTGGAGAGATGTTTCCCACGAGGGGTTAGACCCTTGGAAGATGGTTCTTCTGATAACCTGCAAAACAGACACCGTGAGCTCGTCGCTGAGAAGGGGGGGGTTCCTCCTTGTGACCACCCTCCGGCGTGAGAATCAGACTAGATTGCTCTTTAAGTATAAAAGTATATTAAGAGATTGCTAGAGCAGATATCAGGTATAATATGATGATAATGTGTTAAGATATGATAAGATGAGATGATCATACCATTTGTGGTATTTATAGCCGAAGGTAGGTTTCCAAGGGGTTTAGCCGGCCCAACACGCTACCAACTGTAACCTATGCACGTGCCCTGCCTGTGAGTGGTGGATAGGTAGCGGCTGACACAGAGCAGGCGTGTCGTGCACTCTTCCTCTTCTGCCAACTACAGGCTAGGCACGTGGTATGGCAGGAGTTGGTGGGTAGGCGGCGGCTATTGGTCACAGTGCTGTGGCGTGCTGTCTGCCATGCTGCTGTCAGTGAGCTGTCGCATCTCTGATCAGATCTTTTGCCCATACCTCGTCAGGTACAGTAAAAGATCCTTCAGTATACGGACTGGCTTATTTGGGCGGGAGTATTCCCCCTCCCGCCTCTGTGCGGGATTGCTCCCGGCTTGGCTCATTCCTTCAGGTGACACTGAACGATTGAGAGCTAAGTGCCTTGTGCGTGTAGCCATGCTGCGCGGGTGGCCTTCCCTAATGGCTTGTATCCGAGGCTGCGGGGACAGGCGGAGTCCTTCACCATTGGGAGGCATTTCCTGCGGGACCAGCTTGCGTACTGCGCGTAAGGACGTCACGTCTCTGAGCATGGTTGGTCCTGCGGATCCAGTTGGTCTCTGCGCAGACGTCCCTGTTTAAGGTGAGTCTTGCGGGTCCAACTGGGCTCTGCTGGGACCTACCTCTTCAATCGATGAATTGGAAAAAAAACTTATGAATATAAAAATTTAAAACTCATGATTTGGTTTATGAATCTTTAAATGCATGTTTACTTGTTTGATTTTCCAAAAGAACTTATATTTCTTATGAATCTTAAAAATATATTATATTTTAATATAGGTCTTATTAAATAATTAAAAAATTCAGTTCGCAAACAGGAAAAAAATTTAGATACATGTTTGTCTTCTTTTCAGCAAAATAGTTTTTATTTTACTTTTAACTCTTAAAATGTATTAAAAGTAGTTGCTTCTTCTTATTTTTTTTAAATATATATTTCATTTGTAATATAGGTTTATTAAAAATTACGGTGCTTAACTGATTTTTTTTTAGTATGAATTCCAAAAAGAAAACAAGAAAAAGGAATAGACGTATACTAACTTGTAAAATGGAGTATTAATTTTAGATAGATATTTACACTATATTTTTTAAATAAAAAGAAAAATAAAGACATGACATGAGTCTATCTTAGCTGTCCAATAAAAGTTGGGGTGAGAAACAAAAAGTTAGCTAACAACATCATTTTGGTAAATATTTTTCAATGAACACTATTTTGATAAATAGTTTATTCACCAACACTCTTTTAGAAAAAAAAAAAACTCTTTAAAAGTGTAAGGTTAAATACTTAAATGGGTTGTCGTGGCGGATGTAAATTCCATTTTTTTTTCAAGGGAACTTTAAATAAAGATAGAATTATAAATTTTGTCTTTTAAACATATCCAATTTATGGATTGGATATTTTAAAAATTATATTTGCAGGTGATGTCTTTTACATTGTTTGTTTGATTTCGTCCTTTTGACTACCTGGCATCCAAAAACCCTGTTAAGCATTGGCATGTGAGGGAATTTAAGTCTTTCTACACATACTATTTATGTATTTATAATTATAAAAAAAATTAAATATATTATTAGAAAAAGAAACTAAATAAAATATGGTAAACAAAAACCTGTTAAGTCCGGCATGTTTGAATTTAACTGAGTTTTTGAATGACAGTTAGTGTAAAGGACAAAAAACGAATGTATTTTGTCATATAAATGACACGTTCCGCAAATAAACTTTTTAAATGACTTGATCCATAAATTGCATATATTTAAATGACAAAAGTTGTAATTATGTCTTAAATAAAAGAAGACACCAAATTGCTACAAGATGGGGTTTGGATATCGAAGCCGGTTCAGGTTAAGGAAGTCTTGTTTAATACTACAGAGAAAATTTAATTATGAAGATTGAGGGCATTCCGGGTGTGAAAAGAAGTAACAGATTTAAGTTGTTTTGGATGTGACTCAGGTTAAATTATTGGAAGAAGATTTTTCGGTGAAAGAAGTTGTGTGGTCTTGTGGTCAATGTTGTAAAAGTAGGTCTACAATGCAAAGTACTTCCCGAATACTCGTTACAAGGGATGGCGTCAAGGGGAGTTTCTTTAACTTCCTAGTTACTAAGAATCGATTAAAGGTGGTCAACCTCAGCCAGAATCACATCTAATCAGTCAACTTGGGCTGATTTTGACTTCAAAAATAAAACATAATTCATATTTTCATAACATTAAAAAAATATCACTTTTATTTACTATTAATTAGCGAATTTTAGAATAACCTAGTATTAAAAAATGTATTTATCTTATTCGTATTGAGGGTAAGGTTAAAATATAAAGTACAATAAAATGAGAATGGTGAGAATGAATTTAATTCATTGATCTTGGATTTTAGATAGTGGAGATTAAATTAAGAGTAAAAGTTGAGGAGAAGGACATTAAGATAATAACTCACTTATACTGACTTTCTCTCTCCACATGTAAATCAAATGTCAATTCTTTCAATATTTTAAAACGTCCGTAACATTTTCATACGATATTTTTTAAAAAAAAACACCATAATAAAGCATTTTTTATCTTTAATATGAATATCATATTGTTAAATAAAAATAAAAAAAATAATAAATTTTTTTATATTGTGTTATTTGGTTGTTAATTGTGTTTTTTAATTAAGTTTTTCTATGCATTGTGTTATAGATTTTGGTCATTGTGTTTTTCAATCGATACTCATATTAAAGATAAAAATTAATACAAAGATTACATCATTGTGTCTTTTTGTTCATCGTTATGTCTTTTTACTCAACATTTGTCTTTCTACTTATAATTTCGTTTTAGTCATTTTGTAATACGATCATTGTCTTTTGTTCAGAATGGACATGTGTCATTTACTTAATTTGAGAAAAATAGCATTATGCTCATTGTGTATGACGTTCAAGTCATTGTGTAATATTTAGTCTTAATTGTGTTTTACGTTTCAGGTCATTGTGTTATATGTATTCACCACTGTGTCACACATTTCAGGTCATTGTGCTATTTGTATTTATCATTGTGTTTTACGTTTCAGTTATTGTGTAATATGTATTCATCATTGTGTTTTATGTATTAGATAATTTGTTGGTATTTTTCATTACATTTGCATATTATTATTATTACACAACGGTGTTATTAGTGTTAAAAAACACAATGATAAGTTAAAAGACACAATGACGAAAAAACACAGTGACAAACAGAAAGACACAATGATGTAAACAAAGTTATACTCATATTAAAAATATTTAAACGCTTGTTATTATAATGAATTTTTTATTTTTTAAATGTCATATGAAAAAGTTACAGACGTTTTAATTGATTGGGGAATTAGCACGTGACTTTAGGGGTGTTCAAAATTTGATTAGAATTCGAAACATTCGAAATTCGACTCGATTCGAACTCGAATATGAAGATTCGAATTCAATTTCAAAATATTCGAATCGATTCGATTCGATTCGTATTCGAGTATGGTAATCGAATACGAATTCATGATTTTTTATTCGATTCGAAATTCGAATTCAAATTATATAATATATTAATATATATTTAATTTATTAATTTTGGTCAAATCCTTAAATAATAAATGTCAAAACATAATAATAAATCACAATAACCCATACTAATATTTATTAATTTTGTCAATACTTAATTTTAAACTTATTTTCAGGTGGTGTTGTAGCTACTTTAAAGTTATATTTATGTGTTTTATAATTGATGATTATAAATTTTGAAGTTTTTGACATATGTGAACTTGAATCAATTCAAATTTATTCGACTTCGAGTTTCAAATAAGAATAGAATAGAATTTCGAATATGGGATGTAATACGAATACGAATCGAATAATCCAACTTTTAAACGAATACGAATCGAATAAGAATACCAGCAAAAAATTAAATTATTTGAATTATTCGATTCGATTAACTTGAAAATTCATTATTCGATTCGATGAATACCCCTACAAGACTTGCCTATGGAGAGAGAAAATGTTTATTATTACTTGTATACGATTTTTTCTTTTATCCCCACTTAACTGTCAATTAATTATAACTTGTCACATTTCTCATTTTAGTTGGCTTTTATATAATAACTCAACCATTTGTATTGATATTCACTTATTTTGTTATAAATATTAGTAAACTTATAATATATGACATATATATAATATCCAAAAAATAATTTACTTTATATTTGTCATTTTCGAATACTCTTCGAGTAGTCCCCAAGTACTCCGAGCTCACCCAACTCCTTAATCGACCGCCTAGCGACTTTGGCAACCTTACTTGTGGTAGTGAAAAATATCATGTGAACCATATGGGTTTTAGTTGGTTTTATTAAAGAAAAATAAATTGGGATCTTAGGGTGGATGATATGATGGCTTTCATTAAGGATTTTTATAAAAATTCAAGTATTCCGTCAAGGTGTAATTCGTCGTACATTACTCTGATTCCGAAAGTGGAGAGTCCTTTATCTGCAATGATCTTTGGTTATTGACCAATTTGTAATAATATTTTATGTTGTGTATTAAAATTTATGCGACGGGTAAATGTAATATATGTGAAGGAGATAATATTTTTGAATGCTTGTCATTCCTTTTCTCATTAATCCTATATATAAACATACAATTGTAATCTCGTAATTATGAGATAAGAATATATACATCAATGACTACAATAATAACAATATATTCTAAATATGAGTCTATGTCTATTAGACCCCCGCAGTCTAAACGGGAAGGGACCGGATGTTGAGACTGGACCGGAAACTTTCAAACAAAGTACAAGGTAGACCCTTTATAAATATATCAGTAATCTGGAAAGACGTCGGAACATGTTGTATAAAAACCTGCCCGCGCTGAACTTGTTCACGAACGAAGTGAATATTGAGCTCAATATGTTTCGCACGTTGATGGTTAACGGGGTTCCCGGAGAGATGTATCGCACTTACGTTGTCACAGTACATGAGAGTAGCCCGTAGTATGGGACGATGAAGTTCCAAGAGAAGATTACGAAGCCAACAAATTTCTACAATGACATTAACCACTCCTCGGTATTCATCCTTTGCACTCGAGCGGGAGATAGTCAGCTGGCGTTCAGAGGACCAAGAGATCAGATTGGTTCCATAATACACACAACACCCCGATGACGATCAACGAGTATCTGGGCAACCTGCCCAGTCAGCGTCAGTGTAAGCAAGTAATGAAGGATCAACCGATTTGCTAAGTGTGAGTCCGAAGTGCACTGTACCCTGAATGTATCGAAGATTACGTTTAAGGGCTTCCCAATCTAAGGTCCGCGGGGCATGCAACCGCATAAGTGATATGAGGTCTAGTAAAATCAACTGGCCATACTACGATACATTGTGGGGTCTTCAAACGGGGTACCCGAATCAGCACTCATGTTACCATATGAGTCTGCGGGAGTTGGTGCAGATTTACACGCTTGCATACCGACGCGTCGGATAATCTCATAAGCATAAGAAGATTGGTTTAAAAACATTGAATCTCCCGTCTGGGTATCTAAGATACCTAGTGTAAGGCCCTGGTCCCGGTGCCCTACATTGACGTTGGATTTACACATAAAGATGGTTTTAAATATTAGAGTTAATTAAAAACTTTCGCGGAATAAATATAACTTTAATCATTACAAAACATTCAAATCTTGTCTTTAAACATAACATAAAACATCTCATCAAAACATCATTTCTTTGAATTTTAGATGCCAGCCGTTCAATCCATGCCATGTGTTATCCTCATGCCAGCTCATTAAACATATTTACCTGCGTGCATACTAAAAGTCAGCTACGCTGAGTGAGTTCTAGTTAATCGAGCAACATACAATACATCCACATACTTACTTATATACGTATCCGAAGATACATATTCATACTCAACCTGTTATCATACTTTCAAATATACATACATACTATCACTTACCTCAACCCACCGAGAGTATGTTCATAGTCCGTTGTCTATACCTATACTCAAGGTCGTGAACACGTAAAAGGTCCGTAGTCCTTACATGTGTTCACCATTCATGGTACGTACAAGGTTCGCAGTCCTTACCTATACCATCCTAAAATAACAACACGTACAAGGTCTGCAGTCCTTCCCTATGTTGCCACCTATTCCATAGCACTTACGGGGTCCGCAATCCTCCCCTATGCTATTAAACTTACAACACGCATAAGGTCCGCAGTCCTTTCCTATGCTGACTCCTATCTACAAAACATAGAATGTCTACAGTCCTTATCTACATTGGCATCTATCATCTATAACACGTATAAGGCTCACAATCGTTAACTACGCTATCACATTCCACGTCAATGTCCAACAAAAGTTAGAGGGATTTACCATCCTAACTTACTATGTCTGACATTGAGCTCTCATACCGTACATACACCTACGCACCCACGTAAAGTAAATTAAAATATTACTATGTCAGACATTGAGCTCTCATACCGTACATACACGTACAATAAATATATATAACGTACCCACGTAAAGTAAATTAAAATATGACATATGGACACACTGGGCATCTCTCACATTAATCTTCTAACCATCACCTTCCCTGGCGATACGTGCCATATGCGAAGATCGTTCACACACCGACAAGCATTCATTCATATCCTCATTATAATAACTATCACATAAATCATATATGGCATACACTTACCACTTAAGGTAATTGTATTGACTAATCACATCGATTATGCACACAACCCGAAAACATATAAGAGAAACGGGGCTAGAAACTCACCTGTAGGCGATTCCTTTCTGAATTTACGGTTATACCCTTCTTGAGTTGCACGGCTAACTATGTATCAATCGTAGTATCAATTAACTACATTTAGCTATACCATACTTCTAAGTTATTGCAACCCTCAATGTAAAGGGGTCTGGGGGCAGCGCCCCTGGCAGCGGGGTTATAGGGGCGGCAACCCCTAGCGGGGTCCAAGGGGCAGAGCCCCCTGGCTAGGGTTCAAACCTCATCAGAAAACTGAAGTTTAGTTATTTAATCAAATTAAATATTCCTTTTAAACGTTAACTTTTATTATTATGTGGTCCCACGTTGTAGGTTCCTGGACGGATCGTACAGGGGATGTCGCTATCTGCGCAGGTGCGGAATCCCTGCGTAGGTAGATACGAGTGCAGAATATGTATAAATCAAACACACGAGCAATAACCGAAACACGTTATATTGATAACCGAAACACGTGACTCGAGGTCACTATTACAGACTCTGACTTGTAAACACGTAACCCTCGAACTCACGAACTCTTGAACTATTCAACACGAACTACCACAAACTGTTACAGTGAACAGTTTAAATAGACACGACAACTTCGCCTCAGGCGAAGTTGTCCACAACTTCGCTTGTTCAACAAGTTCGCCTGAGCGAACTTGTTGACAACTTCGCTTGTTACAAAAACATAAACATAATCAAAAACATAATTACATTACAGACTCGATTACAAATGGTAGACTATGAACTACTGACACACATGTACCAACAGACTCCCCCTTGGCAGTAGCTTCATATCTTTATCTTCAAATCTTGAGTCTTGTAATCTTGCATCTCTACGCGTGCGCTCCCTCTCTAACACACACCGACACCACCCGTTGATATTTCCTAGCTTGATCCTTCCAAGCAGGAATGTAGAAGATCTTCTTCTCGTTGAGCACCTTCAGATCAGCCTGCGATAGATTAACAAGATGCATCGGGTCGTAAACCCTAAGCACTTCTTGTTCATCCTCATCTTCCATAACCGCTTCAGCTGTCTCACAGTCCACAAACCACCATTTTAGGTCTTTGAGCACGTCCTTGGGCATGAGCTTCATCGGTACTTCTTTAAGGCACCGGATCGGTTTATATTTCATAACCATCCAAGGTTTTCCATCAGCTCTCAGACCTCTATCCTTGTCTTCGACAAGTTTCCCCTTTTGTGGTCTCATCAGCTCAAACTTCTTCTCCTTAATACACTCCTTCCACACGATCTTCCCGATGATTCTAGCCATGTTGTCTTCACTTCGGTTTATCAATCCCAATCTGGCTAAATCTTTTACCTCACATTCAGGCAGTGTGTTTAAAGATCTCAACGTTCTCCTGAAGTACTGAATTCCATCGTATCTTTTGATCACGAAGAGCCGCAGCTGCTCATCATATATCCAGCAGATAATACCTTTCTTTGCTTCTGCGTATCCCTTAATATTGTAACTCTTTTTGAACATTTTAGGGATCGCCGGCTTCTTCGTCTTTATGAACCAGTGAGCACAACCCTCCTTCTAATTCGGTTGTTCCTCCCATTCAGTATCTTCCACCACGCTCTCATCACCCAACTCTGGCATCTCAACCTCCGGAATCTCGTGTTCCACGGAGTCATCTACAATCTCCCCTTCCTCTATCACATTCTCAACAGTAATTTGCTCTCCGATCCTCTCGATCTCATCAACCGGCAGCACATCTTCTTCAATCATAAACTCATCATCATCCTCATCCAGCTCTTTCAACGCGTCTATAACATCTTCAACATCAGCATCATCATCAACATCTACCACGTCGTCACCGGCTGCGCTTGTAGACTCCCCCTCAGCTGTGGAAGCCCCAAGAGCCTGAGAGGTTCTTGGCAGCTCACCACCTGCACCTTCTGGTGCATTGGGATCATCGTCTTGATCTTCTCTCCGTTTTGTCCTCAACTCATCTCCCCTACAAGTCTTCTCCCCCTGAGATGCCAAGAATGCCTTGAAGGCATCTATTACTTTACCGTGTTCAACCAGGAGGGAGGCTTGCAGTCGATTGGATTCCACTAGGCTTTGAATGGTCTTTGTCTGTTCAGCAACAATCCGCTCTAGCGATGCAATCCTTTCGGAGTCAGAAGTAGGCGTTGGAGTTGGCGGGACATCAGCAGCAGAAGTGACCGCAGGTGGTACACTTGGTAACCCTGCAGTAGTAGTGAAGGTCGACTCAACAAATCGTGCAACTACCACCGGTGGAGTAAGCGATTGGGGTGGTAGAGACACAAGTGCTGGAGCCGACGTCTCGACGGCA
This sequence comes from Bidens hawaiensis, assembly GCF_021521415.1. Classification (NCBI taxonomy): domain Eukaryota; kingdom Viridiplantae; phylum Streptophyta; class Magnoliopsida; order Asterales; family Asteraceae; genus Bidens; species Bidens hawaiensis. The sequence continues at coordinate 245,912 of NW_027492430.1, read as the reverse complement.
GTAACCTGTGCTGTAGAAGGAATAAGAGACATACCAGACAAGGCAGGTGGAGCAAAACGTACCAGCCTTGAAGATTCTCCAGCTCCCGAACCCATACCTGTCCGTTCTCTTCGTGAACGTCTGATCACAAGCTGAACTGCTTCCTCTTCATCAACTTCCTCATCATCCTCGTCAACAGTTCTCGGCCTCTTTCCAGTAGTTCTCTCCCGAGACACCATCAGTCGTCTCGCTTCAGCAAATGTTTCGTCAAGATCGGAGTCAGCTACCGAAGTAACTGCTCTAGTAACCTCCATGACCTGAGAACCTGAGACCTCCATATCAAACAATCCATGGCCGCTAAAAGCAGCATCAAGATCGACATCTTCATCAGTAGGCACAACAGGAGATGCAGCAGCTGGCACAGCAGCAGAGGCAACAGTAGATACAACAGGCGCAGCCGATACAGCCTGGGGTGCTGCCGCCTGATGTGGCTGTGGGTCTCTGAACTCGTCCCCTCCTGCAGGAACATACCCCGGGTTGATAAGATACCCGAACAGTGGAGTATGCCTGGGACGCAGCTCAGGCTTGCTACGTGTGCTCGAAGTCCGACACTGAGCGAAGATACGTTTCATCACACATTCGACGTATCTTATAGGGCGTCTCTGCGGTAGCGACGGAGCGACATGATTGAGGATCATCTGTAAGAACCGAGGATACATAATAAATCGCTCGCGCGCCACAGCCCTCCTCTGACGATCAATCTCGTAAAATATCAGCTGACTAAATGAATATCGTCGGTTGTAAGTCAGGGCAATCATGGCAGACTGCATCGTCGCGCCCATCCCATCAGTTCCTGCCTTCCTCCCAGACATGCATACGATCAATACATGCATTAGGAAGCGCCACTGATCCAGTAAAAAACCTTTCCTCCTCTGTGTGTCCCCCAACGGACCTGAATAACCCATCCTCAGATACGCCCCATCACGAAAAGGAGCTACAAACTCCGTTGGGTCATCCCTTGTTTCTTCTCCAAACTGCAGAGCCAACCGTATATCTTCAGAAGAAAACTGCACATCATGACCATTTACAGTTGCTCGCATCACCGGGGGCTCAGGCCTGCAATCATAATATACCGACTGCCAAAAGTCTTCTATGTTAGGCAGTGAAATGGGCAGGGTATTTGTGATCGCATGAAAGATTCTTGAGCGCTGGAGAAAAGTGATTATCTCCCTGTAGTCTTCCACGCCCCTTGCATCTGGATCTAGCGTGATGTACTGGTTATGGGCCGGAAAGAACTGTCGTTGATCATCACCGTCGTCACCACCAGCACCGCCAACAGCAGCCATATCTGCACAAAACGAAACAAGTTAGACAACGTTTAAGCAACTCACAAGTTCGCTTTGTACCACGAGCGAAGTTGTGATTAAACCTGTACAGGCGAACTTAAAGGTGAGGCGAAGTTGGGAACAACTTCGCTTCATCTGTAAGTTCGTCTAAAAACTGTTAAGTGAATTGGTATAGGCGAAGTTGATGATAACTTCGCCTTATCACAACATCGCCTCAGGCGAAATTGAGTTCAAGGCGAAGTTACGGATAACTTCGCCTCAGGCGAAATTAAGCTTCAGGCGAAGTTGTGGATAACTTCGCCTTAGGCGAAATTAAGCCACAGGCGAAGTTGCGGATAACTTCGCCTAAACCCTAACTTCGCCTGAATCTGAAACGGCGACTGTTCAGATTCAATCGGCCAAGATCCGATGATTTCGCAACGATTTGAAGATCCAGGAGTGAAGAACAACACATATTAATGGAATTAGGACGAAAAGTTCGTCCATGAACACGTATTACAAGGTTGAAAAAATTGGTTTTGAAGGTCCGACGACCCGAGGTCTCGAACCGGGTGAAAACTATAAAGAACGAGTATGTTTGTGAAAGATATCGACACCACATACCGTCAATGAATAATAGAAACTGGAATCAAAGATCGAAATCGGAACGGAAACAAGATCGCCGGAAAATATTCTCTGATTATAAGTTCGCCGGAAAAAGTTGAAAATAATGATACTGCTACTGTTTAAAATCCTTATATAGGGTCAGTGTTGGTCAGGCGAAGTTACGCTTAACTTCGCCTAGGCGAAGTTAAGCACAAGTTCGCCTGATTCAACAACTTCGCCCGAAATTTCAAAACAACCCTTTAAGTTTGAAGAATCTTGCACTTAACATTAGAAGCTTCCAAAAAGAGTTAAACAAATATGATCATGTCCAAGTAACCAGTTATACAATAATACAACTACAAAAATAGAAAAACTTATAAAAATTTAACGAAATAAGGGATCAAATTTCAGTCTAGTTAGGGACCACTACGTTTTAGAAAAGATCCTAACAGAAATCATACTAACTACGTGACTGTCACTTGGATCCGTGTTTATCTGTATTATGACATAGAGAAACAGGTTGTAGGCATGTAAATAACTTAAATGGTTTTCATCGTTTCTGTGATACGGATTAAGGTTCAGTTAAACTCAAAATTTAAGTGGGCAACAACTCAGAGATAATGATGCCTTCTATCTATTCTCAAAGCGTATTTGGCTATACCCAAGTCATCCCGAATTGACTTCGACCCATAGTGTCTGATTAACTTGTAGATACTCGTTGTCTGCTTCCCGTTCTCTTCTTACTCCAGAATTGAGAAGTCTTGATTGTTACTATGACTCATAAGTACAAAAAATATACATATATATTTTTTTTTTCTTTCTTTTTTTTTTTTGACTATACACACTTATAGACTTCGGAGTACTAAACCACTGCAAGTCCCGAATCTGGATCACTGCAGTGTCTTGAAATGCTTTCTTCACGGGAATCAGAACACTCACGGGCTCGTGTATGACTGGGTAGTCGCTTTTCTGCCTATCCTTCGGAAAGATATGTATGAAGACATACAAAACTCTTAAGGAGTTTCCACGTAAATTCGAGTAGTTTAAGTTAGTATCACATATACTTTTACGCACCATAAAAATTACCATGACATACAATGACTGTTCTAAAGCCTTTTAAGCCTAATAACTTCACTAGTTAAGTACACACAATCAGTAAATATATCATTTTCCAAGGTTGGATCAATTTTCTGTTAAACATAGCACATTTACTTCATACGAAGTAATAGACTTGAAAAGTAATTTCATTTCCCTATAAAATTTTTGATTTCAATCGCCCCAATCACGTCAAAGTCTTCAGGTAAACGGCAATCCTGAAGATCCAATGGATCAATTGGACCGACCACATACAAGTATGTGTCCTTCTTACTAAGAATGATCGACTAATTTTCAGCAACTGAAAGAACACACGTCATAACTGCCCCGATCACTTTCAGTCTTCTGGTTAATGGCGATCCTCATTCTCTAAGTCGAAACGAGGATCAAAACATATCCGAGGATATGTCCATCAAACTGAGGTAACCGACTAATTTTAAGCAATAATGACATTTTTTTATTATTTTTTTTTAAATAAACACAAAGACATGGTTACTCGGGATTGATCATCCCGTTCAGCTCAATTAGATTTTGAAATCTGGATTTATCAAACGCTTTTGTAAACAAGTCAGCAAAATTTTTCAGTGTATCAACCTTTTCGATCTTGATCAGTTTCTTCTCAGCACAATCCCGTATGAAGTGATGACGAATGTCAATATGCTTAGTTTTACTATGCTTCACGGGATTGTTAATTACTGAGATGGCGGCAGTGTTATCAATTAAAATAGGAGTGAGTAAGAAATTCAGACCATAGTCGCGTAATTGTTGCTGAATCCACAAAACCTGAGAGCAGCAGTTGGATGCTGCCATGTATTCAGCCTCGCATGTTGAAATTGCAACTGATGTCTGTTTCTTGCACTGCCAGGAAACTAATCTTCCTCCAAGAAACTGACAGCCTCCTGTTGTCGACTTCCGACTCTGATTGCATCCTCCATAATCAGAATCCGAATATGCCACCAGTTCAACGTCTCCTCCCTTTGGGTACCACAACCCTAGCTTCGGCTTGCCTTTGAGATACCGCAAAATCCTCTTCACACCTTTCATGTGAGATTCCTTTGGGTTTGCCTGAAAACGAGCACAAAGACAAACAGCAAACATTATATCAGGCCTAGAAGCAGTTAAATACATTAATGAACCTATTATTGCCCGATACAGAGTTGGGTCCACATCTGCGTCACCATCTGATTCAGCGCCCAATTTGTGATTGACGCAGATTGGAGTGTCATATGGAGAACTGTCCTCCATCTTGAATCTCTTCAGCACATCATGAACGTACTTCGTCTGATGAATGAACATCCCGTCCTTCTTCTGATCAACCTGCAATCCTAGAAAGAAAGTTAGTTCACCCATAGCACTCATCTCGAATCGTTTCTTCATGACAGCCTCAAAATCCTGACACATGGATACTCTTGATGCAGCAAAAATGATATCATCCACGTAGACTTGAACCAGCAGGAAGTCACATCCCTCTTTTTTCACACACAACGTACTGTCGATCAATCCCCTTTCAAAACCGTTTTCCAGCAAGTAGTCTGATAACGTTGAATACCAGGCACGAGGTGCCTGATGTAACCCATACAACGCCTTGCTCAACCTGTATACGTGATCAGGAAAGTCTGGGTCAGGAAAACCCGGAGGTTGCTCAACATACACAACCTCATCAACTTTCCCATTTAGGAACGCGCTCTTCACATCCAACTGAAATACCTTCATCTTTTTAAAAGAAGCAAATGCCAGAAACAATCTAATCGCCTCCAACCGGGCGACAGGAGCGGACACCTCATTGTAATCAATACCCTCTTGCTGATTAAAACCTTTAACAACCAGCCTCGCCTTATTTCTAATGATAATCCCCTTATCATCTCTCTTACACTTGAACACCCATTTTGTGCCTATAGCATGCACATTCTTTGGTTTTTCAACCAAAGTCCAAACTTCCATTTTCTCGAACTGAGCCAACTCTTCTTGCATGGCTTCGACCCACGAGCTGTCCTTTAAAGCCATTTGATAATTCTTTGGTTCAATCTGGCTTATAAAGCAGGAGTACAAACATTCGTTCAGTATACCCGTTTCCTTAATGCTTGTATAGACACATGTGTGCTCATTCAAGCTTCTTCTGGTTTGTACACCGGTGGACACATCCCCTAGAACATTCTCCAAAGGGTGATCTTTGTGAATTCTCGTGGTCGGAACAGATCCGACATGCAAATTATCTTCCAAATTTGAAGAGATCTCATCTATGGTTGTTTCTGGCTGAGAGTGAAAAGGATTAATAAATTCATCTTCAGTTGAGGCCGCAGGGGTACCGATAGTGTTTGATGTGGAAGGTTGAGATTTCTCAATCAGCTGTCGTTGCAATAGATTCTCTTCCTCATCAAGTATCATCTTCGTCACAGCTCTTTCGTCTTCTTCAGAAATTTCCAAATTAGGTACGTTAAACGACTTAAAAAGCTTAACATAGTCGAAAAGCTCAGCAGGTCCATTGCTTGGTTTTGGCGATTGGTAACTAGTAATGTCGGTGTTACAAACCACCTCCACCTTGCAAGTCGAAGTATTGAAGACCCGTCTGTTGGGAGTCCCAACTACATAACCGACTAAGATTCCTTCATCGGCTACTTCACCAAATTTCGAATTAGTCTTCAAAATTGAACAAGGAGACCCAAATGGTTCAAGACCGCACAAGTTGGGCTTCCTTCCATGCATAAGCTCGTAACAAGTTTTTCCAAGTCTCTTAACGGTTAACACCCTATTCAGAACATAGCAGGCTGTAGCAACTGCTTCAGCCCAGAACATCACAGGAAGCTTCGAGTCTGCCAGCATAGTTCTGGCTCCTTCAATTAACGTTCGGTTCTTCCTTTCAGCCACTCCATTCTGTTGCGGAGTATACGGAGCGCTGTATTGATGTTCAATTCCTTTCTGAAGACAGAAGATTTCCATTTCAAAGTTCTTGAACTCTGTCCCATTGTCACTTCTGATGTATTTAACTGATTTACTCATGACGTTCTCAACTTTTGTAATTAGATTCTTCACCATTTGAGCCGTCTCATCTTTCGATTTCAGAAAATATACCCACGAATATCGCGAGTAGTCATCAGTGATCACCAAGCAGTAAGAAGTACCCCATAGACTTTTTACATTCACTGGACCGAAGAGATCCATATGAAGTAGTTCTAGAGTACCGGCAATAGAATTAATCTTCTTGGTGAGATGGGATTTCTTGTGTTGCTTTCCCTTCTTGCATGCTATACATTTGTCTTCAAAGTTAAAACTTTTTAAGGGAACGCCCATCACAAGCCCATTCTTGACAATGAAGTTCATCTTCCGAAGATGAATGTGCCCCATTCTCCTGTGCCATAATTCTGATTCTGATTCGCTTGCTTTTGTCATTAAACAAGATTCTCCGGTGGCCATTTCAGTAGACCTCATGTCCATCACATATGTATTCGTTTCACGTGGAGCTTTCATAACTATCCATTCGTCTGGTATTTGAAAACCAGGCTTCAATACGATCGCTTCATTCTTCGTGAAATGGACAGTGTAATCTTTATCACAAATCTGCGACACACTCAGCAGATTGTGCTTTAATTCCTCCACAAAATTCACATTCTCCAGTGTCATTCTCCCATTCGACAATGTTCCTCTACCAGTAATCCTTCCTCCGCTCTCACCTGCAAAACTAACTCTTGCTCCCTGAACAGGTTTTAAATCTTGCAACAAGTGTTTGTTGCCCGTCATGTGCCGGGAACAGCCGCTATCTACAATCCAAAGACTGTTGGCAGCCCTGTTCAACTGTTCCTGCACAATAAAACAAAGAGTTAGAATCTTGGGACCCAAGACCAATTGGTCTTGGATCGATACGTCCCGTACCCTGGCTTTCTCAAGTTAGCATCAGGATAATTTCTGTAAGTCCTGTTAGGAAATCTCCTTGCAGATTGAGTGTAATGCCTCCCAAACCTATATGAATTGAAAGTGTTATATCTTGTGGTTTGGTTGAAAAACTGAGGTTTGTTTTTATAAAAACTTGAATTAGATACATTTTGGCACTTTGAAAAGTTTTCATTTTTAGCAGTAACAAAATGATGCTTATCCTCAGTTTTATTTGGCCTCACACCTCTGAATCTCGGCTTCAGAGGGCAATCTGCAACTAGATGTCCTAATTTGTTACATCTAAAGCAACACCGACTCTCCCTTTTCTTGTCAAATGTTGGTTTGGATGTAGAGGCAGTGTTACCAGCCGTTCGTCTCACATAAGGTGGGACGTACGGATTGAGTGGAGAACTCTTTTTAGAAATTTTATTTTTATCTCCACCGGTGGGTAACCCTACCTTCTCTTTTGTCTGACCAGATTCAGACAACTTATCCGATTCCGATGAGACTGGACTCATTTCACATTTGAAACAGGCGAACTCATTTCGCCACAGCTAACACTTGGTTCTATATTTGTAACCTTGATGGGAGTTGTCTGAGTAACCTCGAAATCAACAGATTTCTGAACACTCGGATTATAAGTATAGTTGTGGTTAAAGGGTGGTGGAACCTCGTGATAACCGATTCCTCCCCTCTTTGCAGAGGTACCTTGATCACTCACGAGGTGATCAAGGATGGCCGAGGAATTCCTGAACTGCTCAAGTTTGCGGTTCAGTTCCACCACCTTCACCTGGTGGTCAGCAATCTGTTTATCCCGATCAGCAATCAATTTAGTTTTTTCTTCTAAAACTTCATAACTAAGATCAATTATTTCAATTTTCTCAGCAAGTTTAGTTTTTAAGCTTTGAATGTCTTTTTCACATGCTTTTATTTTAATTTTATAACTGTTTTCTCTTGCTTTCGTAAAATGGTGATCTTCTTTAATAGTTTTAAAATCAGCATCTAAACGGACGTACTGATCAGTTATTGTTGTTAGTTGCTCAGACAAATTCTCACAATTAGTACAAATATCCTTATTACTCACCTCGGAGCGATTGTCCTTGTCATCTGCCATGAAAGCTGTTTCTTCTTTAGTAGCTTTCTCATTTCCATCAACCTTCTCACATTCTTCAACTTCAGCCTCAGCCATGTTCGCTTGCTCACCAGATTCATTTGAATGCAGGTTCCAGTTGTACTCACCTGCTTCTCTGGTCAACATGGCATTAATCTCTCTGTTAACTCCAGAGTGTTGTGTAGGCCGACCTTGTCCTCGTTCAACCCTCTCATTTCTACATTCTTTGGCAAAGTGCCCGTACTGCTGACAATTATAGCACCTTACCTTAGATTTGTTGAATCCAGGCCTACCACCAACAAACTTTCTCCCAGTTTTCTTCATAAACCGTTTAACTCGCCTCACAATCATTGCCATTTGCCATTGCAAATCCATCTCCTCCAGATCATCAGCATCGATCTGGTCGTAATCCTCATCCAGAACAGCAGGGTCCACAATCTTCCCCTGGATGTAGTTTTCATAGGAAGCAATAAATGATGCATAGACTGCAAACTGCTCTTCAGCAGATTTTACACTCATAGGCATCTTGGAATAATTATTGCTTGAGGCATTTGCAGAGAAACCACTTGTGGATGCTTGAGGCTTTGAAGTACTTGATCCTCCAGCAACGAAACAGACATCACCGTTCAAGTTCACAGAAACGTTTCCTTCATGAGAAGAGTCAGAACCTGACTCCCCTTTTGAGTAATAAGCCACAGATTCAGGCCTCGAACTTGAGCCTGAGTTAACTTTTGCACCATACATACCAGGGTCTTGTATCTGATCTGTTGGTGTTTCTTTTCGAACCATATTAAGCTCATAAGTTCTGAGCTTGTTTACTGCCGTTTCCAGATCATAATTAGGAAAGTCTCTGTCTTCCCTCATAAGAACGGTGTACATTTCCCACTTCGGTGGGAGAGCATCGAGAAGCTTTTCAACGATCTCTTCTTCTCGGTAAGCAATCGAATAATTGTTAAGCTCTGTCATTAGATGATAGTATCTGGTGATAATATCATCCAGTGATTCGTTCTTCAAATATTTGAAAACGGAGAACTGGGTCTTTAAAAGTTTGATCTTTGATGCACGGATACCCATGTTCCCCTCGAATCTATTTTCAAGAGCATCCCAAAGCTCTCTCGCAGAAGTGTACTTTCGGAACGTATGGAGAACCTCTTGAGGAAGTGCCATTGTTATAGCAGCATGGGCCTTGCTCTCGGCCTCATACATTTTCTTTTCTTCGTCCTCCATTTTGCTATACTTCTTAACCACATCACGACCTTCGTATTGCATAGTTGGAGGGATATATCCATCCTGGATGCACACCCACATTTTTGCATCCTGGTATTTAATGTATTGGATGAATCTGTCCTTCCATGCCACGAAGTCAGTTCCTTTCATCAACCTCGGGGCCTTAGTGGCTGACCCCGCTTCTACTTCCATCTTGACCAAATCGGAGATGTTAATTGACGACATCTTTGCGAAAACACGAAAACCCGAAAATTTAAAAAAAATCTTCCAAACAGCACAGTAGGCGAAGTTAAGAATAACTTCGCTTGAAAGTTAACTTCGCTGGAAAGTGTAACTTCGCTGGGTCTTAAATTCGCTTGACTGGGCGAAGTTAAGAATAACTTCGCTTAGACTGAGCGAACTTAGGAGGTAAGCGAACTTGGGAGGTAAGCGAAGTTGAGGATAACTTCGCTTTGGCGAACTTATGAGGTAGGCGAAGTTGTGGTTAACTTCGCTTAATCCTTATATCTTCGCCGAAACCCTACTTCCAGTGACGGCAACTTCGCCTGAAGAACGGTAACTTCGCCCGATGAACAAGGAAACTGTTCAGATCTGATTTCGTCAATCTAGCAGTTTCCGATCGATTTTATGGCTTGCAAATGACTGTCAAACACGAGTAAAACACAATCCCAATAAAAACACGTCCCGCGAATAGGTCAAACGAGACGTTTTCTACACCCGCGTGAAATCCCGAACCTCACAATCGAGCCGATGGCTCTGATACCAATTGTAGGTTCCTGAACGGATCGTACACGGGATGTCGCTATCTGCGCAGGTGCGGAATCCCTGCGTAGGTAGATACGAGTGCAGAATATGTATAAATCAAACACACGAGCAATAACCGAAACACGTTACATTGATAACCGAAACACGTGACTCGAGGTCACTATTACAGACTCTGACTTGTAAACACGTAACCCTCGAACTCACGAACTCTTGAACTATTCAACACGAACTACCACAAACTGTTACAGTGAACAGTTTAAATAGACACGACAACTTCGCCTCAGGCGAAGTTGTCCACAACTTCGCTTGTTCAACAAGTTCGCCTGAGCGAACTTGTTGACAACTTCACTTGTTACAAAAACATAAACATAATCAAAAACATAATTACATTACAGACTCGATTACAAATGGTAGACTATGAACTACTGACACACATGTACCAACACACGTCCTTGACATATTTACCATACAAGTCCATATTCCTCGTTCACATATGTATACATCATACAAGTAAGATATATATATATATATATATATATATATATATATATATATATATATATATATATATATATATATAGGGTATACACACTTATACGGGTATTCATACACGCATGTACGTATACGCGGACAAACATATACGCATATATACTTATACGGACAAACATGTGCACGTATACACTTATACGGGCAAACATATACGCATATAAACCAATACGGACAAATATACGCATGTATACACTTATACAGACAAACATATACGCGTATACACTTATACGGACAAAGATACACATGTATACACTTATACGGACAAACATATACGCGTATACACTTATACAGACAAAGATACACCTGTATACACTTATACAGACATGAACTTATGCGCTGGCAAACACTTATACGGCCATACTTACACGGTCGTATACTTATACGCCCATACGCGCAGACCGGCTTTCTCTTTACGCGTTTTTGTGGCTTTTCTTCGATTTCGGCGTCGTTAGCCGCTGTTAACCATCATGGTTGATCGGGGTTTGATCGTTTATGTCCTAGGTAGCTTCGGGGTGTCCAGATCTCAGCTAAGGTGGTCCTTAAGCTCGTTTTTGGTTGATTAAATACCCGAGTAAAGCTAGATCTAGATCTAAACTACTCATACATCATCTCGGGGCTGCGGTGCCGGGTTCTAATATATTGGTATAGCTGAGATGAATCATTTCTTACTTTTGGTTGGTCTTGGATCGTTGAATGGAAGAGTGTAGGGAATGTTTGGCTTAAGTGTGTGTTTTTTGAAGATGTAGGCTATGGTGTAGAGATGGATGGAAATGGAAAGAATTAGGGTTTAAGAGGTATTTATGCTCCTTTAAGCCCATGGACCTTAAGCCCATCTTTACTTTTTAGTCCGAAATTAATTCCATCTTTAAAGCCTACCATATTTTATCTTTATTATTATATTTTATTACTCTACTAACTCAGTTAATTCTTCCGTCTTAAATAATATATCAAATGTTATTTATAGAAATTTTTGGATGTTACACCTAGGAAGTAACTGAGCTGGCCTAGGTATTTCATGGAGAATTCAAATGCCAAAGATTTCAAGATCTGTTGACGGAGACCTTCAAAGGATGACGTCAGAAGATTATCACCGACGTAAAGCAATAAATAAGCTGTGTTAGACCCGCGATGTAAGATGAACAGAAATTATCACATTTACTTTGTTGGAACCCCATATGCAAAACAAGTCTGTAAAACCTTGGTACCATGCACGTGGTGCTTGTTTGAGACCGTATAAGGACCGTTTATGTCTGCAAACATAATCTGGATGGGTCTTACTTCAAAACCGCATGGGTTGATACATGTAGACTGTATCATGAAGAGTGTTGTGTAAAAAGGCAAGCAATGGATGTACTGGCCATAAACCTACATCATGCAATGGATAATACAGTACGTATCATTACCGGCTTAACCACCGGAGCTAAAGTTTCCCAACAGTCTATACCAAGTTGTTGAAACCAACCACCACAAACCACTCTTGATTTATATCTCTATAAAGTACCATCCGAATTAAACTTGTGTTTGAACAACCACAATATGCAAATTACATTCATTTGTGGATTACGAGGACAAGTTCCCAAGTCTCATTTTTAATAAGTACGTCATACTCGGCTTGGGCAGCTTGATGAGACTTTCTTTGTTCTTCCATGGTGCCCTGAGATCAAGCATTAGAAAAGTATGGAAGTGGCTCGGTGTTCTGTATAATCATGTTGATTCCTTCAAACTGTTCTATTAAACATGTAACCAACCGAATCACTAAATCATGCTCGCTAACCGGAGCATCGACGTTGGCTAACTGGTCTGCAATGACTTTGAGCTATTGACAATAGGCATGCATGTTAGGATAGTTGTCAAGATGTGTGTTCATGAACCTCATTTTAAGATAGACGGACCTAGTAGCTTTGATGTCGTTGAATAGATCTTCGAATGCAATTCATGCTTAAGAATCATGTTTAACAAATCAACGGAAATGGTTCCATAAATCCATTGAAGAACTATGGCGTCAACCCATTCCCAAGAGTCAATAGTAGGCGGTAGCTTGGGAGCATCTGTTGAAGATAGCATGGAGGCTTCGGCACATGGTGGTTTACCAAAGGTGAGATGATCAAAGACTAGAAAAGCCTTACAATGAATTTTAATTAACTCCGATGATGGTCGGGTATTTTGTATATATATTAGTGTATTAATTACGTAGTTTTATTGAATATATTGTTAGAACTTTGGTACTTCATACGTGCTTTTGTATTTCAGGTCATTGATCATTAAATATGCTAAATTGGAGACTTGTACGAGAATGGAATGATATCTCGGGAAAACCGAAGCATGATTTGATGTCTTGGGAAGTGTTACAAGGATTCAGGAAGAGTATGGATGGGAAATGATAAGCCGATGCTAAAACTGAACAAGATGGGTTGACAAAATGCGACCTTGAAGTAAAACGAGCATATCCTGAGCTAGGAAATGAGTTACGGGAGCCATAATATATGAATTTTGGGTTTCTCGACGAGAGGAATCTGAAAATGCTATTTTCTTAGGTCACGATACGCGATAGGATGGTCATATGGCCATCACGTATCGCGATGGACATAAAAAACGAGAATTTTAGGTTTATATCTCATTCTTCATAAACAAGAACCCTAACTCCGTATTGACGACTTCCAGAAGCTATTAGGCTATTTTGGGTGAATTCCAGGGCTACCAATCATCTCTTGATCAATCCTAATGGCCTCCTTCATCATAATTGAAGATCTATCGATTACGATGCTCGGCTAGTCTTCTCCGAATCATACCCGGGATGTATAGTTTGTAACTTTTACAGTTTTTCCCATGTGATTAAGAACACTATGTATAATTGTTTATGGTTGATATATGATTACTGATGTTTAGTATTTATGTGTGTTCAGTCGGTTTAGGTTTACGGTGGTCTAAACGATTTGTTACCTGTTGCTAGATAATTGATCAAATGATTGTTTGATTAGATTGAATACGATAAAACATATAATTGCTCTTAACTGAGTCACACTGGCAATGACCGTTTGATAACCAGTGCCGTGTGTAAAGCGATTATTGTTGTCTAAGGTTTTGTCTGATTGATCAGTCTGTAGTTAACCAGTAATAATTAATCTGTTAGGTTGCATGAGATTACTATAGGTTGCTTACTTGAATTCCCGGGTGTGATTTGCTTTGTTAATTGATTGAAACTTGTTTACTCGGTTGCTTGTTTAATTCCATAAATTCAAATCATTGCTTGTGTTATCAGCACTAAAAATCATTCACTTCATAATTAGAAATCTGTTACAGAATACATTGACCACATACTCCTTGTGATACGATACCCTACTTACTCTAACTATTTAGAATAATTAGGTTTTTGATTGACTCAAATGACGGTCATCATCCGACCATGACGTGTATTGTCCGGATTCATTATCTAGGGTTATGGGGATGAAGTTTTTGATATTTGTGACTGTAAGTGCGGGATGTAGTTTAGATTCCATGAGAAAAATAGGAGAAAAGGAATATGATGAGGGTAGCAGAAGGGTGGGATCGAGATGAAGAGTCAAGCTATTGATGGAGACTAGGATTTTGAGAGAGAGTCTATGATACCATCAAGAAGATAATATTTTTGAATGCTTGCCGGTCCTTTTCTCATTAATCGTATATATAAACATACAATTGTAATCTCCTAATTATGGGATAAGATTATATACATCAATGACTATAATAATAACAATACATTCTAAATATGAGTATACGATTATTAGTATCCATATCAATCATTCAATTAATCATACCCAGTGAAGTCCCACCAATAGCAAAACTATAAGTAGGTTCTGGGTGGATGGGATGTAGGCACACCGTACCTCTATCCAAAGGGATAGAGAGGTGGCTTCCAGAGAGACCTCGGCTCTTAAAAAACATATGTATGAGGGAATATAAAAGGAAATTAAAGTTCAGCAGTAATATAATTAATAATAGCTCGTAGTAAAAATAATAATACTAATATATATATATATATATATATATATATATATATATATATATATATATATATATATATATATATGAAAAGAAAATACCATAATGTTGTGTGACCAAAGTAAGGTAAATAGAAGCCCCTAAGGTATTCGTTTTCTCCCTAAAAAACCTTGATTTGGATAAAAATCTGCTAAGGATAATGTATACAAATCTGTTATGTGAGGTTTAATACTAAGCTGATAACGGCGAATATATTAACGAAATGGAGATGAACACCGTGATTTGTTGCGAGGAAAAACCCTTTGATCTTGATTAGATCAAAGGAAAAAAATCCCGGGTGATGACAACTCGTCTATCCCCACTTTATTAATGTAAATATCGGGTTACAATGGGTGGAGTTTATGATCAATGAATACAATAATGCTAAGTGTGTGTGTTCTGCTCTAGTTTGCTCTGAGTATTGATAGTGAACGTGTTTTTGTGCCTGCCTAATTGATCATAAACTCATTTAAATAGGAAAATAATAACTAAAGCTCCTATTTTTTAGCCACCAATCAAGCCATTCCTTCATTGTAATTGTTTCCTTCATTATACACGCGGTTTATTGACTTGATTGCGAGATTATAGGTTGGACTTATTCACTAGCCGTTGTACCTACCAAAAATATCAAGATAACAAAGGAAAATCGTTAATAAATTATAAGTACTGAGGATCATTGATCCTGACAGGATCTGCAAAATATTCTAAGGATAATTGATCCAGATTATATGTCAGGATAACATATCCACAGTGTCAAATTTCCGTGCACTAACAATTGCCCCCAAAATGGCGGTTGTGATAAGATCACAGCTGTCATTTTGCATTTGAATTCAAACTTACTGCAAAAACATATAAGATTTGACAAGCTAGATATTATTGTCATAATGGAGATTCCTTGGGAACTTCCCTTCCGGCTGTATATCCAACACCTCTTATTCTACCATTAGATCTAAGTTACCATAAGTGTAAATCCTTCTGTGATCCTTGTAATTGAACTCAGGATACCTGATGCAAATAACTTATGATATTAACTGGGATTAAACCCAACAAACTGGGGACAAGACCATAAAATAAACTGGGGAAAAGCCCGTGCAACTGGGGACAAGCCCGTGTAACTGGGGACAAGATCGTGCAACTGGGGACAAGCCCAAACTGGTGTTAAACTGGGGACTGGCCCAAGGACACGGATGTTAACTGGGGACTCGCCCAACCCGGGACTTAGCCCAAACGTGAGATAGCATGAAAATGCTATAAACCGGTGGTATGGTACGTCTACCATAAATCGTAGGATCCTCCATATAGTCGAAGACAACGAAATTGTCATCCACTAAGCGTGTGCTGGTCCTGCTGCCCCGGACTATACGTTGGATAGCGTGCGCTCCAGACGAGAGTGTAGAAACTCTAACTTATAAGAAAGGTGAAAACCTTTAAACCTTGGAAGATATGACCATCGGGGGTCATACCTTAATCGTGGGCTAGGCCAAGGGAAATAGTAAAGTACCTTAAGTGTGAGGGAGATGTGGCCAACCTCTTAGACATTGAACCTCTTATTGAAATCTGCATTGGTATTTAAAACTTGGAAAAAGACAAACGTTAAAAATATATTATCCTTAAATTAATAAGAATCTGAAATGAATAAGTGATCAGATAGATATTACCAATTACAGGATCCTTGATCCTTCTGAGGATACTTGATCCTGATTAGAAAAAGTATTACTTGAGATGAATAGCATTCCATGCTCTACGTAACCTGTTGCCTTCCATAGTCAGCAGGTGATATGCCCCCTTTCCGGCTTCTGACTCGATCAAGTAGGGGCCTTCCCACTTAGGTGTTAGCTTTCCATCTGCTGGATTAGTTGTGTTTTGGAAGGCTTTTCTCAAAACTAGATCTCCTTCTTTAAATCTTCGAATCCTGATATTCTTGTTGTATGCCCCAGCTACCCTTTGTTGATATGATGCCATTATGATCTTAGCTAGGTCTCTGAGCTCATCAACAGTATCCAGATCTTGGAGAAGGATTTCATTATTGGCGTGAGGATCACAGATGCTTGTTCTGGCAGTAGGAACCACCATCTCCGTAGGGATTACAACTTCTGAGCCAAACACCAATGAGAAGGGTGTTTGAGCTGTTGCATTCTTTGGTGTTGTTCTATCTGCCGAAAGAACATATGGTAGCTCTTCGGCCCACTTGCCTTTCTTGGATCCTAGTTTCTTCTTCAAGTTGTTGATGATAATCTTGTTACTTGATTCTGCTTGACTATTAGCTTGAGGATGAATTGGTGTGGAGGTAATCATCTTAATGCCCCAACTGTCACAAAAGTTAGTGGTTCTTTTCCCGATAAACTGGGAACCATTGTCACAAATAATTTCTGAATGGATACCAAATCTGGTAATAATATTTCTTTTAATGAAAGATATCACCTCTTTCTCGCGGACTTGTATAAAAGAATCTGCTTCTATCCATTTTGAAAAGTAATCAGTCATTGCAAGCATGAATACTTTTCCACCTGGCGCTTTAGGTAGCTTACCCACGATATCCATACCCCACTTCATGAAAGGCCATGATGAGGATATATGATACATAGGCTTTGCTGGCTGATGCAGAATATTTCCATGTCTTTGACATGAGTCACACTTCTTTGAATACTCCATGGCGTCTCTCTTCATGGTAGGCTAGAAGTATCATGTTCTCAGAATCCTAAAGAATAGGATCTACCTCCAGTGTGATTACCGCAATCTCCTTCGTGAAAGTCTTTGAGCATCTCTTGAACTTCAGGATCTTCGACACATCTCAAGTATGGACCTGCAAGAGATTTCCTATACAAAATATTATTTAATAAAATGTATTGTGAGACCTTAAGTTTGAAGGACTTAGGATTCTCTTTGGCTGGAATCTCTCCATTTTGAATCAACATCTTGATCGGGAGGATCCAAGATCCTTGATTACTTGAGGATAATTGATCCCAAGGCACAATCTCTTTGTCATTTGTTATCTCCCAAACTTCTTGTTCTCCTATTGCTGGTGTGAGTATATGGATTATTTGGATCTTTGTATCTTCTGGAATCTTCAATGATGAAGCTAAATTTGCTAAGGCATCTGCCCCATCATTCTCTTCTCTTGGTACCTGCGATCAGAGCTTCGTATACCGCTTCATTATTGGTGGCTTGGAATGCACACGCTATGGACTGGGGTATTATGTCCCCCTATGACGATTTCAGTAGGATACCCAATCATGTTCCTCTTGCGTTGGATGCTCCATTAGTAAAGAGGATCCTTGGTTTCTTCCAGTTGTTGAACCTCCAAATCAGCTTCCTCTTGCATGTCACTACTGAAATCAGCCACAAAGTCTGCAAGCGCTTGTGACTTAATGGCTATTCTGGGCTCATACTGAATATCATATGCACTCAATTTCACATCCCATTTGGCCATCCTTCCTGACAATTCTGGTTTTCTAAGCACATTCTTAACAAGATAATTAGTTCTTAAAATAATAGTACGTGTTTCAAAATAGTGTCTCAACTTGGTTGAGGCCATAATCAAAGCAAGATTTAATTTTTCAAGGTGAGAATACCTGACCTCTGCATCTAACAGGCTTTTACTTACATAATATACCGGGTGATGTTGTCCTTCATGATCCTTGGCCAAAACAGCACTGATTGCATTAACTGACACAGCTAAGTACAGGGACAACGGCTCACCATCTATTGGCTTCATCAAAGCAGGCGCTGATGATAGATAATCCTTAAGAGTCTTTAGTGCATATTCATGCCTTTGAGTCCATTCAAACTTTTTATTTTTCCTCAAGATATCATAGAAGTCTTTGCACTTCTATGAGGATCTGGAAATGAATTTGTTGAGAACAGCTATTCTTCTCGTTAATCTTTGGACATCTTTAGCATTCACAGGAGACTTTAAATTAATGATGTGTAAGGCCCCGGACCCGGTAGCCCTACTTTCGCGTCGGATTTACTCATAAACACAGTTCTTACAAATCAGAGTTCATTAAAACTTTCGCGGAATATAAAAACTTTCTTAAAACATTTCATATCAAAACACGTCTTGTCTTAAAACATCATTTTGCCTTTCAAAATAAACGAAACATTAAACTTAAACATCTTGAGTCTTCCGATGCCAGCCTCTTATTCAGTGCCACGTGTCTCCTCAAGCGAGATGCCTCCTCCTACTCACCTGCGTGCATACTAAAAGTCAGCTACGCTGAGTGAGTTCTAGTTAATCAAGCAACTTATCATACAACCACTACATGCATCATATACGCATCCGAAGACACGTAGTCCACTATCTAACCTGCTTACCTTACCACTTAGCCTCTTATCTACACCTACCACTTACCACTTTGCCACTTTAATAACGTATAACGTTATGCCACTTTGCCACTTTAATAACGTTTAACGTTATGCCACTTTGCCACTTTAATGACGTAGTCACGTATAGGCTTACCCTACCACATACTATCGTCATGCCACTATCACTCTTACTACACCCTTGCCACTTCTAACACGCTCTACCTCTACTTATCTACAACATGCTTCATATCATTTACATAATAAGCAAGTCACATCATAGCATACATACACACTAATAACCACTTAGCAATCACTGTCCTTGGCGATGCGTGCAATATCCGAAGATCGTTCACGCACCAACAAGTATTATATAATAGCTACCTCGTATAACATCTATAGCATACACTTACCACTTAAGGTAAGTGTATTCACACTTCACTTCGAGTATGCACACAACCCCGAAAACATAACAAGGAAATGGGGCTAGAAACTCACCTGAACTCTGCCTCTTCCTCCGATAGTTGTAAATCCCTTCTTTAACTGAGCTCGGCTGACTATATAAGTTACACGTATCAATACTCGCCTGATCTAATCTGGCGGCCTAGTATTAGCTTACTTTTACTTATCGTTTATAATTTATTTTCTAATCGAACTCGACTTTAGGCGAAGTTAAACCTTAGGCGAACTTAGCTTTAGGCGAAGTTAAACCTTAGGCGAACTTAGCTTTAGGCGAAGTTAAACCTTAGGCGAACTTAGCTTTAGGCGAAGTTAACCCTTAGGCGAACTTAGCTTTAGGCGAAGTTAACCCTTAGGCGAACTTAGCTTTTAGGCAAAGTTGTCATCAGGCGAACTTAGCTTTTAGGCGAAGTTGTCATCAGGCGAACTTAGCTTGCAGGCGAAGTTCATCAGGCGAACTTAGCTTGCAGGCGAAGTTGTCGGCTGCAGCTACTGTTCGTCCTTAATCATCTTCGTTTCTTAACCAAATAACTCGATTTAGGTATCCACGTAATCGTCTGACCAGCGCCTACAAACCCCAACCATCAAATCGGCCTAACATCGATGTTTAAGGGGTGCGATTTAGGCATATAGGTTACGGGTTCTTTTAGGTTAACAATTAACCTATCAAATGCTAATCAATTCCAGTAATATTTGTTGTTTTAGGTTCGTTTATAACAAACTAACACAGATCTATGATTTCCCAAATCAAACCGAACCTATACGAACGATTTCTAACTATAAACGTACCTTGAACGAGTCGAACTACGAACCCAGTTAAGCCTTGATGTTGTTTTGGTCCGTCACGACGTTCCTGCACCAACAAGCTCGGGTTTTCGCCTTCGGATCTTGGTTCGGGTTATAAGATGGTGTTGTGTGTGTTTTGGTGGTGTATGGAATATGTGAGAATGAGGATTAAATGGTGATTAATGGTATTTATATTTAGGGATCATGGGCTTAAGCCCATGGACTCTCCTTCCTTCTTTCATAACCCAAGTCCATAACCCATATCCATTACCCAACACTAGCCCGACCCATACCAACTCCTACTCTATTTATTTATTTCCCGATAACCCGAGTAAACTTTCCCTCTATTATTAAGTAATACAATTAATATTATTTTGGAAATTTCGGGATGTTACATGATGGCTACTATCTGCTCAGGGCTCGCTTCTATTCCCCTTTTGGTCACCATGTATCCTAGAAACTTTCCAGCCTTAACACCAAAATGGCATTTGACGGGTTCCGTTTCATGTTCTGTTGGTCAAAGATATTGAATGCTTCTTCAAGATCTCTAAGGTGATCCTCAGTCCTCTTCGACTTCACTACCATGTCATCTATGTAGACTTCCATGGTTTTGCCTAACTGATCCTTGAACATCATATTGACCAATCTTTGATATGTTGCCCCTGCATTTCTTAGTCCGAACGACATGGCAATATAACAATAATTGTTGGTAGGAGTCATGAATGCTGTATTCTCTTGATCAGATGGTTCCATCTGAATTTGTTGAAATCCAGAGGAAGGATCCATAAAGGTAAGCATCTCATGTCACTACGTGAGTATCAACTTTTAGCCATACATGTGGTCTGGGCGATTTGCCACACTTCGGCTTAAATGTGTGGCTAAAAGGTCTTTGACATGTTTGAAAACCTTCCAGAATGTTTTGGCCACACATATTATTCTTCATGTGACCATTATTTACCTACTCGGGTACTTTTCGCCACACTTTGAAAAAAACTGTGACAAAAACTAGCCACATTATAAAAACGTGTGGCGAAATGTGACCTACAATCATAGTTTGTTTGATCTTTGATACATGTGACCAAAAACACATGCATTAGCCCCAAACTGTGACATTTAACTAGCCACATATTTTAATAGTGTGGCCAGTTGTGACAAACGGCTACTGTATTGATAAGAGATATGTCTAAAAGGTAAAAGATATAGCCATTTATATTACGTTGTGTGACCTAATGTCACATTTTCTAGCCACATTTTTAATAAAGTGGCTAAATATGACGAAAAACCATTGTATTTATTAGTAATATGGCTAAAACGCTTAAAATATATAGCCACTTATACGAGGTTGTGTGACCAAAGAGTAGTTTACTTTTATTTTTCCTAAGTTTTTTATTGTCACGGATACACTTATTATGTGTGGCTATAAGTGATAAATGGTCACACTTAAATATTTTTAAGTGTGTCCAAATGTAATTAATGGCCACTTATACGAGGTTGTGTGACCAAAGAGTATCTTATTTTTGCTTTTTATAAGTTTTTTATTGTCACGGATTCACTTATTACGTGTGGCTATAAGTGAGAAATGGTCACACTTAAATATTTTTATGTGTGTCCAAATGTAATTAATGGCCACTTATACGAGGTTGTGTGACCAAAGAGTATCTTAGTTTTATTTTTTATTAGTTTTTTATTGTCACATATACACTTACTATGTATGGCTATAAGTGAGAAATGGTCACACTTAAATATTTTTAACTGTGTCCAAATGTAATTAATGGCCACTTATACGAGGTTGTGTGACCAAAGAGTATCTTAGTTTTATTTTTACTAAGTTTTTTATTGTCACATATACACTTATTATGTGTGGCTGTAAGTGATAAATGGTCACACTAATATATTTTTAGGTGTGTCCAAACGTAATTAATTGCCACATGTTGATTTGACGAGTGGCGACGTCATCATTGCCTTTACAGTTTCTTGTGCCGCCAATTTCAAATTGTCAGGGAGATGTACCGCCGGGTTCCGATGGTGTTTAAATACCAGTCACAATCCACAATCACAAGCACAATCACAATCACAATCCACAATCACAAACACAATCCACAATCACTTTCTTCCGATTTATTTCCAATAATGGCTTCAACATGGATCGTACGTAAACCGGGCACTCATGCCCCCACCTACTACGACCCCACATTTTTCACCAAGAGTGGGACACACTTTTGTTTTGTCTTTAGACCTTTTGGTTATATATACCTACACCATATTTGTGAAACTCATATACCTACATGATTTTTAATTATTTGTTTTAGTTAATAATGGATTGCTCGTGATCATACACAGCCTACAAGGATGTACTCAGGAGGCAAATTGAGGATCAAATCGAGGTTGATAAAGCTTGTCGGGAAACTCTTGTTGAAGAATTTGTAAAGACTAGCAACAAATTGGATGCCAGGGATGTCATTGCAAAAGTTCATACTCGAATGCCCGCTAGTACAATCCGAGATCTTGTTGTTTTGTTTATGGTTGATGTAAGACAGAGAGAGCTTGACCAGTTAAAACTTTTGTGCAAGGCAATTCTTGAACTGAATTGTTCAATGGAATTGAAGTTAAAGTTTCTTATGTCACTCGAAGATTAGTATGTGATGGTGTTTCATGAGTATTTATGATGTAGTGGTGGTGTGTTTATATGTGTGTCACTCAGAGATTAGTAGTAATAAAATTTGTATGTTTGTGATGGCGTATTTTATATGTGTGTTTTGGTAATAATAAAATTTTTATGTTTGTGTTAAAACATTTATTCAACATGTAACTATTATCTTAAAGTACATTACAAAGTGGTAATGTACATAGCATAACATAACAACTATCTTAAAGTACATAGCAGTCAGTTTTGAAATCATTCAAATTTGTTGTTGCCTTTTCTTAAGTTCAGCAATCAAATCTTCTCTGGTTAAATGAGTGACGTTATTTTCATGGAATAGCAGTGATTTCTTGATAAGAGTATTTCTGTGTTGGTTTACATACGAGAGGAGGATTTTGCACAAATACTTTGACCTCAACCTTTTTAGCTGTTTCTATTGTTTAGGGCCTTCCTTTTTTAAATTACACCCCCATGGTCTCTTCCCATCATATGTCTCCATGTGTCTCATAGCAAAAATACCACAATCTATTCTATTATTTCTTGTTCTCCATGTCATCAATAATCTACTGATTGTTGCTACTTGGATTTGCTGAGCAATGGGGTGTTTGATTGTTTTAAGATACATGCAAAAGACATTTTTCTAAACAAAATATAAAGCAATTTAAGTATTTTGACAATTTTTATAACAGGTATGTATGTGTTTTGGGTTAAAGGTATATATGTTTACCAGTATATCAGGAGTCTTTCCGTATATTTCTTCAATATTCTCTCTAATTGCTTTTGATTTGTCTTCTAAGCTTTCAAACTTTGCATCAGCTGGTATTTCTTGATTTGCACTGTTGTCATGTAATTCTATCACTCCTGTTTGAAGATTGAAGGTAACCACAAAGAAATGTTCGTGTTGTAGAATTGGCAAGAGCACTATAGCAACCTCCTTGAGTGATTTGATTCAAAAAATTGCCATTTGTTTTTCGATGTTGTCTGAAAACACATCCAGTCTTTCTTTGTATGTGTAACCTCTTGACTAAGCATAATGGTCACTTGTCTGCATAATAATTAAAATGCAGATGATTAAAGAGTTTATCGAGCGTTTTCTAATAGTACAAAAAAAATAGATTGATTTGTACCAGCAGAGTGCTTGAAGCAAAGAATCTGAACGGTGATGCTGCAGATTTGTTATTTTCTTCATAGTTCATTAGATCAATGAATGCATCCATTGCATTGGTGGTTATATAAATGCCAAGACAGTTGCTTTCAAATATCACCTTGAACGAGTCTGTGTGAGTGGACTTGTAGACCTCCTCCCAAATGTCTTCAAGACAAAAAAATATATACTCTGAAATTATTTCTTCATATTCTATGACACTAGCGGATACGTCAACCTCTCTAAGAAGATATGGAGATTTCAATGTAATGAGGTTATCACTTGTTGACAATCCGGTGTCAACTGTTAAACATAAAACAACTCATTTTAAATTTGACTTAAAATAATTGTAACTATAATTAAATACCTTCAACCCCTTTTGTTTTTTATTTATAATAGTTGGCAATCAAAGTCACTAAACTGATTTTGTATTAAAGGGATTAAACCACCACACTTATACAAGACTCTTTAGCCACCTATTTATACTAAAACATTACAACATAAAATCTGCATAATCTTAAAACAACTTGCATAACTAGTTGCAAGTTACAACCTTATCTTCCTAGATATGCTAACCTCCATTATTTTAAGTTATCCTAATATAATTGTTTACACAAAACATCATTTTACTTAATCACTATATTAACAATAATTAAATACCCTCTTTAGCCCACTCAACCACTGTATTAACAACTTTATCAATATCTGCACATGTGACATTGTTTTCTTGACCTGCATCATTTTTTTTACAGCCACTGGATCACCAACACCCACATCTGAATCAACTGCATCACAAAGATGTAATAAGTTTAAAATAACAGCATAAGCGTTTTATGAGCGTTTTAATTATACTTATAATTAATTTAGCCCAAATACCTTTTTGAGCAGCCACTGGACCACCAACACCAACATCTGAATCAACTGCATCACACAGATGTAATAAGTTTAAAATAACAGCATACGCGTTTTATGAGCGTTTTAATTATAATTATAATTGATTTAGCCCAAATACCTTTTAGAGCAGCCATTGGACCACCAACACCAACATCTGAATCTTGTGTTTTAGGGACCACATTATTAGTGAAACTGTTTTCCCAGTCACAACATCTAGCAAAGATATAGTGATTTGATGGATGTCTATCGTTTCCTTGACGGACCAACTCGTTGATCTCTGAGCAAATTTTATCAAATGTCTTCAACTTTTTATCCATTGCGTTATTCCAAGACTGTAAAAAGAAAATATAGTTATTGTTAATTCAAAAACATTTTCAATTTATCCCAACCAGTTGTAATGGAGTTAAATAATAGTCAACAAGCACGATAGGCATTTGCAAACTTAAAGGTGAATAAACGCTTACATAATCATCCAAATCTTGTTCAGCTGTTTGATCGGCATTATCTGTTTCAGTAGCAGCAGTAGCCGCAGCAGCAGTCTCATCAAGTCCCTTCCCGGCAGCACTAACTGTCACAGCAGCAGTATCAGCAACAGCCGCATCAGAAGTCTCATCAAGTCCCTTCCTGGCAGCAGTAACGGTCACAGCAGCAGGAGCAGCAGCAGTCGCATCAATCCCCTTCCCGTCAACACTAAATGTTACAGCAGCAGCAGCAGCAACCTCAGTAGCATCTTCTTCTAAGGGAGGACCATTATTCTCCAAGTATTTTTCCATCTTATTAAGAGTAGTTGTTGTTATGTAGTTGATTGTAGGCGTTGTGACGGGAGTCCCATATGGACCATATTTTTTCTGGTATTCATGCGTGTAAAGTATCACAAGAAAGGTGATCGGACCATTGTATTGAGCGTTGATATCTCTCTATTCTTCCTTTGTCATTTTCAAGCTTTCAATAAGATAGCTGTGCCAGTCCATATTTGGACTATCCGAGGTTTTATCAATTGCGGCGATGAATCGTTGATTGACTGTTGTTGATTTTGTCACAAATCCTATACAGGTGTTGAACAACATAAGGAAATTAACCTTAAACAGTTCACCAACTACTTGATCCGCGTCCAGTTTGTCTTTCACATGCTTTATACTTATTCTTGAATTTGTCGGAAATTGTTTTTTGAACAAATCTGTAGTAACATCTTCCCCTAATCTTGGTCTACTCTTGTCTAAAACAGGAATCTTACCCATTGGTGTCCCCAACACTTCATGTACTTTTTGTGGTGTTATCTTAATAACACCGCTCCCAATGTTCAATTCTTTTAAACGGTTATTATAGTTCATGAGCAACCAATATCCCAAAGTTGTTGGAGTTTGGGTTACTTGAAGTCTTAACATTGACCCGAAACCCATTTCTTCTACACAAGTTTTTTGGGAAGTGGTCATTGCCTTCACTGCATCAACAATATTACAAGGTGCACACCTATTCTTCAATTTTTTGTCTACAAATTCAACAAAAGGTTTCCCCCTCTCGGCTGGCTTCTTTTCTTTAATGGCTTTCTTTTTCGAACGCTGAAAGTCCGGGTCAGAGGTGCTGTGTTCTACCTCTTTCCGCTTTGACAACAACTGTCGAATTTTGGGTCAAGGTTTTAATCAGAGTCTGCTTCCACAACATGTTTTGTTTTCACCTTTTTCACCACCGGAGCAACTTTTTTAGTCTTACTTTTATCTCTCTTCTCGTTTAGATGCTTAGCTTTATCAATCTTGTTTTTTTCGACAACTGAATCACATACATACAATAAAACATGGGGGTAGGGGATAACAACACGAATTAAAAGGAAACAGAAAACTCTTATCAAACAACACATTGATAACTCTCATACCAAAGCCATAACACGCTTAGCATACGCTTATAACATGCTATAATATTATACATAGATTTTAAAAAACAAAGATATGTATTACAACAACACGCTTATAAAACGCTTTAATACATAAGATGATTTAAACAAATGCTTACATTTTAAGATTACATAAACCTAAAACGCTAAAAAAATCATAAATTAACACATGTTCCATCTTTATTCTGAGACCTATCGTGCTTGTGCTTCGTCCTTAGTTCCGTTCCAGAAGTAGATGAGTTAGGGTTCTTCATTTTGGTTCCGTTCTAGAATAATTAAACCACCCGGGCTTGTGATTGTGCTTGTGCTTGTGCTTCACAGTAGAAACGAATCGTTGACGGTTTTAAGGAATATTGGGAATAATTGTGCTTCATAGTAGAAATATTGATTTACGAGGTTGAATTTTGGGTAGTTATTTAACCCTTTTAAAAGAATGCGCGTGCTTTTAAATTTTAATCGTACGATATATATATATGTATATACACATAATATTAGTGGGTGGTGGTGGGTTCAGGTGGTCATGATGGTGGTGGACGGTGGAGGAGGTGTGGTGGTTCGTGGTGGCGGATGTGTGGTTGTGGGTGGTGGTGGTGGTGGGTAGTGGGTGGTGGTGGCTGAGGTCGGTGGTGGTGGTGCTGGAGGAGGTCGGTGGTGGTGGTGGTGGGTGGTGGTGGTGGGTAGTGGGTTGTGCTGGTGGAGGTCGGTGGTGGTGGTGGTGGCGGAGGTCGGTGGTTGTGGTGGTGGGTGGATGAGTGGGTATATATATATATATTAAGTATTAGTGGGTGGTGGTGGCGGAGGTCTGTGGTGGTGGTGGTGTGGTGGTGGGTGGTGGTGGCGGTGGCGGAGGTGTGGTGGGTGGTGGTGGTGGTGGCGGAGGTGTGGTGGGTGGTGGTGGTTGGTGGTTGTGGTGTGTGGTTAGTGGTTGGTGCTGGAGGTCGTTGTGGCGAATGTGGCCGGTGGATGGTGGCAGTAGGTGGTGTGTAGTATGATTGCGGATATGTAATCCATGAGACGATGATGTTGCTATCCCGTATGATGACCATGATAATTGGCCCAATTATGACGACGACGATGCTAATATAATGGTACCCACATGAATACATGAATATAACAACTTGGGTTGGTGGTGGTTATCATAATGATGCTGCTAACCTATATGGTACGGTTTGCTTACGCCAACCCATACGATGGCGAGTGTAGCTCGTACAATGAGCATGATGTCTATGATGATGATCAATTATATGTACCTATATGACAATACGCCACACAAACGCACACACACACACACACACATATATATATGTTGATGATGATGGTGACACCAATGTTTAATGACATGTAACCCGTATGATCGACGACGACCATGATAACGTATACGATGGTCATGCTGTTGGTAGCCTGTACGACTGATGATGTTGTTTGATGAAGACAACAATTCATAAGATGGTGCCGACAGTGATCACTAATATTGGGCGTTTTTTTTTACGATAACCCATACGATGCTGACTACATCCCATACATGGCAATAGGTTGATGATGATGCTGATGATAATGATGATGCTGTTGACGATGATGATGACACTGATAACGAGATATATGTTACCCGTATGATCAACGCCGACTACGATAGCCTATTCAATGACCACGTTGATTACCCGCACGTCTGATGATGATGCCGTTTCATGGTGACGGTGATCGATGATTATGATGATGATAACCACTATAATACATGATAATGATGATAACTTTATGATGTTGATCATTATCATAACACATATGGTGATGATGATAACCTAGAAGATGATAATGATACAAAACTACACACTTATTCATTATGATAATGATAACACTAGAATGTTATGAGCTTGTCTATTACGAAGTTGTAAATTTTATCCAGAAAATCTTACTAATTGTTCAATAATGGATAAAATTTAAAATTTATTTAAAAAATACGATTTATTAAACGAACTCAGCTTTTAACGAAATTTATACTGGAATGTTAGTAAAAAAAACTAAAAGTAAGACTGTGTTTTTAAACTATTTTTTTAAAAAGTTAAATATAATAAGTTATAAAACAAAAACCAAAATATATATAATTAAATGTGTAAAAAAAATAAAATAAAACTTCAAACCATTCTCAATGATAAAACCCCTTTACTTTAAAACCCTAAATCGACTTCTAACTTTGCTTTACGGTAAGAATATTTGTAATTCGTATTCACTGTAATTCGTAGACATCGCTTATCCTGGTAAGAACATACAGACTCGTCTGACATAAAAATGCCAAGTCTCAATAATGGAGTTAAGTTCCTGGTAGATATCGACAGCGATTCCATGAGTAGGATGGTATGTTAATGTTATCTGGTTAATTTTTTTTATGAAACATTTTACAGTTTTAAAACATATACATTCTAAGAACATTTTTTGTGTTACTTATAACTCATTCCTAAAGCTGTTCAACCAATGTTTGCTGACATGAAATCGAATACCGGCTGTTGTTTGATTTATGATCAAAGTGGTAGAACGTTTTCTGTAGTTATAATCAAAGTACTTGATAACTTTTATTTTGGAACTGGTTGGACTGAATTAATCAGAGAATGTTGTATAGAAGCTGGAACATATGTTTTTTTTGAGGTTAAGTCAACATCTATGTTGAACATGTTTACTTTCAAAAGAAACGTAAATGATCAATCCGGTACAATGTTATGCATTATAGTCAGAAACCGACACGTTCATTACTTGGTAAATTTTAATTTATGTTTTTAATGATTGTTTCCAAATTCAAATGTCTATTAACTAACATGTTTAACAGGATTTACCTGAGTGGTACGTAATTCAAGAATTTGGTGAAAATTGCATGAATTTGCTTTTCGAGCTTATTGCTCCAGATAGAGTGTTGTTTAACGTCTCATGTCATTGGGATGGAATGGGTTTTAGGCTAGAGGATGGATGGAATGAGGTTTTTGAACAAACCAACTTGAAAGGTGGTTCGTTCGTTGTGTTTGAAGTCATATTAGATTTTACATTTCATATTAATGTATTTCATGAAGATGGCATAGATTTTATCCTTCCTGGTCCAAATCAGCTGTTTCTCAACTATCAATTAAGCAATCAAGGTAGTTCCTCCCAAAACCCAATTCATCTTGATGAGCAAAATGATGACTCTAAAATCGTCTTCCACATGAACGTCACCAACAAATTGGTAAATTGAATTTTTAAATTTCTTTTTTATTTACAAGTATATTCGTTTAAATTTTAACTTTATAATATATTTGAAATTTGCTTTTCACAGCGTCTTCCGGGTCACATTGCTACCAAGATTGATGCCTATGATGGAATGCTAATCACTTTGGTCAATCTCGAAGGTTGCAAAAAAATGAAACTTCATGGTGAATTGTCGGAACTGAAATTCAGATATTGTTTACCAAAATGGAAAATTTTCAGGGCGGAAAATGATTTACAGATTGGTGATAAGTGCAGATTTGAATATGACATCAATGAAGGTACTTTGTTAGTTTCAAAAGTTGATTAGTGCAAGAATGCGTGTCGTGTTTGGTGATTTTTGGTACATTTGTGATTTGGTGACTTTGGGAAACATTTGTGATTTGGTGACATTTGTGATTTTTGCAACATTTGTTATTTTCATGTTTAGATGGTTGTATTGATACATATTTTAGTTTATTGTTTTGAATGTTGGTTGGTTAACTTTTAAATGCGTTACTTTTATAGTTTCTTGTAACATATTCTTTTAAATGTTGGTTGGTTACATATTTTAGATTATTGTTTTAATGGTGCCATTTGTAGGAAAACTTTTAAAGAATTGTAATTATGGAGTATCTTTAAACAAATCATAAAAAGAAAAAAACACTTTGTTGAAAACGCCACCAATACGCTTATTAAATCGTAAACAACACTTTGTTAAATCTAAAAATAAAACAAAAAACACATTGTTAAAAACACTATTACGCTTGTAACACGCTAATGTACAAAAACATATATAAATATCCTAATACGCTAGTAACACGCTTATCCCCCTTTAATTTATATTAAAAACCATCTTCTATCAAAGTGCCTATTTTTCAGCCACAGGTTCTCTGCTAATAATCTATTGGTTCTTAATTAAAAGGGAGGCAAAACTCAAAAAGCTCCAAAATATTGGCTCCAAATATTCAAAAACTCCAAATTACATTTAATACTCCAAAAATCAAATTACACTCCAAATTATTAAAAAACTTTTCCACTCTACAAATTAATCAGACGACACAATCGAGGAAGAACAATCGAAGATGAAGCTTATAGATGAAATAATCGAACAAGAACATGTTTTATACTCCGATGAGGAAGCCAACGATGACGAAGACGCTCAATCAGACGACACTGAAGGCTACTCCAGCGAGGAAGCCAATGACGACGACGGTCGAGGAGACGATGATATAGCCAAATACATTATGCCGAACATCGGTAAACCTCTGAAGCTGAAGGCGATACCCAAGGGACATAGGACGATGATCAGGCAAGAAGACTAGGATCGCTTCGTTGAGTACACATAATCAGAGCAATTTCAGGTATAAATCCTCTACTCTGCAAATGTAGATTGATCGTGTATATATGGTTTATGTTTTTTTTAAATATAATGAAATGATTATAATGTGTGGTTGCAGAAAAAATTGGCTTCATCAAAGGGAGCTCGAACAAAGAATGTTTTTTATCATCACATGGGACGAGGGGGTTATAGCTACCTTCGAGAGAAACAGGTAATCACCGTCAGCTGCTTTCTCTCTAGTTCAATGATTTGTTGGTTGTGTGTTTAATGCATGACCGTCAGCTGCTTTCTCTTGAATATTTTACAAGGTTAAAAAGAAGGAAATTGAATTGGATGAGATCCCCGGCCATGCATTAATGTGGATGAAAGCAAAGGAGGACAAAGATGGTGCATACAAGAATGCTGTTGTTGAAGGCGTGGCAACCAAATTAGTATGTTTTACTATTAAACTTTTTGAATCATGTTAAAGTTAATTCATTGCCTTATATTGGTGTTAAACAAACTTGAGTTTGTCTAACTTGTCTCAACACTTGATGTGATAAATAAGCGTGTTACTAGCGTATTAGAATATTTATAT
Organism: Bidens hawaiensis; assembly: GCF_021521415.1. NCBI lineage: Eukaryota > Viridiplantae > Streptophyta > Magnoliopsida > Asterales > Asteraceae > Bidens > Bidens hawaiensis. The sequence continues at coordinate 214,134 of NW_027492430.1, read as the reverse complement.
ATGTTTTTGTACATAAGCGTGTTACAAGCGTAATAGACTAGTTTGATCAAATATATAACATATTTTAACCTAATCGTTTACAAAGTGTTTATTTACTTACACTAGTTCATGAAATCTGACGTTTTATGCTTGTAAGGAATCGGCAGTTTGACATTTGTTTTCTTGCAGGTTCAGCATGAGGAGCAGATCGCCTCCGAAGCCCTGACACTTGAACCGTGCACAGATGGCGTCACCTTAGTGCTTGGCAAAGAGAAAGGTGGGTTTTTAAAAGAGATTGGGTACGGATTGACAACAGGTCAATATTGGGGTGTGAGTCGGGTAAAAGGCTCGTTTAAGCAACGGATTGCCCAACTTGAGTATGAGGCGGGGCAAAGAGATGAAGTGGTGAACAGGTTACAACTCTACTTGAATCCATGAATGCTATGCTAGCAAGCCATGAGAAGGAACAGTTAGCATTTGAGGCAAGGTTCAGACATCTCGAAGGATTGTTGCCGCATATGTCGGCAAGTCAAGTAAGTGACGTATGCTACATATTAATTAATGCATTCGACATACATAATTGGCACTGTTTTTGTCACAATTCGTAGGTAAATCCTGTTCCCAATCAGGTTGGTTCTAACCAAAGTATTAGTGTTGTGGCGCAAAATAAAATGCCAGCACCAGTAAGTATCTGAAAGTTTCTTTGTTTATTACAACTTTCCATGTGATTTTTTATTTTCCATAACCTAATAAATTGATTAGTAGGCCACTTCTGTGGGAAACAACTTAACCTCAGGTGAGGCTGTGCAACAAGAGTCCGCTCCTCAGGTAAGCATTTGACAGTTTGATTGATTTTTTTAATAATTAACTTTCCATGTGAGTGTGCTGATTTTGCTTAAGTTAATTGTAGGCCAAGTCTGTGGATAAAATAGTTGTCGAAACGGTACTCACTCCCCATATCGCGACATCAGTAAGTATTTGACAATTTCAGTACTTTTTATAATTCGTTTCCAATGTGAGTGTGCTCATTTTCTATTACCGAATTGCAGGCCAAGTCCGTGGAAAAAAATGTTGACCAAACGGTACTCGATCCCCATAGCGCGACATCAGTAAGTATTTGGCAATTTCAGTTTTTATATTTTATAACCTAATTAGTCTAACAATTCCAATTTCTTTTATATTACCAATGAAGCCTGTAGAGAACAATGTTGACGAAACATCAACACATCTACACCACACTCCGGATAGTAACGGCTCGAAAAAACCATCAGTAAGTATTTGGCAATGTCAGTTTTCCCTTTAATTGTTGATTGATTTCCATCCATAAGCTGATTTTATTGAATGGTTTTAAGGTAAAACGGAGAAGACGTAAAAGAAAAGTTGATGTATCTACGGATGAAGCTTCCCCGCCTGCTGAAATAATGGTATGTACTGGGTGAAACATTGTTAATTTCCCACCAACATGGCATATCCATGGATATGTCCTTATATATTGACTTCAACATGGCATATCCAATGTTAATTTCACATGCTTGTTGATAGGTGTATGAATGTTGTTTGTGTGTGCATGACAAGTGTAACAAGGTGGCACGTGGTACAGTTCATTGGTCACCGGTTCCACAACAGTTGCATGGAAAAGCAATCCCGGTGGGTTGCTATAAAGTTAGTACTGATGAAGCCATAAAGGAACAAGCAATTATTCTTTGTGAGGCAGGTGAAATTGTGACTGTTGGCAACGCACGTGGTACTTTTGTTGCTTGGCCAGAACACCTAATCTTTTGTGACCAGGAGGTTTGTTCCCTTATAACTTAACCGAACAAATATCTATGTTCATTTTCATTTAGTTTAAAAAATGAACACTTTTGTTCGTTTATGTTCGTTTGTTTATAATCTATACTAACGTAATTGAACAAAGATAAACGAACATAAACGAACTTCCCGCCGAAAGATTCACGAACAGTTAAACGACCGTTCGGTTCGTTTGCAAGCCTACTATTTTGTTCTATTCAATTACAAAATATGGCATTAATTATACATATTTGTTTTTCATATTCTGTTGTTCCAGCTACCACCACTCACATCCTCAAAAGAACCAGACAAAGCTTGCAAGAAGGCAAAGGCAAAGTACACAACGATAGACAGGGTGACCAAACAGAAGACAAGGAGCAGTGCCAAGAAAACCGACGCCTTAGCTAGAATATAGGTAGTCGTTATTTTTGTATTTTGTAAGATATTTTGCATATACATTTGCTTAAGTGAATATTATTGTTAATATAATTTGTTTCTAATTTTGTTTTGTCATGCTTGGTTATAGCTGTTTTAAATTACTGCACAAAAAATAAAAATAATTATATATTGTCTAATTACACACAATTTGGCCACATAGAACACATTAAATAGGTGTGGCCAAAAGTAAGACAATAACCACACCTGAAATTACAAAAATTGGAGTCTATAAATGACCATTAGCCACAACAAAAACATTTTTGTGTGACGAAAGGGTACCAAAAACATTGGCCACACTTTCATCATGTGTGACAAACGGTAAGACAATGGCCACACCACAAACTACAAAAGAGTTCTTGATTAGCAAGTTCACATTTTTAGCCACATGAAAATAACCTCCAGTGTCTATAAGATATGATTAGCCACACTGTACCACACTATGTGTGAGGAAAAGTTTGACAATAGCCACACTTTAAATTACGAATAGCATTATGTGTGACAAACGGTAAGACAATGGCCACACCACAAACTACAAAAGAGTTTTTGACTAGCAAGTTCACATTTTTAGCCACATTGACAATAACCTCCAGTGTCTATAAGATATGATTAGCCACACTGTACCATACTATGTGTGATGAAAAGTTTGACAATAGCCACACTTTAAATTACGAATAGCATTATGTGTGACAAATGGTAAGACAATGGCCACACCACAAACTAGAAAAGAGTTTTTGACTAGCAAGTTCACATTTTTAGCCACATTGACAATAACCTCCAGTGTCTATATGATATGATTAGCCACATAGTACCTTACTATGTGTGACGCAAATTTTGACAATAGCCACTCTTTAAATTACGAATAGTATTATATGTGACAAAAGGTAAGACAATGGCCACACCACAAACTAGAAAAGAGTTTTTGACTAGCACGTTCACATTTTTAGCCACATTGACAATAACCTCAAGTGTCTATATGATATGATTAGCCATTCATTACCTCACTATGTGTGACGAAAAGTTAGACTATAGCCACACTTTCAATTACGAAAAGCAAAATGTGTGACAAACGGTAAACAATAGCCACACTATAATCTACAAAGGAGTGTTTGAGTGGCAAGTAAACATATTTAACCACTTTTAATGTAATATCCAGTGTCTATATCATATAATTAGCCACTCTATTATTAAATATAAGTGTCCATTTCTTTGCTATATCCACACGGTATAGGTCACAATGCAAGCTTAACACAACCCTATTGGCCACATTATTGTAAAATTCATGTGGCTGAAATATTAATTCATGTGGCTATATACGTGCAATGGTCACTCATAGGAAATAGTCATGAGGCCATTTTCTTCCATTTAGCCACACTTATTGGAGAGGCTTCTTGATGGCCGGCAACTAATGCATGTACCCTTTAGCCACACTTATTACCACATAAGGCCACTAAAAACTCTGTGTGGTCATATCATACCCACGGTGTCGCGACCTTTGGCCACATATGACCTGAACAAAATGTGTGTGGCTAAAGGCCTACGGCCACACTTTTTTCGTGCAACCAAAGGTCAAATTTCACGTAGTGTGTCCTGCCATTGCATCCACCATGGAGTCTATATGCGGTAAAGGGAAAGGATCCTTGGGGCATGCCTTGTTTAAATCGGTGAAGTCGACACACACCCTCCACTTTCCATTCCTTTTAGAAAGAACAACCACATTAGCCAACCATCGAGAATAGTTAACCTCTCTGATCATACCGGCCTTAAGAAGTTTTTCAACTTCTTCTTGTATGATCGCATTCCTCTCGGGAGCGAATTTTCTTTGCTTCTGATGGACGGGTTTAATAGAATAATCCAGGCCCAACTTATGAGTAATTACCTCCTTAGAAATATCTGTCATGTCTGAATGTCTGAAGGAAAATGTGGACTTTCGTCGCTTTAGGAAGGATATTATATCCTCCTCGATCTCGTCATAGATATAGGATCCTAGGAACACCTTCGTGTCTGGATCTTCAAGATCTAAAGATACTTCTTTTACGTCTCGCTCCCGAGCTTCCAGCACGTCCCTAGGATGTTGCTGTAATTGTTATGCTATCGTTTGTTTAGCTGTCGGCTTCATTGATGAAGAATAATAATTCTTGGCTTCCACTTGGTCACCATCTATCCATACTACTCCCCAAGGAGTTGGTAGTTTGATGCACTGATGGTAAGTAGAGGCTACAGCCTTCATTCCATGTATCCAAGGCCTTCCAATAATAACGTTGCAACATGAATGATTGTCAATAACACAAAACTTTTGGTAAGAGTTTAACCCTTTGATGTATATTAGGAGTTTGATGTCCCCCAATGTTTTCTTAGTTTCACCACTGAAACCCACTAGCACTGACGTTCTCGGGATGATTTCTGAGTCCGGGATATTCATTTTCTGTAGTATGTCATGTTGGATGATGTTGGCCGAGCTTCCACCATCGACTAGGATCTTGCGCACATAATGGTTAGCAATAAATAAAGGTACAATCAAACCGTCGTGGTGAGGATCCTGGATGCTTGTCTTATTTTCTTCATCAAAGAAGATTCTTTTGTCAGTCGTCAAAGTAGTGGATATGAGTGGTTGTTCTCCGTTCTCCAACTTTGTTTCTTTGGCGTGTCTTTTTGCTGAGAAGAAAGAAGTATCGCATATATCTGAGCCACTGGAGATGAAGTTGATTACTTGTGCGTCTGGTGGGGGCGGAGTTGCTTTCTGTGGTACATCTTCGACATCCTGGATCCTAGACTTTTTTCTTCCCAAGAGCTCTTTGAAATGGCCCTTGCACAGGAGGTATCCAATTTCCTTCCTTAAACCAATACAACCTTTTGTCTGATGGCCAAAGTCTTCATGGAATGCACACCACTTGAACTTGTCTTTGAAGGATGTTGTTTTCTCATTTTTTCGAGGCCACCTTGTTTTCACTCCAAGATCATTCATGGCACAAATCAAACCATGGGTATCAACAAAGAAGCAATACTCGGAATTACTTGGGTAGTCCTCATCATCTTCTCCTTCTTCAACTGACCTGACATTTTGATTGTTGAATTTTGAGTACGGCTTTGAGTCGTTATTCCTGTATGAGGATCCTTGTTTCTGGTTAGATGACTTTTGTTTTGTTGCAGCTCCTAACCGTTCTTGGATCTTCTTGTCATCCTCTAGCCTTATAAATCTGAGTGCCCTGTTTCTGACTTCATCTAAAGTCCTGCATGGAGTCATCACAATATCATCATAAAATGGGTAGCCCCTTTGAAGTCCCATCTTGAATGCTTCAACAGCCATAGCCATATCAAGACTAGGGATCTCTAGGGTCTCCCGGCCAAACCTTGTGACAAAATCCCTAAGGGATTTATTATAAGGTTGGAAAACTCTATACAAATCACTAGTTAACTTCTCAAATTTCCTATTACAAGAAAATTGGATGTTGAACAAGTTAACTAAATGTGAAAAAGAAGTAACGGGAAAGGGAGGAAGACTTAGCAGCCACTTTAATGCAGATCCTGTTAGTGTGGATCCAAAACCTTTGCATGGACAAGCCTCCTTGAGTTTTTCGGGAATTGGATTGATTTCCATTCTCTCCCTGTATTGAGCCACATGCTCTTCGGGATCAATTGTCCCATCATACACCTTCATGTTGGGGGTCTGAAATCGTTTTGGGACTTCAGGATCATAAATAGGTGGAGAAAATCTGAACAACTTGTGGCTTCCTTCTGGTATTTCAGGGATCGGACGGAGCACTCCTGGCATGCTGGATATCATATCCTTAAGCTTCTAAAGTTCCTTAGCCATAGCCTGGTTGATACATGTATCCTGCATAGAGCCCAGGTTAGTGTCTAAGGATATATGATTATACATGTTACCTCTCGGTTGATTGAATGCTGGTATCCTAGAAGTGTAGCCAAGATAAGAAGCATCTGCAATAGGAGTTGGTCCATCATAGGCAATGGTTTGCTTGGGGATTATGTCTCCTTCATGAACCTCTGAGGATCTTTAATGTTGCACCCCTGAGGATCCTTGATTCTGCCATAAGGATCCTTGAGGTTGGGAGCTGAAGGATCCTTGGTGATACATCCTAGAGGATCCTGGTTGAAGGAACGAGGATCCTTGAGTTTGCTGACCCATGGATCTTTGTTGAAGGATAGATGATCCTTGTAAAAGGAACGAGAATCCTTGAGTTTGCCGACCCATGGACCCCTGTTGAAGGATAGATGATCCTTGCTAGAAGATGGAGGATCCTTGAGTCTGTTGAGCCACATATCCTGGAGTAGTGAAATCCAGAATCCTTGGCATCAAAGGAGTCTGATCCTCCAGTTGCCTCTTATTCTTCTTGAGATCTTCAATTTCACGTAAGATCCTCTAGTTGGTTTTGTTCTGCTACTCCATGTATGCCTTAACCTGTGAAAACATAGCTGAAACATCATTGTTAGAGTTAACCACCGAAGTGGCAAAAGTGGTTTTTGAGCTCTGGAAGACTGGTAGTTTTGTCTTTCTTCCAGCAGCAGCAGCCCGTGGTGCTCCCGTGATTGGAGGAGGCGTCGGCGGCAAAGTTCTTGATGAGGGAGGAACCGAAGATGGCATGGTGATGAAGCAGAGGTTGATTGATAGGCCATTGATAGTGATATGGATATGAAGAATTGTAAATTGATAGGAAATAATCTGGACTATAGCACCAATTGCCACATGGTGGGCGCCAAATTGTTTTGGATAAAATCTGCTAAGGATAATGTATCCAAATTTGTTATGTGAGGTTTAATGCTAAAATGATAACAGTGAATACATTAACGAAATGGAGATGAACACCATGATTTGTTGCGAGGAAAAACCCCTTGATCTTGATTAGATCAAAGGAAAAAAACCTCTGGTGATGACAAATCGTCTATCCCCACTTTATTAATGTAAAAATCGGGTTACAATGGGTGATTTTATGATCAATGAATACAATAATGCTAAGTGTGTGTTTTCTGATCTAGTTTGCTCTGAGTATTGATAGTGAACGTGTTGTTGTGCCTAACTAATTGATCATAAATTCATTTTAAATAGGAAAATAATAACTAAACTCCTATTTTTTAGCCACTAATCATGCCATTCCTTCATTGTAATTGTTTTCTTTATTATCCACGCGGTTTGTTGACTTGATTGCGAGATTATAGGTTGGACCTAGTCACTAGCCGTTGTACCTACCAAAAATATCAAGATAACAAAGGAAAATCGTTAATAAATAATAAGTACTGAGGATCATTGATCCTGACAGGATCTGCAACATATTATAAAGATAATTGATCTAGATTATATGCCAGAATAACATATTCACAGTGTCAAATTTCCGTGCACTAACAAACCTTAACTTTAATTCTACGTCTCCAAGAATTCCTATCCCCAACCATGTCCTCAGAGAGGTTTAGGTCAATCAAATCATGCATAATCCTCTCACCCCAAGTCAATTTAGGTCGTCCTCTACCCATCCTCCCCGCTATAGTAATGTTTTCTATGGATCTAACAGGATTCGTCGTGTGTCTTCTCTTCACATGTCCAAACCATCTCAATCTCCACTCTCTTATCTTGTCTGATATGTTAGCTACCCCTAGTCTCTTCCGAAACAAAACGTCTCTTATTCGGTCTAACCTTGTGTGCCCACACATCCAGCGTATCATTCTCATCTCTGCTACCTCCATCTTCCGTACTTATGCCTTCTTGATGGCCGATATTATCACATGTATAATGTATTCCATTAACAAATACTTAATTTCCTAGCAGAATATGTGAATGTCGTCTCGCTAAGAACTGCCTGAGCACCAGAACCTTTAACCTATCGGCTGTCCGTTGTCTTGTAAGCTCAGCAACATGTGCAAGGGATGTATATCCACCTGGTCATAAAAGGGTTTTAACCATATTGGTATCTCGTCAAATGGAGGTGGTTTAAACAAACCTTCTTGTACGTGGAGTGGCTGGTAGATCATGTTCCTCAAGCAACAACCTTTTAAAGCAAGAAGTTTGATCTCTTTATTGTATATAAAGGTAAGAAGAACATGCTTGAACTCTTCATATGCTTCCTTGTAATCAAGAACACAGACATGTCACAACCAATATGAGGTCAATTCTAATATTTTTTATTTTAATTTAAATTTTTTTTATTGGTTATAATTTTTTGTTTTTATTGGTTTTTATGTTTTCTATTTTAATTTTAATTTAAATAGTTTTATGTTTTTATTGGTTTTAGAAAATTATAATAAGTTAAAACTTTAATGGGGCTTTAAACCCTAATGGTACATGCTTTCAGGGAATTGGGCTTTAAAGCCTCCACAACCTACATGGCACCTTAGTTGCTTAACACGGGCTGTAAAGCCCCTCCAATACTAGCAATCAATCTAAGGATAAAAATTTAATGAACAATGCCTACGGCTTCCCAATTTACAGTTACATGCGAGGATGAGGATGACTATGGATGCATTGAGAAAAAGAAAAAGAAGAAGAAAGAGGAAACTTTCAATGGTGATTTGTGGGGTTAGGCTAAAATACAAAGTGTGATAAAAATGAGAAAAAAATTTTGCCTAAAAAAATCCCTAGAAAATAATAATAAATTAACAAAAAAATCATAATTCAAAATATAAATAAAAATCGAAAAAAGTAACAAAACTAAAATGTTTCCCTCCCGACTTCCTCGTTAAAAAAAGACACAATGACGAAAAAAGATTGTTGTGTATTTTTAATTATCATTATGTTTTTTTTTCATCGTTGATTATGTTTTTTTTCCCTTAACATTGTGTTTTTTTTCCTCGATATTGTGATATATTACTCAAAATTGTGTTATATTTTTGTTATCTGTTGTGCCTTTATTATTTATCATTATGTGTTTTTGTTTATTTTAGTCATTGTGTCTTTTTCTCATTTTTCTTTTTTTGAACAAGAACGACGGGAGAAACATTTTACTTTTTGGTTTTTGATTTAATTTTTGAGCTATGTGTTTTTTATTTTTATTGAATTTTTAGGGTTTTATTTTTTTTAAAGCCACAAATCTTTCTCATACTTTTCATTAAGGTCTTCATTTTTATTTTAACCTAACACGTGGTTTGTATATGGAGTGAGATAACCGATGGTTGGATGTGATGGAGTTATAGTTTTTTATTTTGGGAATGATGGAAACAGATGTTAGGTCAAAGATGTATTCTTTCTGGCACAAATTTATATTTGGATTACATATGCGGCTTTGCTATGTGTCTGTTTTATCAATGGAATGTCTCATGTTCAAATTTGAGCAGAGACGCATCTGTCCAAAATAAAGTAGGAGTATATTTTCCATTCAAAAAAAATTAATAGTCCGATTACTTTTGAATATTAGTTGTCATCATTGGTAGAATTTACACTTTTACATTCGAGTTTGAAAATAATTAAAAATCTAAATCATCAAACTGCTAATAATCAAAATTCAGATAGTTCAAACTTTTTATCTTTGAATCACAATCACTGGACAGCTACCTACATTGATTTTGAAGTGATGGAATCAGAATTTCCGTCATACGGCAGTAGTGATGTCACTGATTTTGGCTTTTGGCATTGGGAATTCTTGTGGTCTCATTTCACACGTGTTGATCGCTCGCATCCCTTCCCAAATTTATCTTTTAGTTGGTTTGGTTTGAGCTTTAAAAAATCATATATTACCACTTTTGAGCCCAATAATATTACTTATATCTAATGTTTTACCCAAAATATATTGGCTACATTTTGAACCCTCCGGCCCTAATTAATCTCCGCCTCTGTAAATGACGTTGAGGTAGACAGTGATCTACCTGAAGATGATCTAAAAGTGAGATTGGATGCAGGAAAGCTCTAAATTACATGGAAACATCAAAATTAAATACCTAACTAAAAGTCAATGTAAATGGGCAACGAATGGTGATGGAAATTCTTTTATTTTCATAGAATCATCAATTTTAACCTATCTTCCAACAAAATATCAGCAACAAATAATAACTGGGTTACTTCCCCTGATGACATCAAGGTGGAGTTCTTCGATATTTTCCAAAATTAAAATTTGATAAACCTATTCAATGTGGACCATGTATCAATTGATGAGGCTTCTCCAAACTCTCCACTTCGGATGGGTTGAGTCTAATTACACCATTCTCTAAAGTTGAAATTTAAAAAAATTAAAAGAACCTCCAATTTACATTATGGAGGGGAACATGCACCAGAGCCGAACGGTTTTTCATTCACTTTCGTTAAATACATAATATTGGCATCTTTTAGAGAATGATTTTCCTAGTATTATGGATTTTGACCCGAAACTATTTAGGCCATGACCCATTATGACCAGAATCAAACTGAACATGTTTTAAATCGACCCCTTCAGGCCCAACTTCCACTAATTTTGTCTCTCAAGTCAATTGTTGCAACTTATTTGGAGCCCGTGAAAAAACACCATCCTCATACTACATAACCCAATTATTACGTTGCATAACTCTGAACTAAATTTGAAACTACCGAACTAAAGAAAAACCTACCAAATATTCCTCGATCGGGTTTTTAAGCGTTGATTAAGAATCATGTGAGACTTGAAAAAAGTGATTAGGAAAGAAGTACACAAGTCACAAAGTTGGAGGGTTTTTTTTTATATAAATATGAGAAATCAACAAGCTTCAATAGTTTATAGGAGAGTGATAAAAATATTTTGGTTTCTAGGCGATCCGGCATTTGAAATTGCGGATCCTAACAGCGTTGCAGACTATGTCGATGTTTTTCTAGTGAGTTGGCTAATTCCTATGTGTTCTATCATTTCAAACGGAGGAACCATTAATACGTAACACACAGGATTCGCCATTTCAAATGGTGGATCATGAACATTGCAAACTTAAGTAAGATGCTCAGTGGGATATGACTTGTGCAATCTTATTATTACTTAATGGTTCCTCCATTTGAAATGACAGATTAGGTGTATTTTAAAGTGGTTCCTCCATTTGAGATGACGGAATATGTAAATTGTTTTACTGACATTCCTTGCATAGCCTCCAACAATGCTAGGATCCTTCATTTTAAATAATGGATCGCCTAGAAACCAAAGCATCTTCATCTCTCTCCTAGAAACTATTGATGTGTTTCATTCCTTCTATTTTCAAGAGAAAAGAAAATAAATCCAAAATTAGGTTTATTCAAAAAAAAATTATATCAACTTAACATAACTTCCTCCTCTGGCGTGTCACCACCATTTCCCCACCGTTCCATACTCTATATAACTCTCAACCACTGACCCATACCAAATTATATCAACTTAACATTGGTGGTTGACGGTTTCCGTTATGTCGGGGACACAATGGTTTCTTTCAACGAAACCACAGGCCACACAGCCTCTTACAACATAACGAAACCCCTCTCTTAAGTCAACCCAAATCCAGTAAGTTTTTAAATTGCATCATATCCCTTGATTGTTGCTTTTAAATTATGTCTTACCAGGAGTTCGATGAAGAATTGTGAAAGATTCCATTATTGCTCATGTATATGCATATATTAAAGGAAAAGAAACGACTGACCAACATGAATGATGTGAACCGTGATAGCATACCATCAGCATTTGGCCGCCATTGGTGTTGAAAGATTCCATTACCGCAAAAATTTTGTTGTACTCATGTCATTTTCATTTGCATGTCCTTTGCAAAACAAATGACTGCAATGGTGTGGTTGCTCTTAGGGTTACTAATTTAGGTTCCTTTCAAGTTATAGCTAACTTCACCATCTTATTTTCAAAATTATATTTATCCACTCTGCGTAGCTTAAAATATGCACGTTTAATGTGACCCATATTGTATTTATATAATTATTTTGACCCGAACCAAGTTGTTGATTTTCTAAAATCACCAAGAGATAAATTAATGCAATCCGACACATTTTTTAAAATCAAAGAAAAGGAAGACGAATGAACTAGACGTTGTACACCTATACTTTTAACTTTAGATTTTCCACTTAAATGTTTATTTTCTTATACATTTTGAATAGTTTTAATTGTGCTAAAACAGTCACGTATGTCAAATTTGATGTAAGCCTAGCTAGGTACCACTCAATAAAAATGATATTTGTAAGACCGTCCGTAGTGGAGCTTCGTGGGAAGCGTTTTGTGGTATAACGCCAGGGGCACACCCCCACCCCCCCCCACCCCCGGCGTTTTGGCTATTTTTTTTTGAACGTTGTAAGTAAAACGCGAGAAATGGCACACATATCAGAAAAAAGAGCCGTTGCATATGAACGTTGGAAAGGAATAAAAAAAAATTATTTCCTATATATTAAACCATTTCATCCCCAATCAAAACTCATCAAACTTATAAAAATTCTCTTTCAACTCTATAATTTCTCACACAAAATTCACTATTAAAATGGATCCTCCATCTATATATAAACAGTTTTTCGGGCCCGACCAACAAGCCGAAGACGTGGCGGAGGAACAGGCGGTTACGAGTGCTATTATGCTCGCGACAACTTATATGAGTTTTGTAACGAGTGCGATTAGCTCTCCACCACCCCCTGTCTCAAAAAGAGCATATATCGAACGAGATCGTACCGAAGCCAACAACCGGTTGATGGCGGATTACTTCAGCGACTCGCCGAGATACAAGAACCCGAAGACCTTTAGGCGTCGTTTTCAGATGTCTAAAAATTGCGCATCACCAATGATTTGGAGCGTGAGCTTGATTACTTTAAGCATAAGCCTAACGGTCGAGGGACGCTAGGATTCACGGCTATTCAGAAGGTTACGTCAGCCGTACACGTGCTCGCCTACGGAAACACGGCCGACATCAACGACGAGTATTTAAAGATGGCCGACAAAACAACTCGGGACACCTTGGAGTATTTTTGTTACGGTACGTTTTTTTTTTAAATAGTTTTATCACTTGTTTACTTTAATCATTTATTTTATAAAAGTTGTGTAAAATATAAACTAAATGGACCACATTATCTGAGAGAGCCCAACTGTAACGATCTACAACGTCTTTACGAGGCACATACAAGGGTGCATGGTTTCCCAACATGATAGGGAGTGTAGATTGCATTCATTGGGAATGGGCTAATTGTCCAACTGCATGGCGAGGTCAATTCACACGAGGTGACCAAAAGGGACCAACGGTCAGCCTTCAAGCGATTGCTTCATACGGCCTTTGGATTTGGTCGGCATTCTTTGGTGTTCCCAGTTCCAACAATGACATAACCGTCTTAGAGCAGTCTCCTGTGATGGAGAGTTACATATCCCGTCGCTTCGTTTTGGGCTAACGATAACTTCTACCATCATGGGTACTATCTGGGTGATAGAATATATCCAGAGTATGCGATAATCGTTAAAACATTCAGAGACTTGATGGATGAAAAAAGACAGTATCTTAAGAAAGTGCAAGAGTCTGCGAGAAAGGATATCGAGAGGTGTTTTGGTGTTCTTCAACAACGATGGCATTTTGTTAAAAATCCTTGTCGTCTATGGTCTTTAGAAAGAATGAAATGTGCTATGTATGCGTGTATCATAATGCATAACATGATCATCGAGGACGAGGGAAGAGCAATATGTCCAACTTTCATACCGGACCCGGATCCACCACAGACTCCGGTAAGTATGGAGCAAAGAATCGAAAACTCGGATTCCGTGCGGTCAAGAGAGATACATAACGCACTAAAGGAGGATTCGGTCCAACATATTTGGATGTATCGGCCTTTGCCTGGTGAAAACGATGATCAAAACGAGGGCAACAATGAAGAAGATGATGAAGACGACGACGACGATGGCGAAGACGATGAAGACGAAGAGGACGACGAAGAAGAGGGCGAAGACGACGAGGAAGACAATGATGACGAGTAGTTTTTTTTTTATTTTTCATGTAATATTTATTTAATAAAATATTATTGTTATTTGATTATTCTTATTAAAAATTAAAAAAAAAACAAAAAGTGTAAAAGTGACGGGACGCCACATGGCGCATAATGCCTGGGGGTAGAGAGTTATGACTACAGCCTGTTTTTGTAAAAAAACCATAACTCTGACTGGGCGCCACATTGCGCATAATGCCTAGTATTGGGCTTTATGACTATACATGGTCTAACCAAACAAAAATAGTGTTGGTGCATTTTGTGACCGTCGCTATGCAATTCTGTTCAGCAGAAACGAAGTACGAAGTTAGAACAACTTCGCCATAGGCGAAGTTATAACAACTTCGCCTTAGGCGAAGTTATAACAACTTCGCCTACAGGCCCAAGCCCAAGCCCGCGAAGTTGTTTTATATATATATATATATGTGTGTCTTGTTTAGGTTTGGTTAATCCAGAAAATTAGAGTATTGTGTGATCAGTTTAATTATCTAGAGAGAAACCGAGAGGGAGAGTCGTGTGGGACGGCCCGAGGTAGAGCTCACCTCGGGTCGGCCGTTATTTGTTTTCGTGTTTGGTATGTAATATGTTTCGGTTATTATATAAAAGATCTGCAGATGTGTTTATCCCATTCTTGTGTTTGTTCGTGTGTTTATGTATGTGTAATTGTGTTCTTCGTCTTCTACACCATTAAACGAGTCTAGGAGGATTCCGCACTCCTAGACCTCGTGCGGATCTCGTATCGATCGGCGACGCCCCGGGGGAACCTACAAGTGGTATCAGAGCCTTAGGCTCTTATGCTATGGTTCGAGATTTGCGTTTTGGTGTTTCTGGCACGTTTCTGATGCGTTTTTGGCCGAACAGCCGCCGCAGGCGAAGTTATGGGGTTCAGGCGAAGTTGTCGCTTAAATTTTAGGGTTTAGGCGAAGTTATGGACAGGCGAAGTTATGGACAGGCAAAGTTAAGGAGGGGCGAAGTTGACTTTTAGGCGAAGTTGACTTTAGGCGAAGTTAAAAAAAAAAATAAAAAATAAATAAATAAAAATAAAAAAAATAAATAAAAAATTGTTTGGAGTTTTCGTCTGTATGAAATTATTTTTCAAGTCTGCTACTTCGTAAGAAGTTCCTTTACTATGTTTAACAGAAAATTGATCCAACCTTAGAAAGTGATAGATATATTGATTCTGTGTGCTTAACTAGTGAAGTTATTAGGCCTAAAAGACTTTAGAACAATCATTGTATGTCATGGTAGCTTTTTATGGTGCGTAAAAGTAGAAGTGATACTAACTAAATCTACTCGATTTTACGTGGAAACTCCTTAAGAGTTGTGTATGTCTCTGCATATATCTTTCCAAATGATAGGCAGAAAAGCTATTACCCAGTCATACACGAGCCCATGAGTGTTCTGATTCCCGTGAAGATAGTGTGTCAAGAAACTGCAGTGATCCAGATTCGGGACCTGCAGTTGTTTACTACTCTGAAGTTGTGTAAATACTTCAAAAAAAAATGTGTGTGTTATTGAGACATTCTAGAGTTCATAATGTTAATACTTCTCAATCAAGATGTAAGAAAGAGAACGGGAAGAAGAGTCTAAAGATCAAAGAGTATTTACTATTTAATCAGACACTACGGGTCGAGGTCAACTCGGGGTGACTTGGGGAAAGCCAAATATGCTTTGAGAATAGATAGGAGGCATCATAATCTCTGAGTTGTTGCCCATTTAAGTTTTGAGCTTAATTGAACCTAACCCGTATCACAGAAACGATAAAAACCATCTTAAGTTATTTACCTGCTTACAACCTGTTTCTTTATGTCATAATACAGCTGAACATGGATCTGTGTGACAGTCACGTAATTAGTATGATTCCTGTTCGGATCTTTTCTAAAACATGGTAGTCCCTGTCGAGACTGAAATTTGATCCCGTGTACTTTATTTTTAAAATTTATTTTACTTATGTAGTTGTATGATTTTATATCTGGTTACTTGATCTTGATCGTATCATTTAACTCTTTAAAGGATGTTTTAAAACTTAATTGCAAATTGTTCAAATTATAGGGGTTTGTTTTGTAAATTTTAATATCAGCGAAGTTATCCCTAACTTCGCCTGCAATCGGCGAAGTTATCCATAACTTCGCCTGTATAACCTTGACCCTATATAAAGGATTTTCATTGGTCAAACTGTTCATTATTTCAAAAGCCAGCGAACTTATCTTCTGAAACCCTAAGCGAACTTATATCACGATTCTTCTGTGTTCATTTTTCCAGTTCTAATCCGTGATTAAAGGTGTGTACGATTGTAGTATCGTATAATCACGTTCATTAAGGTTAATCAAAGGTCGTTTCGACCCGATTCACGACCTCAATTTTCCGAAACCTTAACACCCGAGTTTCAAACTTACTTTCACGTGGTCGTAAACATATTAATCGTCTAGATCGTCTCTAAAACATGTGTTTAACTGACTGCAATCTCCAAATTGACCTAATCAATTCGTTTGAATCGTCTATCTGTTGCCGATTCATATTCGACGAAGTTACAGTTTAGGACTTCGCCTGATAATTAATTATGTAACAGTTTATGAGGCGAAGTTTTGGTTAGGCGAAGTTATCATTAACTTCGCCTGGCCCTTTTAATTTTAATTAACTGCTAACAGGCGAAGTTCAAGTTGAGGAAAAGTTGTTCCCAACTTCGCCCCACCTCTAACTTCGCCTATACAGAATAAATCATAACTTCGCTCATGGTAACAGGCGAACTTGTGATTTGCCTCGACGATTCTCTAACTTAGACTGTTTGTTGCAGAAATGGCAGCTGTAGCTGGAGCAGGTGGTGCAGGTGGTGATGAAGGTGGAGACAACAACCGACAGTTTTTCCCGGGGCATAACATGTACATCACATTGGAACTGGATGCGAGCGGTGTTGATGATTCCCGCGAGATCATCACGTTTCTACTACGCTCGCGTATATTCCACGCGATTACCACAACACTGCCGATATCTTTGCCAAACATTGAAGATTTCTGGCAGACAGTGGAATATGACTGTCGAGTCGAACCCCCGGTTATGCGTGCAACGGTCAATAATCAGATAGTTCAGTTCTCATCTGAACAGATCCGGGTGGCTTTGCAGTTCGGAGATGAAACGAGAGACGATCCTACAGATTTCGTGGCTCCATTCCGAGATGGTGCGTTTCTGAGGATGGGATATTCTGGTCCCTTGGGAGATACTCAGAGACGCAAGGGGTTCTTGCTAGACCAGTGGCGCTTTCTCATGCATGTGATGATCGTGTGCATGTCAGGGAGAAAGGCTGGTACTGATGGGATGGGCGCGACCATGCAGTCGACGATGACTGCTCTGACTTACAATAAGCGTTACAGCTTTAGTCAGATGGTATTCTATGAGATTGATCGTCAAAGAAGAGCGATGGCGCGTGAGAGATTTCTCATGTATCCAAGATTCCTCCAAATGATCTTGAATCATGTTGCTTCCACGTTACCTCAGCGTCGCCCGATTCGATACGTGGAAAATGTAAGTAAAAGGATCTTCGCCCAGTGCAGATCATCGAGTGTGAGGAGCAATCCTGAGCTCCGTCCTCGACATACTCCACTATTTGGGTACTTGATCAACCCAGAGTATGTTCCAGCTCGTGGGGACGAGTTTCGTGATCCGGCACCACAATAGGCTGGAGCACCTCAAGCTATACCTGCTGCTCCTGTTGTGTCACCGGAGGAGACTGTAGACCTTGATGAAGCGTTTGGTGGTCAAGGCTTCTTTGATATGGAACGTGTTGATCCAGAGGAAAATGTGCAAGTCTCGGTTGCGCAGGTTTCTAGTGTGGATGTTGCTAGGCCAGCTCAGACGGTGGCTGATTCTGATTCAGATGATGATGTGGGTGACGCGAGACGAATTTTGGTAACTCAAGAACGAATTCATGGGAAAAGAAAAAGAACTGATGATGACAGTGAGTCAGATTTTGAGGAAGAAGTACATCAGCTGATTCGTAGGTCAAGAAGGGAACGGACAGGTGCAGGTTCGGGAGCTGGTGAGAGCTCAAGGGTGGTACGTTTCACTCCACCCGCACTGTCCGGTATGACCATGGTTCCTACACTATTGCAAGTTACAAGGCCAAGCGCCAGGGACGTTCCCGTGGTGGCTACCTCATCCTCATTCGGCCTCCCACCCACTACATTCCATCTATCGACTCCGGAGATTGTATCTTTGCCACCTCCAACTCTTACTCAAACGGAGGTTGTGGCAAGATTTATTGAGTCGACAGTTGTAGCTACTGCAGGGTTGTTAGTTACGATACCACTTGCGGTTACGTTTACGCCTACTTCTGAGGTCCCGGTTACATTGGAAATCCCTCCTCAGTACACTCAAGATATATCACATCTAAGGTTTGATTTCGATGCAACCTTATCCGACTCAGAACGAATAGCAGTGCTTGAACGGGTTGTGGCAGAACAATCAAGGGTAAATCTTATCCAGACCCATGCTATTCAGGGCCTCGTTGCAGAGAATCAGATACAATCATCCCTGCTGATCGAACATGGCAAAATAATTGATGCTTTGAAGCAGTTCTTGGCATCTCAGGGGGAGACGAGCTGTAAGGGTGATGAGCTGAGGACGAAGAAGCGTAATGATCGAGACGATGATCCCAATGCATCGAAAGGTGCAGGTGGAGAGTTGCCAAGAACTGAACAAGCTCTTGGGACTTCTACATCTTAGGGGGAGTCAACGAGTGCAGTTGGCGGTTCGGGTGATGATGTGGTGGTCGTGGATGCTGAAGAGGTTTTAGATGATTTTATAGGTGATGATGATGTATTACCAGTTGAAGAGATAGAGAAGATTGGTGCAGAGATTGTTATTGATAATGATATTGAAGAGGGAGAGATTATAGAAGAGAATATTGAGCATGAGATTCCGGATGTTAATAAGGCAGATATGAGTAAAGATATGGGAAGTGATGAGACGGAATGGGAAGAGCAGCCAAGATGGAAAGAAGGCTACGCTCAGTGGTTCGTAAAAACGAAGAAACCGGCGGTCCCTACTATGTTCAAGAAGAGTTACAACATTAGAGGGTATGCTGAATCGAAAAAGGGGATTATTTGCTGGATATATGATGAGCAGTTGAGGCTCTTTGTGATTAAAAGATATGATGGTGTTCAGTACTTCAAGAGGATGTTGAGATCGTTGAATACATTGCCAGAATGTGAAGTGAAGGACTTAGCCAGATTGGGGTTGATAAACAGAATTGATGATAACATGGCTAGAGTCATTGGAAAGATTGTTTGGAAGGAAAGTATAAAAGAGAAGAAGTTCGAGCTGTTGAAACCCCAAAAGGGAAAACTTATTGAAGACAAAGATAGAAGATTGAGAGCAGATGGCAAGCCTTGGATGATTATGAAGTATAAGCTGATCCGGTGTTTAAAAGAAGTGCCGATGAAACAAATGCCCAAGGATGTGCTCAAAGATCTGAAGTGGTGGTATGTTGATTGTGAAACAGCTGAGGCAGTAATGGAGGACGAAGATGAACAAGAGCTGCTGAGAGTGTATGATCCAATGCATCTAGTGAACTTGTTTCAAGCTGATCTGCAGGTGCTGAATGAGAAGAAGATATTTTATATTCCTGCTTCGAAAGACGAAGCGAAGAAATATCAAAGAGTTGTTTCGGTATGTGTACGAGAGGGAGTTCATGCTTGAAGATGAAAGATACAAGATTGTTGAAGATTACCAGACACGTGCTTGAAGTTAGAGATATAAAGCTACTGCCAAGGGGGAGTCTGTTGGTACATGATGTCAGTAGTTCAGTGTCTAGTGTCTGTAATCGAGTTAGTTGGATTTGTGTTTTGGATGTAAGCGAAGTTCTCACAAGTTCGCTGATATAGGCGAACTTGTGGAACAAGCGAAGTTAGGGACAACTTCGCCTAAACATGCTAGGCGAAGTTGTCGTGCTTTATAAGCAACTAGGTTACGGCTTAGTTGATATAGTTTTAGTTTTTGAGTTGTAACGAATTTACGTGTGTGTGTAACCGGTGATCAGTGAATCACGTGTTTCCAGTTGCAATACAACGTGTCTTTGTTTATTAAAAAAATAAAAAAATAAAAAAAATTGTTTGGAGTTTTCGTCTGTATGGCCAGGTGTACACGATTATTGTGAGACCGAAGACGTTGTTCCGTCAACGAGTGAAACTTGTTATCTCTTGGTCTTACATGTGAACAAATACGTGTCAACTCTGGATATGGAGTTGAGGTTGTGAATGGGATATTGATTGAAACTGGATATTGACACATATTTGGGTGTTTGTGGGCAATGAAATAGTTGTTGTTCGAGGTTGACCAACTGAAGAAAGTCAAATTGAACTGAAGGTTTTTGTCATTACTGGATTGCGGTCAGAGCATATTATTTATGTTATTTTCAAGGCGTTCAAGAATTGTATCCTGAAACGTGATGCTTATTTATTAAAGTGAAAATTCTGGAACAAGTTGGATTTAATCGGGAATTAAAGTGTTTATGTTCTTGATCGTTATCCCTGGTGATTGAAGATGCTTCGGATTAATTAATGGTCATGTGAGTTAGATTCTGTCAAGGTGGTTTTGTAATGAAATTGATCACTTGATGTTGAGTAGTTGAAGATTAAACCTTATCGTATGTCGACGTGTTGGTGAAGTTGTGGAGGGAGCCCAACTTCACGTGTTGGTGAAGTTAGAAGAACTTCACGTGTTGGTGAAGCCAGAAGGACTCACGTGATTGGTTGAGATGATCAATTAGGCACGGGGATGCATGCATTTCAAAGACCTCAATCTATATAGTCGGAGAAGCTTACACTGAAGGGGAGATCTGATATGGAAGACGCTGGGTGATTGGTAGATTTGTGAAGCTACAAGACAGTTTCAGACACGGCTGGTTGAAGAGCAAACAGAATATCATCAGTTAAGAGGGAGTCTGTTGGTGCATGTTTTGTAACAGATGATCTTTTGTGTTTGTTAGAATTGAGAGCAACGGTCAAAGGGAGTCTGTTGGTGCATTTTGTGACCGTCGCTATGCAATTCTGTTCAGCAGAAACGAAGTACGAAGTTAGAACAACTTCGCCATAGGCGAAGTTATAACAACTTCGCCATAGGCGAAGTTGTAACAACTTCTGCCATAGGCGAAGTTAGAACAACTTCGCCTTAGGCGAAGTTATAACAACTTCGCCTACAGGCCCAAGCCCAAGCCCGCGAAGTTGTTTATATATATATGTGTGTGTCTTGTTTAGGTTTGGTTAATCCAGAAAATTAGAGTATTGTGTGATCAGTTTAATTGTCTAGAGAGAAACCGAGAGGGAGAGTCGTGTGGGACGGCCTGAGGTAGAGCTCACCTCGGGTCGGCCGTCATTTGTTTTCGTGTTTGGTATGTAATGTGTTTCGGTTATTATATAAAAGATCTGCAGATGTGTTTATCTCATTCTTGTGTTTGTTCGTGTGTTTATGTATGTGTAATTGTGTTCTTCGTCTTCTACACCATTAAACGAGTCTAGGAGAATTCCGCACTCCTAGACCTCGTGCGGATCTCGTATCAATCGACGACGCCCCGGGGGACTTACAAATAGCACCGTCAGAACGAGCGAATAATAATGCTAGTTTGCATTATTTATAAGTTGCAAAGCTCTCAATAGTAAAAACCAGTTTGAATATGAATTGATCAAATAATTTATTTTATATAACTTCATATTGTACCCTCACAATTTTAGAGACGCGTCCAAATATCCCGTTAAATAAGATTTTGTTACTTGTCAGAAAAGAAACTTTCATCCAGACCTTTACATTCGTCAAGAGCCTTTTTTTCAATACGCCATGTGATCTCTTGTTTCACAATGTTTTTTTTTAAATACATGGATATTCGGGATCATGGTTACCTTGTTCATTGTAGCAGTGAAGGAGATGAACAGGTTACACTGTGCCATCTCCAACATATGATGAGGTTGTAAACACCATAACACGTAGATTTGTGGGAGCCTCATTGGTCAACAAGGTTGTAAACACCATAACACGCACATTAGTGGGAGCCTCATTGGTCACCAGGTGTTGACCCTAAATATGTGAACTAGACCTTGTGTCCCATAAAAGGATCTCTATATGGTCGTCCCTGAAAATGCACGAGCCTTCTTGAATCCCATGTGAGTTTTTTTTTTAAATAGGCCCGTAATATAACTTATATATGTATATATATTCAATAATAGAATAGTAAATGCAATGACACTAAACATAACAATACTTTTGAAGCAAATTGATTTATTATAAATAGTTACATGAGTTATGAGGCTCTTATAGCCTTTCGTGTAGCAATTAACTCTTCATATTTCATACTCTTCAATATCTCGTTCTTGATTGATATTATTGCAATACCAATCTGTTAAGTCTTTATTCATATTTCATACTCTTTTAGTTGGATCCATTTAAATAATAGTATGGATAGTGAGCTTTTGACATTTCGTTTAAAATTAGTTTTTGATGGGTTTAAAAAAATGTGTATATAAAATATATATGTTTTCTATTTTTCTAAGACAAATTGTGCCCACTTGTTAGTAGTCCATGTGTGGCTTTACACCTTGCATGTGCCTAAAGACGGCCATGGGTCTCATATGTATTTATCATGGTTGTACAACGTATGAACACGGAGGGATCTATATATAGACCGTACCAGTATCTCATGACACTGATAAAAGTAACAATGTTATATAATATATGATACTTGTGTTTGTGTTGTATGATATTTACACTTCTGATGATAGATCGATACCTATTCATACATTATGTTTGGATATTATTTGTTTTGGTGTTTGAATCAAATACAAATTAAATTAATGTGCTAACCGTGAGAATCAAGTAGTGTAATTATATGTACAACATAATGTTATTTTAGGGTAGTGTAATTACAGCATAATATAATTACACTATGATGTAATTACACAATTACACTATTAGATTCTAACAGTTAGCACGTTACTTTAATTTATAGGTTAACTTTTCCCATATGTTTTATATATTAGATGATATACATTACTAAGCCTTTCATAGCTTCCATTCCGATAATTACATCACAAAACACCAAAATGAAAATTACAAAAACCAAAATTCTCACGTGTTTAAGATAATACAGAAAAATATAATGGGACCATCAATAATATTGGAATCAAAAGTTTATGAAAGGGTCCTCCTAACCACACCTCACACCCCACAAGACGCCGCGTTTAGCCCTTAACGTGGCGGTTTATACGACGTGACTGATTTGACGACGTCGACGGTTGATTTGATAGGCGAAGTCTGTCGTTGTCCACAAATACGCCCCGTTTAGACCTTAACTGTGCGTTTACACCCCTCAATTATTTAGGTTGATTCCCAGACTTGTGGTGGTATCCATTAGCATGCAAACATAAATTTCGCATACATTACATACAAAGTGCCCAAATTCCCAACTCAAGAAAATGTCTTGGATGTTTGACTGTTATTTTCCGAGCCCGCTGAGGACAAACGACGAGGCAAGTATTCGGATTTGAATCTTGCGCCGCTGGGGTTTGTAGATTATGACGGGGGGGGCGGCGTTACCAAATTTGAACCAGGTATCGTCACATGTTTATTTGGGTTACCCGTCGTCATTAATTTCTGAAATTAGATTTGTTAACAATATATTTTGTTAGGAATATTTTGTGCACGACCAACAGGATTGGTATTTGGCGCCTAGCAGCAGTTCATACCTGTCACAGCCTAAACATGATTACGGTCAGCCGTCATACCATTTATCAGGAGACTCGCATTACGTTGCCCAGGCTTCGTACCATTTTAATACCGAGGAGCCGTATTCATGTAGTCAACATTCGTACCCATTACCAGTAGGTGATGCGTATCGGTCACAAACATTCGTACCTATTACCAGTAGGTGATGCGTATCGGTCACAACCAGAACCAGACCATATTCTTGAAACCCCCCACGAGAATGTTGATGAAGATTACGGCAGACATAATTCTGACGACGATGGTGATAATTACATTCGCGAGGCTAGGGTGTCATATAAAACGGATATCGTACGAGCCAGTTTGTTTTGTTTAATAAAAATATTTTGTAATTAGTGGTTTGCTTGAACTTGTTTTAAATTTGACGTTAATACTGTTTCAGTTATTTTCTTCCCGTGAGGAGCTGGAGGAATGGGCGAAGAAAAGAGGTCGGGAGCATGGGTGTGTTGTTGTTGTCCAGCGGTCTAGGCTAAGAGCCGTGGATCTTGGATGCAATCGCGGCGGCGAACCAAAACTCACCGCCACAATCAGGCGTACAGGCAGTATAAAGAAAGGCTGTCCGTTTAAGCAAAAAGGAAGGCACAACCGTGTTGGTAATTTTTGGAAGCTTGAGGTCGTAAACGAGACGCACAACCACGACCCGTTCGTCTTTAAGGAGGGTCACGCGTATCTAAGGTTAATGACCGGAGAGATGGTTGATATGGTTGCGAGGTTACACGCGGATGGCTTGAAGACATCAAAAATAGGTCCACTGTTACGCAGACAGTTTCCCGAAGCCTGCGTTATTGACAAGGACATACACAATCTTATAGAGAGCTGGAGAAGAGAAAATACAGTTGGCGATACCCCAATGCAGGTTCACGTTTTTGAATTTGATTCGTTGCAATGGATGTTCAAAAAAATATATTAACGTCAAATAAAACCGGTTGCAGGTATTTGAAAGCTTCCTTATTAATAAAGGGTTCGTTTATCACACAAGGGAGAACCCTGCCACAAACCGCGTAGAGGACGTATTCTTTTGTCATGACACGTCGCATAAAATGTGGCGTGCATTCCCCCATTTGCTGCTGATTGACACCACGTACAACACAAACATGTACAAGTGGCCGTTTGTTCAGTATATTGGCGTGACGTCGACATCGAAGTCGTTCTGTATCGCGCACGTGGTTCTACTTAGGGAACGCCAGACGGATTTCACATGGGCCCTCGAGCACCTGAAAGGAATGCTCGAGGATTCTATTGAGCTGCGCGTCATAGTCACCGACAGAGACTCGGCCCTGATGAATTCTTGTAAACAAGTATTTCCGAATGCTACCAGAAACCTATGCCGGTGGCACATACGTGAGAATATAAAGAAAAAGTGGAAGGATATCTATGACAGCGAGACAAGAGAAGATTTCGCTCTATTATGGACGGTCTTGTGTGAGTCTCCCACGTTCGATCAATACGAATATAACTGCTTAAAGTTGCAAGAAATGTTATTCAAAATTGGGAAAGAAAGTAAGTCGTTCTGATTATTAATATACAATAAGTGTTAATCTAGTACATTTCATAAGTTTATTTTTGTTTCGTTTTCAGAGGTATGGGACTATATCCATGATAGCTGGCTGTTATGAGACAAGGAAAAGTTTGTATCTTGCTGGATGGCCGATCGGTTAAACTTCGGCGAGAGTACAACAAAACGAGTTGAGAGTCAGCACGCGAACTTGAAAAGGCACCTTAACGGGGCCAACAACACCCTCCACGCACTTGCGGCTTATACCCTTGAGCTTATAAAAGCCCAGAAGATTGAAATCGGAGCAACATTTGAAAAATCCCGGATTACGTTGAAGAGAGACCATAACCTTCAGTTTTTTACAGGCTACATTATAAAGTGTCGATTAAGGCTCTTACACTACTAGAAAAGGAGTACAAAAAGCTTGACAAGATGATCGAGTAGGGACATACGTGCCGACACCAGTTGCGAACTTCTATGGGGTTGCCGTGTGCTTGTGAGGTGGAGCGTCACCTTGATACTTTGGTACCTATTCCACTAAAATCGATAGACCCGTTCTGGAGGAAGCTTGACTTCGATCCAGTGGTCCCACAGGTAGAAGAAAAAGAATTCGAGGCGGAAATGGAAGAGCTTAAACAGACGGTTTTGATACGTAAAGATCAAAAACAGAAAAGAAGTCTTTTATCGAATATTTGGTCCGTTCTTCCCGGCAACTCAAATATAAAAGAGCCAGAGAAACGGGAGGACCCTCGCGGGCGCCCAAACCTAAACCAGCAAACAAAAGAGGTCGAGGCCGCCAGGCATAGCACGTATATCCCTTCCTCGTACCCCACTTCGTCCTCACAGAACACTGACCAAACCCCCTCATTCTTGGAGAGTTCGCGGTCGCAGTCCCATTCACAGCTTAAGATGCCCCCTCCTAAACCTTCAAAACGGTCGTCTAATAAAAGAGACTGGAGCTGCCATAGGTTTTCCTTTAGTTGTTTATCCGGAAGATGTTGCAGTGGTAATCGGTATAAGGGCCTTGTTCCAAGTTGGAGTTACCCTTACATCTCAAGGATCATAGATGTAAAGCCTAACGGTAACTGCGGTTTTCAAAAATTGCGGAGGGTTTAGGAATGGGTCAAAATAGTTGGAGGGAGGTTAGGGTTGCCATGAAGAATGAGATGGATAGGAACCCAGATTGGTGGAGGGCAAGATTAAATACGGAGCACCCGGAGTTTTTTGAGACGACCCGTAGCCGGTTAGATTTTTTTGAAACGGTTCAAGATGAGCCCCGCAACGTTGGTTTCAGTTACCCGCCCATGGATACCTCGTTGCTCAATGTAGGTTCCCTGGACGGATCACACGAGATATCCCGATATATACAGGTGCGGAATCCCTGTGTAGATCGTTACGGACGTAGAATATAATCACACAAACACACGTACACACGATACGAACAAAACTCACGTTATATTGATAACTCGAACCGTGTTACTTACAGACTCATGTCAATAGACTCACGTAAACTGAACTCGATCAACCAAAACACTAACTGACCAACTGATTAACCGATTAACAGTAAACCCGTAAACTATTTAAATACACGACAACTTCGCCTCAGGCGAAGTTATCTATAACTTCGCTCGTTGAACAAGTTCGCCTAGGCGAACTTGTCAACAACTTCGCTTGGTTAACAAGTTCGCCTAAGCGAACTTGTCAACAACTTCGCTTCTAAACAAACAATTACATAAACAATATTACAGACTCGATTACAGACTTTAGACATATGAACTACTGACATCTATGCACCAACAGACTCCCCCTTGGCAGTAGCTTCATATCTTGATCTTTCAGCTCTTGTCTCGTAATCCTGTATCTTCATGCGTGCACTCCTTCTCTCACACACACCGTGACTACTCGATGATATTTCCTTGCTTCATCCTTCCAAGCAGGAATATAGAATATCTTCTTTTCGTTCAACGCTTGCAAATCAGCTTTCGATAAGTTAACAAGATGCATCGGGTCATACACCCTCAGCACTTCTTGTTCATCTTCGTCTTCCATCACGGCTTCAGCAGTCTGGCAATCAACATACCACCATTTCAGATTCTTCAACACATCTTGAGGCATATTCTTCATTAGAACCTCCTTGATGCATCGGATCGGCTTGTACTTCATCACCATCCATGGCTTGCCATCTGCTCTCAATCCCCTCTCTGTATCCTCCACTAGCTTTCCCTTCTGTGGCTTTAATAGTTCAAACTTCTTTTCCTTTACGCCTTCTTTCCACACAATCTTCTCAATCATTCTCGCCATATTGTTGTCACTTCTGTTTATTAGGCCCAACCTTCCCAAATCTTTCACCTCGCATTCCGGCAACGTATTGTGAGATCTCAACATTCTCTTGAAGTATTGAATGCCATCATAACGCTTCACCACAAACAACTTGATCTGTTCATGTGACACCCGGTAAATTCCCAATCCCTTAAACCAAGTAATCAACCTAAATATTAGGTAATTATGTTATATGCGCCCTGCGCGAGCGCGCCATGTTAGTCAGCGCGTGCATTTGTTATGTGCGCCCTGCGCGAGCGCGCCATGTTAATCAGCGCGTGCATTTGTTATGTGCGCCCTGCGCGAGCGCGCCATGTTAATCAGCGCGTGCATTTGTTATGTGCGCCCGGCGCGAGCGCCCCATGTTAGTCAGCGCGTGCATTTGTTATGTGCGCCCTGCGCGAGCGCGCCATGTTAATCAGCGCGTGCATTTGTTATGTGCGCCCTGCGCGAGCGCGCCATGTTAGTCAGCGCGGGCATATTATGTGCGCCCTGCGCGAGCGCGCCGTGTTAAGAACCAGCGTGGGCATATGTTATATGCGCCATGCGCGAATGTTTTGGCTTTATGTTTTCATGTACCTTAACGTTATGTTGTCTAATGGGTTGACCATCCCGCATGATGCTAAGGCGGGTGCATCCTAAATCGTTTATGCGCGTGCGGAAGGGAACTAACCTCCCCGCATGGCGGGAACATTGAGAGCTAGTTTGTCTGAAGCTCCAAGATGGAATTGACTTCAACATGACTGATCACTATGTTGAAATACCAAGACCACCTGGAGAATCTACAAATGAAACTCAATGTCCCTAACTGCGAGAAGGTTACGCACCTACCCGCAGCAAAGAAATGTCCTTCACGCAGAAAGCTATGCGCACAAAGTGATACGCACAGAACACTTAGTCTATTCTCCAGATGTAAGGAGATTACTCCCGCCCAAAAGGAAACAGTAGCGTGTTTCAGAGATTTTCCACTTTTTACTGTACACTGACAAAAGTACCTGAAAAAGCACACTGTAACATGAAAAGTCAACTGTCAGCCACCCTACTCCCACCAACCACAGACCTGCATGTCCTGACCAAATCAAATCAAATCTTTTATCCACTACTCCACTTTTAAATAAATAATAATAATTTCCATACTTTATCATCATTACCCCTAGATATGAAAAGATTACAATCCCCTAAAGCAAGGGATTGTGTTCCCTTGAGTTTGCCTATAAATATGTAACCTAAATTATCACCCAAAACACACTTCAAAGAACTGCAAACTTGCACTAATCCTCTCCCAAGCATCCGTTGTTTTCATTTCCGATCCTGTTACTAGGTAAGCCGAGATTATAACCTTGAGATCTACTTTCCAACCCTTATATTCTCCTATTTCTTGATCTTAATATATATACTTCTTGTTATTTAATCGTATTCTAGACCTTCAATTCCGAGTCCAACACCAAGAAAACCCGAATCTCGATTAATCCCTTAACAAGAACCACAGGTGAGTCTCACAGCCCCTATTTTCACTGTTTTCCCTATTTTTTTAAACTGTTTTCGGGGCGAGGGACACGTACTTAAACTATGTTTTATCATGATACTCTTACAAGCAATACAAGCAATTATGTGTTTAAATAATGTTTCATTATGGTGTATTTACGAGCAATGCAAACGGTTATCTATGGTTTACTATGTATGTGCGCCAGAATTCGAGTAAGTGATCACTTTACCATTGGAACTCTAAGGGTAGGGACTGCTGGTTTGATCCACCCACTCGTAGGGGTCGCACCTCTTACACAGACGAGTGCCTAGCGTGTCACGGGGCAGTACTATGGGATTGAGCCCGCTCGTAGAGGTCGCTCCTCTTACGCAGACGAGCGCCTTGTTTTCCGGCACAACGTCTGCGCGTAACCCGCGGGACGGTATTATTCGCTCGTAGTGGCAGCGCCACTTACACAGACGAGCACGGTTTTTCAGATGTGTCCGCGCGTAACCCGCGGGACGGTATTACTTGTTTCGCTCGTAGTGGCAGCGCCACTTACACAGACGAGCACAGTTCCCAGAAATGTTCGCGCGTAACCCGCGGAATGATTTTATCAGATTATGTTATCATAACTATGTTTTACTAAGCATGTGTTTCAAAGATGCTATCAGAATTATGTTATAGAATGATTTTTATCAAGACTATGACGCGATACGATTTATCAAGTTACTAAAACTTGTGAACTCACTCAGTTTATACTGATTCAAATGTTTTTACGTGTCTTTCAGGAGATAACTAGGTAGCGCATGGAGTCACACTTAGAGCACCTCATGTTGAACATCTAAAACTAGCTTTTTGGAAGATTTTAGTTCTATCCCTTCGATGCGCGTGGTTGTTCCCGCCGCGCAAGGGGATATGGCGTGGAAATCTTCAACAGTTTTTATACTTGGATGTTTTTTTTATGTAATTTCTAAACAATGTAATGTATTTGTATTAAACATTTCATGCGCAATGAAAATCTTACTTTGAATGTTTGCAATGGCCCGTGCTTAATTATCAATCCCCACTCGCGCGCGCCCGGCTGTTTCCGCCGCTCAGGGCCGGGTGTGACAGATTGGTATCAGAGCACTGGTTATAGCGAACTAGGAAAAGAAGTTTTAACCTAGACTATAACCGTTGGGGGAAATCGCATGAAATATTTTCAAAAGAAACTATACACACACTTAGGAACACGGGTTACACAGTGTCTAGTAAATAAAGAAACATTATGTGCTCAGAATACATGCGCTAAGATTGATATGTTTTCACTCTTTTAAAGCGAGAATGCCTCCAACTAAAGCCAAGGGAATTACCATGACACCCGAGGAACTCGCGGAAATAATCGCGCAAGCGATCGCGACACATGAGGCCAGCAAGGCCGAATCAAGTCAGGGTCGTCAGAATGAGACCCCAGAACCCGAATCAGGAGCCTTGGACAAAGGATGCTCCTACAAGACATTCATGGCCTGTAAGCCTTGGCCATTCAAGGGTACCGAAGGGGCCATTGGGCTCTACAACTGGATTGACAAGATGGAGACAGTTCTCTCCATTAGCAGATGTAGTGAGAACCAGAAGGTCCTTTACGCGACATGCATGTTCCAAGAAGCAGCTTCGTCTTGATGGAAGCTTCAAGTGAAGACTTTGGGGCGAGAAGTTGCTCTTCACAAGACCTGGGAGGAACTGAAGGAAATGATGATGAGAAAGTTCTGCTCTCGCGCAGAAATCCAGAGTCTGCAGCAGGAATTCTGGAACCACACCATGGTAGGAACGGATATCGACGCCTACAACAACCGGTTCAACGAGCTTTGCCAGTTGGTGCCAGACATGGCAAACACGGAGGAAAAGAAGATCGAGAGGTATATCTTTGGGTTACCTCCTGTTGTTAGGGTTCCGCTCAACGCCGCAGCGCCTCCAACCTTTGATGAGGCGGTAGCGCGGGCCATCACCCTTACAAGGGATACGGTCCGTGCGGGTATGTTAACTACGCGCGGAATCGAGCAGCGAACCTCTGATCCCAAGAGGAAGTGGAACTCTCACCACCGAGGGTCCGACTCCAAGCAACCACCGTTCAAGAAGTAGGAGAGCGTAAGGGCTTACGCGATCCAAGCCGCGGAACCATCAAGGAAAGGATACAGCGGGCCTCGCCCATGGTGCAACAAATGCAAGTATCACCACGAGGGTGAATGCGCAAGAATCGAATGTGCCAAATGTGGCAGACCAGGGCACAAGACGATGAATTGCCGTGTCAGAGAAGCTGGAGCGAGCGACAACTGCTACGCATGCGGGAAGCCAGGGCATTTTAGTCGGGATTGCCCGCAAAAGGGAAACCAAGCTCGCGGGAGAGCTTTTGTGATCGGCGCAGGCGAAGCTAAAGAAGAGCCGAATGTGGTAACCGGTACGTTTTTGCTTAACGGACATTTTGCATCTGTCTTATTTGATACTGGCGCTGACCTAAGTTTTATATCCGCTGAGTTTAAAGACTCCCTAGGCCTAGCAACCAGTAGGCTAGACACGCCTTATACTATAGAACTAGCCAATGGTAGGCAGTTATGCGCGAACGAAAGAACTGAACAATGTGTAATAGTCATGGGAGGTCACGGGTTCAATATTAATTTGTTGCCAATAGACTTGGGAAGTTTTGACATTGTGGTAGGTATGGATTGGTTAGTCGAGAACCGCGCGGAAGTTATTTGCCATGAGAAGCAGGTTCGGATCCCACTGTTGAACGGAGAAACCTTGGTAATTCAAGGGGAAAGAAGGGGAGTTGCGACGAAACTGATTTCGTGCCTAAAAGCGCGCAAGTGCCTAAGGAAAGGGTGCTACGCCTTCCTGGCGCATGTCGTAGAGAAGAAAGGAGATGAGCGAAGAATTGAAGACTTACCAGTAGTGCGCGAATTTCCAGAAGTTTTTCCTGAAGATTTGCCCGGATTACCGCCGCCGCGACAAGTCGAGTTTCGTATTGATTTGGTCCCAGGAGCTGCGCCAGTAGCCCGAGCGCCTTATCGACTAGATCCATCTGAGATGCAAGAGCTATCCAATCAGTTACAGGAACTATTGGATAAGGGTTTCATACGCCCAAGCTTTTCACCTTGGGGAGCTCCAGTACTGTTTGTTAAGAAGAAGGATGGTTCGTTCAGAATGTGTATTAACTACAGGGAGCTGAACAAGCTGACAGTCAAAAATCGGTACCCCTTACCGAGGATTGACGACTTATT
This sequence comes from Bidens hawaiensis, assembly GCF_021521415.1. Taxonomy (NCBI): domain Eukaryota; kingdom Viridiplantae; phylum Streptophyta; class Magnoliopsida; order Asterales; family Asteraceae; genus Bidens; species Bidens hawaiensis. The sequence goes on along the minus strand of NW_027492430.1, from coordinate 181,771 downwards.
TGACCAGTTGCAGGGATCCAGTTATTATTCGAAGATAGATCTACGGTCAGGATACCACCAACTTAGGGTCCATGAGGAAGATGTGCCGAAAACAGCCTTCCGAACTAGATACGGCCATTATGAGTTCTTAGTGATGCCTTTCGGGCTAACTAATGCGCCGGCTGTATTCATGGATCTGATGAACCGCGTGTGCAAACCATACTTGGACAAGTTTGTGATTGTGTTTATAGATGATATTCTGATTTACTCTCGGACCAAGGCCGAGCATGAGCAACACCTGAGATTGATTTTGGAATTGTTAAGGAAAGAAAAGTTGTATGCGAAGTTTTCCAAGTGCGAGTTTTGGCTTAGAGAAGTTCACTTTCTCGGTCACGTTGTAAACGAGAAAGGAATACACGTTGATCCTTCCAAAGTCAAGGCCATCGAAAACTGGGAAGCGCCAAAAACCCCAACTGAGGTGAGGCAATTCCTAGGACTAGCTGGCTACTATCGACGCTTCATTGAGAACTTCTCCAAGATAGCCCTACCTCTGACCGCGCTAACTCAGAAAGACAAGAAATTTGTTTGGGGCGAAAGTCAGGAAGCAGCGTTTCAAATGTTGAAACAGAAGTTATGTAGTGCGCCAATTTTGTCTTTGCCCGAGGGGACGGATGACATCGTCGTTTACTGCGACGCTTCACATCAGGGACTTGGATGTGTCCTTATGCAGCGAGACAAAGTCATAGCGTATGCCTCGCGCCAACTCAAGACCAATGAAAAGAACTACACAACGCATGATCTGGAACTTGGAGCGGTTGTCTTCGCGCTAAAGATTTGGCGCCATTACCTCTATGGTACAAAGTGTATAATCTTTACGGATCACAAGAGCCTTCAACATATATTTGATCAAAAGGATTTAAACATGAGGCAACGAAGATGGGTGGAGTTGTTGAATGATTATGATTGTGAAATTAAGTACCACCCTGGAAAGGCGAATGTGGTAGCAGACGCGCTAAGTAGGAAGGAGCGAATAAAAACGCTACGAGTCAAGGCTCTAAGGTTGACCATTCGCGCAGATCTCTCTACCCGCATCCGAGACGCTCAGCAAGAAGCCTTGAAACCAGAGTTTGTTAAAAACGAATCCCTTGGGGGTATGATTAAGGATTTGGAGCTTAAAGAGAACGGCAATCTATATTTCGCTAACCGCATATGGGTCCCTCTCAAGGGAGGATTGCGCGAGCAAGTATTTAACGAAGCTCACAAGACGCGGTATTCCGTACATCCTGGCGCAGACAAGATGTACCAAGATGTTAAAGTGCTGTATTGGTGGCCCAATCTTAAAGGCGCCATCGCGACGTATGTCAGTAAGTGCCTGACGTGTTCGAAGGTAAAGGCTGAATACCAGAAGCCGTCGGGGTTACTTCAGCAGCCAGAGATTCCCATGTGGAAGTGGGAACAAATCTCTATGGACTTCATCACCAAACTGCCAAGGACACCTGGGGGTTACGACACGATCTGGGTTATTGTGGATCGGCTAACTAAGTCAGCGCACTTCCTGCCAATCAAGGAAACCGATAAGATGGAAAAGTTAGCCCGATTGTATATTCGAGAAGTAGTTTCAAAGCATGGAGTCCCAGTGTCCATCATTTCTGATAGAGATAGTCGGTTCACCTCAAGATTTTGGAGATCGTTACAAGGGGCTTTAGGTACTCGTCTTGACATGAGTACGGCATATCATCCCCAAACAGATGGACAAAGCGAGCGAACAATCCAGACATTGGAAGATATGCTACGCGCGTGCGCGATCGATTTCGGAGGTAGCTGGGATACTCATCTCCCATTGGTTGAATTTTCTTACAACAACAGTTATCACACAAGCCTCAAGGCTGCGCCGTTTGAAGCTTTGTATGGGCGCAAGTGTAGATCCCCACTGTGCTGGGCTGAAGTGGGTGACAAACAAATGACTGGTCCAGAATTGATCCAAGAAACAACAGACAAGATTTTTCAGATACGGGATCGCCTTAAGACAGCGCGCGACAGACAGAAGAGCTACGCAGATGTGCGAAGGAAACCGTTGGAGTTTCAAGTAGGGGATAGAGTACTTTTGAAAGTCTCTCCATGGAAAGGAGTCCCCCGTTTCGGCAAGCGAGGAAAGTTGAATCCGCGCTACATTGGACCATTTGAGATCCTGGAAAGGATCGGTCCGGTTGCTTATAAACTCCGTTTACCCGCCGAACTCAGTGGAGTTCATGATACGTTTCATGTGTCCAACCTCAAAAAGTGCTTATCTGACGAAACGTTGATTTTGCCGTTGGAAGAGATTCACATCGACAAACAGCTGCACTTCGTAGAAGAACCTATAGCAGTAACCGATTGGAAAGAACAAAAGTTACGCAGAAGCAAAATCAAGTTAGTAAAGGTTCAATGGAAATCAAGGCGTGGGCCTGAATTCACTTGGGAAAGAGAAGATCAAATGCGCCAGAAATACCCACACCTCTTTCAGAGCATGGCTTCTGCCAGCAACGTCTCCAAAATTTCGGGACGAAATTCGCTTAACAGGGGGAGAATGTGACACCCGGTAAATTCCCAATCCCTTAAACCAAGTAATCAACCTAAATATTAGGTAATTATGTTATATGCGCCCTGCGCGAGCGCGCCATGTTAGTCAGCGCGTGCATTTGTTATGTACGCCCTGCGCGAGCGCGCCATGTTAATCAGCGCGTGCATTTGTTATGTGCGCCCTGCGCGAGCGCGCCATGTTAATCAGCGCGTGCATTTGTTATGTGCGCCCTGCGCGAGCGCGCCATGTTAGTCAGCGCGTGCATTTGTTATGTGCGCCCTGCGCGAGCGCGCCATGTTAATCAGCGCGTGCATTTGTTATGTGCGCCCTGCGCGAGCGCGCCATGTTAGTCAGCGCGGGCATATTATGTGCGCCCTGCGCGAGCGCGCCGTGTTAAGAACCAGCGTGGGCATATGTTATATGCGCCATGCGCGAATGTTTTGGCTTTATGTTTTCATGTACCTTAACGTTATGTTGTCTAATGGGTTGACCATCCCGCATGATGCTAAGGCGGGTGCATCCTAAATCGTTTATGCGCGTGCGGAAGGGAACTAACCTCCCCGCATGGCGGGAACATTGAGAGCTAGTTTGTCTGAAGCTCCAAGATGGAATTGACTTCAACATGACTGATCACTATGTTGAAATACCAAGACCACCTGGAGAATCTACAAATGAAACTCAATGTCCCTAACTGCGAGAAGGTTACGCACCTACCCGCAGCAAAGAAATGTCCTTCACGCAGAAAGCTATGCGCACAAAGTGATACGCACAGAACACTTAGTCTATTCTCCAGATGTAAGGAGATTACTCCCGCCCAAAAGGAAACAGTAGCGTGTTTCAGAGATTTTCCACTTTTTACTGTACACTGACAAAAGTACCTGAAAAAGCACACTGTAACATGAAAAGTCAACTGTCAGCCACCCTACTCCCACCAACCACAGACCTGCATGTCCTGACCAAATCAAATCAAATCTTTTATCCACTACTCCACTTTTAAATAAATAATAATAATTTCCATACTTTATCATCATTACCCCTAGATATGAAAAGATTACAATCCCCTAAAGCAAGGGATTGTGTTCCCTTGAGTTTGCCTATAAATATGTAACCTAAATTATCACCCAAAACACACTTCAAAGAACTACAAACTTGCACTAATCCTCTCCCAAGCATCCGTTGTTTTCATTTCCGATCCTGTTACTAGACCTTCAAATTCAAAGGCCAACACCAAGAAAACCCGAATCTCGATTAAATCCCTTAACAAGAACCACAGGTGAGTCTCACAGTCCCTATTTTCACTAATTTTAAACTGTTTTCGGGGCGACGGACACGTACTTAAATAATGTTTTATCATGGTATACTTACAAGCTAAGCAAGCGATTATGTGTTTAAATTATGTTTCATGATGAGCAATGCGAACGGTTATCTATGGTTTTTCGATGTATGTGCGCTAGAATTCGAGTAAGTGATCACTTTACCATTGGAACTCTAAGGGTAGGGACTGCTGGTTTGATCCACCCACTCGTAGGGGTCGCACCTCTTTGCATGGACGAGTGCCTAGTATGGTCATGGGGCAGTACTATGGGTTTGAGCCCGCTCGTAGGGGTCGCGCCTCTTTGCATGGACGAGCGCCTTGTTTTCCGGCACAACGTCTGCGCGTAACCCGCGGGACGGTATTATTCGCTCGTAGTGGCAGCGCCACTTACACAGACGAGCACGATTTTTCAGAAGTGTCCGCGCGTAACCCGCGGGACGGTATTACTTGTTTCGCTCGTAGTGGCAGCGCCACTTACACAGACGAGCACAGTTCCCAGAAATGTTCGCGCGTAGCCCGCGGAACGACTTTTATCAGAAATATGTGTCAGATCTATGTTTTCATATGGATTATCAAGTATATGTTTAGACATGAAATCAGAAATGTGTTTCAATATGATTTTATCAAGACTATGATGCAATGCGATTTATATAGTTACAAAAACTTGTGAACTCACTCAGTTTATACTGATTCAAATGTTTTTACGTGTCTTTCAGGAGATAACTAGGTAGCGCATGGAGTCACACTTAGAGCACCTCACGCTGAACATCTAAAATTTGCTTTTTGGAAGATTTTAGTTCTATCCCTTCGATGCGCGTAGTTGTTCCCGCCGCGCAAGGGGATAGGGCGTGGAAATCTTCAACAGTTTTATACTTGGATGTTTTTATGTAATTTTTAAACAATGTAATGTATTTGTATTAAACATTTTTATGCGCAACGAAAATCTTACTATAAATGTTTGCAATGGCCCGTGCTTAATTATCAATCCCCACTCGCGCGCGCCCGGCTGTTTCCGCCGCTCAGGGCCGGGTGTGACAGTTCATCATAAATCCAACAGATGATTCCCTTCTTCGACTCAGCATAGCCTTTGATGTTATAACTTTTCTTGAACATGGCTGGAACAGCAGGCTTCTTGGTCTTAATAAACCAATGAGCACAGCCTTCCTTCCACCTAGGCTGCTCCTCAGGGATCTCGTGTTCAACGTTTTCTTCTACTATCTCCCCCTCTTCTATTCCATCTTCAATCTCAATCTGCTCACCGATCTTCTCAATCATATCATTCGGCAGCACATCTTCATCAAACAGAACATCGTCACTGAACATGTCATCATCCAGCTCTTTCAGCGCATCTATCACATCATCTTCAACTAACACCACATCATCACCAGAACCACCAGCCACGTCAGTAGACTCCCCCTCAGCTGTGGAAGTACCAAGAGCTTCAGAAGTTCTTGGCAGCTCACCACCTGCATCTTTCAATGCATTGGGATCATCGTCACGGTCATTCCTCTTCTTCGTTCTGAGCTCGTCGCCCTTACAGCTCATCTCCCCCTGAGATGCCAAGAACTTCTTCAAGGCATCTATGATTTTCCCATGCTCAACCAGGAGGGATGCCTGTAGTTGATTTGCTTCCACTAGGCTTTGAATAGTCTTCGATTGTTCTGCCACGATCCGCTCTAGTGAAGCTATTCTCTCTGTGTCTGACATTGGCGAAGGCGAGACTCCAGAAGCAGGCGTAACCGCAGGTGGTACCATACCTGATAACCCTGCAGCTGTGACGACCGTTGACTCCACAAAACGAGCAGCTACCACCGATTGAGTAAGCGTTGGCGGTGGTAGAGACACGATCTCCGGAGTCGACGTCTGGATGGTAGCGGTGGATGGAATGTCAGCCGTTGATGTAGCCACCACGGGAACATCCGCAGCGCTTGTACTCGTCACCTGTATAGAAGAAGGAACAATGGACATACCAGACAGTGCGGCCGGAGCAAATCGTACAGTCCTTGAAGTCTCTCCAGCTCCCATGCCAGCACCTGTCCTCTCCCGTCTTGATCTTCTTATCAGCTTATGAATGTCCTCTTCTTCTTCCGACTCATCATCATCCTCTGTTCTCTTCCTCTTCCCAATCGTTCTTTCTCGAGACACCATCAACCGTCTCCCCTCATTCATAATCTCATCCAGATCGGAGTCAGCCATCGACGTAGCTGCTCTAGTCATACTCACACCCGAACCCTGTGCAGCCGAGACCTGCACCTCTTCAACTTGATCCATGTCAAAGTAGCCTTGACCTCCAAAAACAGTGTCAAGGTCTATATCCTCAGCAGTTGATGCAACAGGCACAGCAGGAGCAGGTACAGCTTGAGTTGCTCTTGCCTGTTGCGGTTGAGGATCTCTGAACTCGTCCCCACCAGCAGGAACATACTCTGGGTTGATTAAAAACCCAAATAGAGGAGTATGCCTGGGACGACGTTCAGGATTGCTCCTCGCACCTGACGTGCGGCATTGAGCAAAGATACGTTTGCTCACTGATTCGACGTATCTGATCGGGCGTCTCTGAGGTAGACTCGGAGCCACATGGTTCAATATCATCTGTAGAAAGCGTGGGTACATGATGAACCGCTCCCGAGACATCGCCCGTCTTTGTCTATCAAGCTCGTAAAAGACCATTTGACTGAAACTATAACGCTTGTTATAGGTCAGTGCAGTCATGGCAGACTGCATGGTCGCACCCATACCGTCTGTGTCCGCCTTCCTCCCCGACATGCACACGATCATAACGTGCATGAGGAAGCGCCACTGATCTAGAAGGAAACCCTTCCTCCTCTGGGTGTCTCCTAATGGACCAGATTAGCCCATTCGAAGAAATGCTCCATCACGAAAAGGAGCTACGAACTCTGTAGGATCGTCTCGAGTCTCGTCTCTGAAACGTAGCGCCAGTCGGATCTGTTCAGAGTTGAACTGAACCTGTTGATTGTTCACCGTAGCTCTCATCACCGGGGGCTCAACACGGCAATCATATTCAACCGTCTCCCAGAAGTCTTCGATGTTCGGTAGAGATATCGGCAGTGTGTTGGTGATGGCATGAAAAATCCTCGAGCGCAAGAGGAAAGTGATAATTTCGCGGTAGTCGTCCACACCGCTCGCCTCCGGGTCAAGAGTGATGTACATATTGTGACCCGGGAAAAACTGTCTCTGATTGTCACCATCATCGCCTCCTGCACCACCAGCACCCGCTATCGCTGCCATATCTGCAACAAACTAACCAAGTTAGAACGACACAAAGACATAGCACAAGTTCGCTTTGTTACCATGAGCGAAGTTGTGATAAATTTTGTATAGGCGAAGTTAAAGTTGAGGCGAAGTTGGGAACAACTTCGCGTCAGCATTAAGTTCGTCTAATTAACACCAAGTAAAGTTGATCTTAGGCGAAGTTAAAGTTAACTTCGCCTCATCACAACATCGCCTCAGGCGAATTTAAGTTCTGGGCGAAGTTACGGATAACTTCTCCTCAGGCGAACTTAAGCTTTGGGCGAAGTTACGGTTAACTTCGCCTCAGGCGAACTTAAGCTCCAGGCGAAGTTACGGATAACTTCGCCTAAACCCTAACTTCGCCTGAATCTGAATCGGCGACAGTGAGATTCATGGAACAACGTGCAGGTGATGATTCGGCTAGTTTTAGACGATTAAGCACTCGTAAACACAAGTTTTAAGGACATGTTGACGATCAGTATAGTGTTCATCACGAAAAAAAACATAAGTTAAGAAAAACGGTTTCAAAACCGATGGTTCGAGGTTAAAAACCGGGTCGAAACGACCCTTGATCAGCATGAACGAACTTGTAAAATATGATAATACAACATCTCGAACCTTTGATCGGTGTGAAAATCGAAATAAATAACACGTAATCGAGGTTAAATATCAAGTTCGCCGGAGAATGTGTAACTGTGGATATGTTCGCTGATAATAATGAACAGATTGACTGTTTATTTGCCTTATATATGGGCGGAGTTATTCAGGCGAAGTTACGGATAACTTCGCCTAGGCGAAGTTAACCACAACTTCGCCTGTTCAACAACATCGCCTAAGTATTTACAAAATCAAACCTTATAATTTTAACAATTTTCCAATTAAGTTATAAAACTGTCCTTTAAGAAATAAATAACATGATCAATTCTAAGTAACCAGTTAAAAAATCATAAAACTATCTAAGTACAAAACTTAAAAAAAAATTTAAAGTATAAGGGATCAAATTTCAGTCTTGCTAGGGACTGCTACGTTTTAGAAAAGATCCGAACAGGAATCATACTAACTACGTGACTGTCACATAGATCCGTGTTTAGCTGTATTATGACATATAGAGACAGGTTGTAAGCAGGTAATATACTTAAGATGGTTTTCATCGTTTCTGTGATACGAGTTAGATTCAATTAATCCTTAAAATTTAAGTGGGCAACAACTCAGAAATATTGATGCCTCCTATCTATCCTCAAAGCGTATTTGGCTTTCCCCAAGTCACCCCGAATTGACTTCGACCCATAGTGTCTGATTAAATTGTAAATACTCTTCTTCTGGTTCCCGTTCTTCTTCTTACTCTAAGATTGAGAAGTCTTGATTTTATCATCACTAATATGTTTCAATAACTCCAAATATAATTTTTTTTTTTAAATAAACATAGACTTCAAAGTAGAAATTAACTGCAAGTCCCGAATCTGGATCACTGCAGTATCTTGAAACGCTATCTTCACGGGAATCAGAACACACATGAGCTCGTGTATGACTGGGTAATCGCTTTTCTGCCTATCATTCGAAAAGATATATATGAAGACACGCAAAACTCTTAAGGAGTTTCCACGTAAAATCAAGTAAAATTAGTTTGTATCACGTCTACTTTTACGCACCATAAAAAGTTACCATGACATACAATGATTGTCCTAAAGCCTTTTAAGCCTAATAACTTCACTAGCTAAGCACACAGAATTAGTATGCTATCATTTTCCAAGGTTGGATCAATTTTCCGTTTAACATAGCTAACGAACTTCTTACGAAGTAACAGACTTGAAAAATAATTTTATTTCCCTTTTTTTTTTCAAAATTTAAACAAAAAATCGCCCCGATCAAAACAAAGTCTTCAGGTAAACGGCTATCCCGAAGATCCAAAGGATCAACTGGACCGACCACATACTAGTATGTGTCCTTCTAACTAAATATGATCGACTAATTTTAAGCGAAAGAACGAAAAACTCATCATAAACCGCCCCGGTCACTATCAGTAATCTGGTTAATGGCTATCCTCAAAATCTACAAGTAGAGAATGAGGACCAAAACATATCCGAAGACAAGTCCTTCAAACTAATGTAACCGACATAATTTTAAGCGATTAGTGACGTTTTTTTTTTTTAAATAACACAAGAAAAGCATGGTTACTCGGGATTGATCATCCCATTCAGTTCAATAAGGTTTTGAAATCTGGATTTGTCAAACGCTTTAGTGTATAAATCAGCGAAATTATCAAGCGTATCCACCTTTTCAAGAATTATCAGTTTCTTCTCAGCACAATCCCGTATGAAATGATGACGTATGTCAATGTGTTTAGTTTTACTATGTTTCACGGGATTGTTAGTTACTGAGATAGCAGCTGTGTTATCAATGCAAATAGGAGTAAGTAAGAAATTCAGACCATAGTCGCGCAGCTGTTGTTGTATCCAAAGAACCTGAGAGCAGCAGTTGGATGCAGCCATGTATTCTGCCTCACAGGTTGAGATTGCGACTGAAGTTTGCTTCTTGCATTGCCACGACACCAATCTGCCACCAAGAAACTGACATCCTCCAGTTGTTGACTTCCGACTCTGATTGCACCCTCCATAATCAGAGTCTGTGTAAGCGACCAGCTCCAAGTCTCCTCCTCTCGGGTACCACAACCCCAGCTTCGGCTTGCCCTTGAGATACCGCAGTATCTTCTTTGCACCTTTCAAATGAGATTCTTTTGGATTTGCCTGAAAACGTGCACAAAGACAAACAGCAAACATTATATCAGGCCTAGAAGCAGTTAAGTACATTAAAGAACCTATTATCGCCCGATATTGAGTTGGGTCCACATCTGCATCACCGTCTACTTCAGCACCCAATTTGTGATTGACGCAGATTGGAGTATCATATGGAGAACTGTCCTCCATCTTGAAGCGCTTGAGCACATCATGAACATACTTCGTCTGATGAATGAACATCCCGTCCTTCCTCTGATCAACCTGCAATCCTAGAAAGAAAGTTAGTTCACCCATAGCACTCATTTCAAACCTTTTCTTCATGACGGCTTCAAACTCCTGACACATGGAGACTTTTGATGCAGCAAATATAATGTCGTCCACGTAGACATGTACCAGCAGGATGTCGCTTCCATCTCTTTTGAAGAACAACGTGCTATCAATTTTCCCTCTTTCAAAACCATTTTCGAGCAAGTAATCCGATAAAGTTGCATACCAGGCACGTGGTGCCTGATGTAATCCATACAACGCCTTGCTCAACCTGTACACGTGATCTGGATAGTCTGGGTCAGGAAAACCCGGAGGTTGCTCAACATACACAACCTCATCAACTTTCCCGTTCAAAAACGCACTCTTCACGTCTAGCTGAAACACCTTCATCTTTTCATAAGCAGCAAACGCCAAAAACAATCTTATGGCTTCCAACCTAGCGACAGGAGCAAACACTTCGTTATAATCAATCCCCTCTTGTTGATTAAAACCTTTGACTACTAGCCTCGTCTTGTTTCTAATAATAATCCCCTTATCATCTCTCTTGCACTTGAACACCCATTTTGTGCCAATCGCATGCACATTCTTTGGTTTTTCAACCAAAGTCCAAACTTCCATCTTCTCGAATTGAGCCAACTCTTCTTGCATGGCCTCGACCCACGAGCTGTCCTTTAAAGCCATTTGATAATTTTTCGGTTCAATCTGGCTTATAAAACAGGTATACAGGCATTCATCGATTATTCATGTCTCCTTAATGCTTGTATAAACACAGGTATGTTCATTCAAGCTACTTCTCGTTTGTACACCTGAGGACACATCACCAATCACATTATCCAAAGGGTGATCTTTATGAATTCTCGTGGTCAGAACAGAACCGACATGCAAATTATCTTCCAAATTAGAAGAGATCTCATCAATGGTTGTTTCATGCTGAGAGTGAAAAGGATTGATAAATTCTTCTTCAGCTGAGGCAGCAGGGGTATCAATAGTGTTTGATGAGGAAGGTTGACATTTATCAATCAGCTGTCTTTGTAATAGATTTTCTTCCTCATCGAGTATCATCTTCGTCGCAGCTCTTTCTTCTTCTTCAGAAATCTCCAAATCCGGTACGTTAAACGACTTAAAAAGCTTAACATAGTCGAAAAGCTCAGCAGGTCCATTGCTAGGTTTTGGCGGTTGGTAACTTGTGATGTCATTGTTAAACACCACCTCCACCTTGCAAGTCTAAGTATTGAAGACCCGTCTGTTGGGAGTACCAACAACATAACCGACTAATATTCCTTCATCGGCTACTTCCCCAAATTTAGAATTTTTCTTCAAGATCGAACAAGGGGACCCGAATGGTTCAAGACCACTCAAGTTGGGCTTCCTTCCATGCATAAGCTCGTAGCAAGTTTTACCAAGTCTCTTAACGGTTAACACCCTATTCAGAACATAGCAGGCTGTAGCAATCGCTTCAGCCCAGAACATCACAGGAAGCTTCGAATCTGCCAGTATAGTCCTGGCTCCTTCAATTAAAGTTCGGTTCTTCCTTTCAGCCACCCCATTCTGTTGCGGGGTATACGGAGCGCTGTATTGATGTTCAATTCCTTTCTGAAGACAGAAGATCTCCATTTCAAAGTTCTTGAACTCCGTACCATTGTCACTTCTGATGAACTTAACTGTTTTACTCATGACGTTCTCAAATTTAGTAGTCAAATTCTTCACCATTTGAGCCGTCTCATCTTTCGATTTCAGAAAATATACCCACGAATATCGCGAGTAGTCATCAGTGATCACCAAGCAGTAAGAAGTACCTCCTAGACTTTGTACATTCACTGGACCGAAGAGATCCATGTGAAGCAGTTCTAGAGTACTGGCAATAGAGTTGACCTTCTTGGTGAGATGGGATTTCTTGTGTTGCTTTCTCTTCTTGCATGCAATACATTTGTCTTCAAAGTTAAAACTTTTCAAGGGAACGCCCATCACAAGCCCATTTTTGACAATGTGGTTCATCTTTCGAAGATGAATGTGCCCCATCCTTCTGTGCCATAGTTCGGATTCTGATTCGCTTGCTTTCGTCATTAAACATGATTCTCCCGTGGCCATTTCAGTAGACCTCATATCCATCACATATGTATTTGTATCACGTGGAGCTGTCATCACTATCCACTCGTCTGGTATCTGAAAACCAGGCTTCAACACGATCGCCTCATTCTTCGTGAAGTGAACAGTATACTCCTTATCACAAATCTGCGACACACTCAGCAGATTGTGCTTCAGCTCTTCCACAAAATTCACATTCTCAAGTGTCATCTTCCCATTGGACACCGTTCCTCTCCCAGTAATTCTTCCTCCACTTTCACCAGCAAAACTAACTCTTGCTCCCTGAACAGGTTTTAAGTCGTGCAACAAGTATTTGTTGCCCGTCATGTGCCGGGAACATGCGCTATCTACAATCCAAAGACTGTGGGCAGCCCTGTTCAACTGTTCCTGCACAATAAAGCAAATGATTAGAATCTAGGGACCCAAGACCAATTGGTCTTGGATCTATACATCCCGTACTTCTGCTTTCCGAAGTTAGCATTTGGATAATTCCTGTCAGTCCTAGTAGGAAGTCTCCTTGGAAATTGAGTGTGAGGCCTACCAAACCTATGTGTATTGAAAGTATTATATCTTACGGTTTGGTGATCAGCATTGTAAAACTGAGGTTTGTTTCTTTGAAAACCTGAATTAGTTACATTTTGAAACTTTAATGGGTTTTCATTCTTAAAATTACCATTAAGCTTATGCTCAGTTTTAATAGGTCTCACGCCTCTGAATTAAGGCGTCAGAGGACAATCTGCAACAAGATGTCCTACCTTATTACATCTAAAACAACACCTATACTCCATTTTCTTTTTGAAGGTTGTTTTGGATGTCGAGGCAGTGTTACCGGCCGTTCGTCTCACATAAGGTGGGACGTACGGGTTGAGTGGAGTACTCTTTTTAGAAGTTTTATCTTTATCTCCACCAGTGGGTAACACTACCTTCTCTTTTGTCTTACCTGATTCGGACAACTTATCCGAATCCGATGAGACTGGACTTGTAACAGAAATATTTACACTTGAAACAGGCGAACTCGTTTCGCCACTACTAACACTTGATTCTTTACTTGTAAACTTGATAGGAACTGTCTGAGGAACTTCAAAATCAACAGATTTCTGTACACTAGGGTTAAAAGTGTAATTGTGGTTATACGGTGGTGGAACCTCGTGATAACCAATTCCTCCTCTCTTTGTAGAGGTACCTTGATCACTAACAAGGTGATCAAGAATAGCTGAGGAATTTCGGAACTGCTCCAGTTTTCGGTTTAGTTCCACCACTTTCACCTGGTGGTCAGCAATCTGCTTTTCTCGTTCAGCAATCAGTTTAGTCTTTTCTTCTAAAACCTCATAACTAAGATCAATAACTTCAATTTTTTCAGCAAGTTTAGTTTTTAAGCTTTTAACATCTTTTTCACACGCTTTAATTTTAACTTTGTAACTGTTTTCTCTTGCTTTTGTAAAGTGATGATCTTCTTTAAGAGTTTTAAATTCAGCATCTAAACGAACATACTGATCAATTATGGTAGCAAGTTGCTCAGACAAATTCTCACATTTAGTACAAAAAGATTTAGAACTTACCTCGGAGATTTGATCATTGTTATCTGCCATGAAAGCTTTTTCCTTTCCAGTAGCTTTCTCTTCTCCGGTAGTCTTCTCACGTTCTTCACTCTCAACCTTAGCCATATTAGCCTGTTCACTAGTTTCATTCAAATGCAGGTTCCAGTTGTATTCACCTGCTTCTTTAGACAGCATGGCATTGACATCTTTAGTACTTCCAGTGTGCTGAGCAGGTCGGCCTTGACCACGTTCAACTCTCTCGTTTCTGCAATCTTTGGCAAAGTGCCCGTTTTGTTGACAGTTATAGCACCTCACCTTAGACTTGTCGAATCCTGGCCTGCCTCCAACAAACTTTCTTCCCGTCTTTCTCATGAACTTCTTCACTCTCCTCACTATCATGGCCATCTGCCATTGTAAATCCATCTCCTCCAGATCATCAGCATCGATCTGGTCATAGTCTTCATCTAGCATCGCCGGATCAACCACCTTTCCTTGAATATAGTTTTCGTATGAAGCAATAAATGAAGCATAGAGGCCAAACTGCTCTTCAGCAGATTTGACGCTCATTGGCATCTTAGAGTAATTATTGCTTGAGAAACTTGAAGATCCACTAATCTTGCTTGCTGACTGTTGAGTACCACTTGATCCACCCGCAACAAAGCAAACATCCCCATTTGAGTTTACTGACACTTGCCCCTCCTGTGAAGAATTGGCACCCGACTCACCCTTCGAGTAGTAGGCGGCAGAATCAGTCTTTGAGCTTGTATTGGAGTTTACTTTAGCTCCGTACATGCCTGGATCTTGAACCTGATCCATAGATGTTTCTTTTCTTACCATATTTAGCTCAAAAGTTCTGAGCTTGTTGACAGCGGTTTCAAGATCATAAGTAGGGAAGTCCTTATCTTCCCTCATCAGTACAGTATACATCTCCCATTTTGGTGGGAGAGCATCGAGAAGTTTTTCCACAATCTCTTCTTCTCGGTAGGAAATGGAGTAGTTACTCAATTCAGTCATTAGATGATAATATCGCATGATAATAGTATCAAGAGATTCGTTCTTTAAGTACTTAAAGACTGAAAATTGAGTTTTAAGCAGCTTTATCTTTGAGGCCCGAATGCCTACATTTCCTTCGAATCTGCTCTCAAGAGCTTCCCAAAGCTCTCTAGCTGATGTATACTTTCTGAATGTATGTAGGATCTCCTGTGGAAGAGCCATTGTGATTGCAGCATGAGCCTTGCTTTCGGTTTCATACATCTTCTTCTCCTCATCTTCCATTTTACTGTATTTCTTGATTTGGTCTCGACCCTCATACTCCATGATCGGTGGAATATATCCATCTTGGATGCATACCCACATCTTCGCATCCTGGTACTTAACATACTGTATGAACCGATCATTCCACGCGACAAAATCGGTTCCCTTCAGCAACCTTGGGGCCTTTGTAGCTGACCCCGCTTCAACTTCCATCTTGACAAGCTCTGAAATGTTGATTGACGACATCCTTCTTGAAGACTAAGAAACCCGAAAAATTCTGAAAAGGGCGAAGTTAGAAAAATTTCTTCGAAACAGTACTGTAGGCGAAGTTAAGTATAACTTCGCTTAAGTAATAACTTCGCTGGATCCTTCTTAAATTCGCGTAAATGGGCGAAGTTGAGAATAACTTCGCTTAGGATAAGCGAACTTAGAAAGTAAGCGAACTTGAAGAGAACTTCGCTGAACGAGGCGAACTTGAGAAGAACTTCGCTGAGTTAGGCGAAGTTGAGGAGGTAGGCGAAGTTGTGAATAACTTCGCTTCTCCTTATATCTTCGCTGAAACCCTACGAATCCTGACGGCAACTTCGCCTGATGAACAGCAACTTCGCCTGACGAACTTGAACTTTCTGCAGATTTGAAGGCGTGAACACACTGGTAGGAAGCTAGAATGAGCAAAAACACCACAAACTCGTCCCGGTAATACCCGAAATGAGACGAATTCTACACCCGCGTGAATATCCCGAACCACACAATCGAGCAAAGGCTCTGATACCAATTGTAGGTTCCCTGGACGGATCACACGAGATATCCCGATATACACAGGTGCGGAATCCCTGTGTAGATCGTTACGGACGTAGAATATAATCACACAAACACACGTACACACGATACGAACAAAACTCACGTTATATTGATAACTCGAACCGTGTTACTTACAGACTCACGTAAACTGAACTCGATCAACCAAAACACTAACTGACCAACTGATTAACCGAATAACAGTAAACCCGTAAACTATTTAAATACACGACAACTTCGCCTCTAAGCGAACTTGTCCAACGAGCGAAGTTATAGACAACTTCGCCTCAGGCGAAGTTGTCTATAACTTCGCTCGTTGAACAAGTTCGCCTAGGCGAACTTGTCAACAACTTCGCTTGGTTAACAAGTTCGCCTAAGCGAACTTGTCAACAACTTCGCTTCTAAACAAACAATTACATAAACAATATTACAGACTCGATTACAGACTTTAGACATATGAACTACTGACATCTATGCACCAACACTCAAGCATTTAATTGTGTTCTGATTCTCATGGAGCCGCATAGCAGCCAGACCTTTTTCCCGATGAGAGAGGGACCAGATCTGTTTCATGGTCATTCGGTACTGGCCATTGCTAATGTTACAGATACTCATTGGCTATATATACAACTTGAAGGGGATTTCCCGGTGCCTTTGTCGGTTCGTACTTGGGCGACATTTGCAAAAGAAGAGGCTTACGGCTGGAGGGCCTTGTATGAAAATCGTATAAACAACTCCGTTAGAATCATGTCAAGTTGGCGAGTCGAATGTGATACAGTTGATTTAACCGCTTGATTGAATATTTAAATCGATGTATCACAACCACATATTATACTCACGGTGCGGCTAAGTTAACATAAAAATATGTAATTTTATGTACTAATCGAATATCATTAAATATGAAGAACAATCGAACATGATGACACAGTTGTCCAAAATAGCATCCACACGTCCACCATTAGTAGTCTTCGCACCCGTTTTAGAATGTTCGACGGGTGCAATATTCTTGTAACATTCACACCTAGTTTATTTGAAAACGTTTGGTATTTGTTTTGGTGAAACTTGGTGAATGAGTTTGGGAGAGAGGTGTCATACGCTGTTATTTTTGGTGATATATGGTTTATGAGGAGGTGGGGGTGGGGGAGAGGTTGTTTAGATGCTTTAAATGTCCTGCTTTTGCAAACTGGGAAAAAAATCTATATCCGCCACGTTAAGAGGTATCGTGGCGGTTTTATCACATTATTTTCCGACATGTCGTGAATCTTGCAGTACCAATAACCCCACGTATAGTCCTTGACATGGTGGTAGTGTTCCACTATTTTTAGCCTGTCAAATTTTGTTTCCCCCTCTTTCAGTCTATATTTCTTGTTCAGGCGACCGATTCCCCTCTTCCCCGTATTATTCCATCTTCCGGCGACTGTTTAACGGATGTCTCAATCCAAGTCTAGTCAACACTCCTCTGGGTCATCTTCCAAGCCTTCCCGTGCAGATGACCTTTGTGTGAGATGCCCATGTGGAGCCGCCACATGTTACCGGATATCCATGACCGATGCAAACCCTGGTCGACGATTCCTGTGCTGTGTAAGTCTTTAATTACTAACGAATTAGGGTTTATGTCTGTTAATCGACGCTGATTCCTTTAATTTGGCTTAGGTCAAATTTAGGTGTTAGTGTTCTTAGTCTGTTAATCGAATTAGGGGTTTTTGTTTGTTGATATATTAAGTCCATTACAGAAGGGGAGTTGTGGATGGCTAAAATGGGCCGATGATCCCACATGCCCTAGTTGTGAAAAGGTAATTCAAGCAATGGTGAATATGATGAACAAGAAAGATGTGTTTGTAAGAATGAAAACCAAAGAAGTAACAAGCTTGAAGATGTTGCTAGCAATTAGTTGGTTTTTGTTTTTTGTTTATGTTTGTGTTTATTGACTAGCTGATAACATTGTATTTGTAGTATGGGATACTGTAATCTTTGTTGTTGTTGTTTAATGTTTAGAGTTTCATGTTTCATCTACTTACTCTCCACATTATCAGTCATGTTGCAGCCATGATGAAAATGAGAAGGATCAAATTGAGAATGTTGAGAATGTTATGAATGTAGTTCAGTTTGACAATGAAGCAAGTCAAATGGAAGACAAAGAATGTCAATTGGGAGAAGATGAGTTGATTGCTTATTTGGTGCAAGAGGATGAATTATTTAAAACAAGTGAAGAGCATGAAATACATCCGGGTGATGATTATGACCCTGAGGTTTTGAAAGCAGCTTTCGACTACACCAGTGAGCCGGAGGAAGATTATTATCATGATCCATATGAAAATGATCCGGTGTGGGATTCTGACCGGTCAAAAGATGATTGTCATTGGAAGTAGTATTGTACTTGGTTTGTGATGCTTTATGTACTGTAATGTGTTACTTAAATTTTGCATGATTAAATGTGTTGTAATGTTTGTATGATTTTCTAGGTATCGTATTTTAAATAAAGTAATAATATAATATAAATAATACATAATAATAATAGTTTAAAGAATATTAAAAAGTACAATATATATATTTTAAAATTCTACAACCACTTGCAACCCATAGTTGTTGGAACGAACCGGTCGTAAACAATAATGCCATTTGTAATTTTTTAATTATAAAAGAAATTTGTCTTTTTCTTCACATGGCAGACGATTGTGAAGAAAAATCATTATAGTGGGTAGTCTAAGACCATTCTCGTTCGTGAACCTTTTACTAGTTTGGTTGGCACCTGTAATTAAATAAAAATCAAAATTAATTTTTGGCAATAATTTATTATATTTCACCTATAAATTGATATTTTGTCAATAATTTATAATATTTAACCTTTCTAAAAAATCTGAATATACAGTTTTGTTTTATATTTCTTATATGAGATAAAAACTAATCATATTACATATATGTATAATAAAAAATAATTAGTTGGGTTGGTTTGTGAATGAGTATGAAAATTTGAGTACCTGGTAACATATACCCGATTATCGACCCGATTACCCGATAACATAAACCCATTTACCCGATTATATACCCGATGTACCTGGTATAACTTATTATATTATACACATACTATATTCCAAAATATATTATTTGTCGAAAGTTATTGATGTTAAATATTTGAGACATTTTATCTTTATTGTAACAATCTTTGTAATCGATTACTTATATTTTGTCAAAACCCGGTAGAAACCTAGCATGTTTTGAACCGGGTATACCCGACGGGTATTTTATCAAAACCCGATAAGAAACCCAAAACCAGATGAGAAAACCCGAAACCCGACGGGTAATTACCCGATTAAAACCCGACGGGTTTGGGACGGGTTTGGGATAGACTTTCATAACCGGGTATGGGTTTCGGAATACCAAAACCCGACCCATTTCCAATCCTAACTTGGGTTTTTAAGTGTTAAACGTCACGGTAATATCTTCAAGGAGGGTATATTGGTAACGTGGCTCTCTAGAAACTGTGATAAGCCTGTAAAAGCCTTTGCATGCCAAAAAAATATTGCCGGCCTTTACCCTGTTTTTATCGATATCGTTCATTTCGAATATGATATTTGTTGGGTATTTTTAACCCTGTTTTTATCGATATCGTTCATTGTTAATGCGATATATATATATACATTGTATTCCAATAATAAATGCCGATAAACATGACCTCGTTTCAAGATGCCACGTTTACGTAGTATATAACGATACTGTAATCTTTAGACTACTCCCATTAGCAAACTTTGAGTAGTTTGTTTCACTATTTGAATAAAAAAAATAAAAAAAACAATGAAATTGAAGCAAACGGTATTTAGTCCCATTATTTCACAATATGATAATGATATCATGATGATAATGATATGAAACTAATATATTTAGTCATTATTCCTATTTAGTCGGGTTAAACTTTACAGATTCGGGTTTTAGTGAAATAATTCATATTTATTCATTATTATTTATATTTAGTAGGGTTAACGGTATTTACAAAGTTGGGTTTTAGTGAAATAATTCATATTTAGTCATTATTATTAATATGATTAATTGTGGCTTTAAGGAAATAAAAAAATAACTTTCCAACAAAAACGGGGTTCACAGGGGTCGAACCCGCGACCTCTACCCACAAAGCTTCAAGTGTTAACCAGCAGGCCATAAGGCGACGTGCATAAAGAATCGGATTCCATAATTAATATACAAAGGAAGTTCATCTCAAAATTTGTTTCATATATGTGAGAGTGAACCCATATATATTTTGAGAGTGGACCCATATACAATCTGGAACTCTGGTCTGGTAGTAATACTCCTCCCTTTAATACAGCAACCCTCCTGTCAACCCGGGTTCGACTCTCATCTGCAGCGTCCTATTTTTTTATTTCCAGTTTTTCCATTTTTTTACCTAGCAAGTTAGGTTATTAATTTTTACCCACCGATAAATAACAAAAACCTAACACAACTTCCCTTCCCAACCACAACTCCAGGTAAACCCTAACCACCTACCACCGCCGCAGTCCACCGCCGGCCGTCTCTCTTTCAACCACATCGTCCGCAGCCTTCCTTTCAATCCATATTATCCATCTCTCCTTCACTCCAGTCTTCACCAATAAGGTATGTTTTAATGTTTTGGTTCAATTATTATTTTTTTGTTTACTAAAATTACAATTAGTAAGAATGATTATGTTGAAGTTTGTATGGGTTCACTCTCGTATATATTAGAGTATTTAATCGGGTTAGGGTTTGATAATCAACTTATATAGGTTTACTTGAGCGGGTTATTTAAGGGTTTGATGATCAGGTTATATAGGTTTGATAATCTTGACTGTGTTGACCTACTTAGAAGACTAAACTCGGGGTGTTCAAGGCCCGGTTTTGACGGTTTTCGGGTCAAACCGAACCAAAACGGTTTGACATTATCCAAAACTAATAACCGAACCGTTGAGATTTAAAACCGAACCAAACCGAACCGTTATTAACAGTTTCGTTCCGGTTTGGTTTCACGGTTTGGGGTTTATACAATGCACCTTTTTTAATAAACTTAAAGAAATACTATATATTATGAAATATTAAACAGTTAATATATACGATTAAATCTTTCGTCCAGTACGGTTTTATACAGTCGATTTGAAAATTTGAAACCGTAATGTTATTTGTTTAAAATATTCATCAACAGTTGAGTTTATTGAGAAAACTAAAATGTGGCTTTTAATATATATATATATATATATATATATATATATATATATATATATATATATATATAATAAAGAGATGGACATTGTAGAGGCAGACATCATCTACCAGCAGGATGAGGAGGAGGAGGAGGAGGAAGAGCAGCGGCCACGACGGAGGCGGCGGAGAGAATAGCCGCCAAAACCTATTGAAGGGGATGATTGTTGGTGCATGTTTTGTAACAGATGATCTTTTGTGTTTGTTAGAATTGAGAGCAACGGTCAAAGGGGAGTCTGTTGGTGCATGTTTTGTGACCGTCGCTATGCAATTCTGTTCAGCATTGTGGAAGTACGAAGTTAGAGCAACTTCGCCATAGGCGAACTTGTAACATATACGACTGAACTAAGCTAAATATATTAGAACAGAACTTGTATCAGCGAAGCTAAATATACCATAACTTGTATAAGTATATTTATCACATAATATATATATCAAATATACCATAACAAATATATTTAAGTTATGGTATATTTGATAAATATATTAAACATAAATATATTATGTGATAAATCTCACCTAACACAAGTTATGTTCAGAGCTTTAAGATATATTAAACATAGAGGAATTAAAGTTAATATATTTAGCTAAATATACCATAACTTATCATAACTTATCATATATTGATAAGTATACTTATCAATATACCATAACTTGTATAAGCTAAATATACCATAACTTGTATAAGTATATTGCTGAAGTATATGATAATATATTTAGCTAAATATACCATAACTTGTAACACCTTGATAAATATATTAGAATAAATATATTAGAACATAACTTCGTACTTATACAAGTTATGTAATTTAATTCCTCTATGTTTAATATATCTTAAAGCTCTGAACATAACTTGTATCAGCTAACTTCGTTTAATATATTAGCTAAAGCTCTGAACTAAGCGAAGTTAGTGACAACTTCGCCTGAACATGCCAGGCGAAGTTGTCGTGTTATATATTGATTAGGTTACGGCTTAATCAATAACATTAGGAGGGATTCAATCAGAGTATTCAGTTTACGTGTAACGAGTCCAATATTAGTGATACATATCACGTGTTTAAGGTTGCAATATAACGAGTATTTGTTTATTGTAACGTGTGTTTAATCGTATCGTCTTCTACACTCGTAACGTCTTACGTAGGGATTCCGCACCTACGTAAAACGAGATATCTCGTGTAGATCCGGCTGGGAACCTACACTTCCGTCCGTACAGTGCTTCAAACGGCGCTGCTTTAATACTTGCGTGGTAGCTGTTATTATACGAAAACTCTACCAAAGGTAAGTGAGGTTCCCAACTTTTTCCGAAATATAACACACATGCACGCAACATGTCCTCTAAGGTCTGAATAGTTCGTTCACTTTGCCCATCCGTCTGAGGATGGTATGCTGTGCTCATAACCAGACGGGTGCCTAGTGCGCTCTGTAGCGACTTCCAAAAGTGCGAAGTGAAACGGGAATCTCGATCAGAAATGATTGAGACAGGTACTCCGTGTCTAGACACTACTTCCTTCATGTAGACGCGAGTCAATCTTTCCATTTTATCCGATTCCTTAATCGCTAAGAAGTGTGCAGACTTAGTCAACCGGTCAACGATCACCCAGATGGTATCGCATCACGTCGGTGTTTTAGGTAATCCCGTGATAAAATCCATTGAAATGTGTTCCCATTTCCACATTGGAAGTTCCGGTTGCTATAGCAGGCCAGATGGTTTCTGGTATTCTATTTTGACTCTGGCACAAGTCAAGCATTTGCTCACGTAGGTGGCAATGTCGGCTTTCATGTTCGGCCACCAGTAAAGTGCCTTTAAGTCATGGTACATTTTATCTGAGCCAGGGTGGATAGAATATCGGGACTTGTGAGCTTCGTCCATCACTAAAGTTCTCAACTCTCCGTATCGTGGAACCCAAATCCGGTTCTCAAAATATCGGACCCCGTCCGATCTGGTTTCAAGTTGCTTGTTCATGCCCCGCATGAGTTCCGATGGAAGATTATCATCCTTCAAAGCTTCAAGTTGTGCATCGCGAATCTGATCGGGTAAGCTGGCATGAATCGTGAGTTGCAATGCTCGCACTCGCCTGGGTTTATCGGTTTCTTTTCTGCTGAGGGCGTCGGCCACTACATTGGCCTTGCCAGGGTGGTACTTGATGGCACAATCATAATCTTTAAGCAGCTCAACCCAACGACCCTGTCTCATGTTCAGCTCCTTCTGATCGTAGATATGTTGGAGACTCTTGTGGTCGGTGTAAATGGCAAACTTGGTACCGTACAAGTAATGCCTCCATATCTTAAGGGCAAACACCACAACTCCGAGTTCCAAATCATGGGTCGTGTAGTTCTTCTCGTGAATCCGTAGTTGTCGAGAGGCATAGGCTATAACCTTCTCGAGTTGCATCAGCACACAACCGAGGCCTTGTATCGATGCGTCACAATGTACCTCAAAATTCTTTGTTCCCTCGGGGAGGGCTAAAATAGGGGCGCTACAGAGTTTGGTTTTAAACAGTTGAAAAGCGGATTCTTGCGCGTCACCCCAATTGTACTTAGTTCCCTTGTGAGTCAAAGCGGTGAGGGGTTGAGCAATCTTTGAAAATCCCTTGATGAAACGCCGGTAGTAGCCGGCCAGTCCTAGGAATTGCCGCACCTCAGTCGGAGTCGTAGGCGCTTCCCAGTTTTTGATGGCCTCTACCTTACCGGGATCGACATGGATACCATTCTCGTTGATCACATGTCCTAAAAAGTGAACCTCGCGAAGCCAAAACTCGCATTTCGAGAGTTTAGCATACAGTTGTTCCTTCTTCAACAATTCCAGAATTAACCTCAGGTGTTCTTCGTGGTCAGCCTCGTCCTTGGAGTAGACGAGAATATCATCAATGAAAACAATCACAAACTTGTCGAGGTACGCCTTGCATACTCGATTCATGAGATCCATAAATACGGCTGGTGCGTTGGTTAAGCCGAAAGGCATAACTGAAAACTCGTAGTGACCATACCGTGTTCTGAAAGCCGTCTTTGAGATATCTTCTTCGCGCACTCTTAGTTGATGGTAACCAGACCGCAGATCGATCTTCGAGTAGTAACTCGATCCTTGGAGCTGGTCAAACAGATCATCAATTCGAGGTAGAGGATAACGGTTCTTGACTGTAACGATTCCGGCAAATCCAGGTATACCCTAGCCGGTATATACTATTTGCGTGTTATTTAATATTGATTATATGAGTTATAGCACGTTTATACGAATATATATGGTTCACAGTATGAATCATACTCAATTATATAGTGAATCGTATTGGAATTACAATCAACCAATGAACGATTATTGAAACCCGAACGAATCGGGAATTACATTATAGACGAAATATATAATGTTTAGTGATATTTACGAAGTATTAATGCTTCGGGATAAGTGAATTATAGCACAGAAAAAGGATTTCGATTTATTGGTACGTCGGTACGATAAACGAAACCTTTAACATCAAACCAAGCAAGAGATGATCAATCAAGCCGAAAAAGATGCGTAATTATTAATGATATGATGTTTTAATGTCATGGGTTAAGTTTTGAAAGTTTTTAAATCAGTTTTATGAAAATTTTACTTTAACCCGAAAAACGACCATTTTAATTTCGTTTCAAGCCGAATTACGAGTTTAAACGAGAAACGAACTGAACCAGATTATCCACAACATTATCCGGATTGTGTAATCCAAATGTGT
Organism: Bidens hawaiensis; assembly: GCF_021521415.1. Taxonomy (NCBI): domain Eukaryota; kingdom Viridiplantae; phylum Streptophyta; class Magnoliopsida; order Asterales; family Asteraceae; genus Bidens; species Bidens hawaiensis. The sequence goes on along the minus strand of NW_027492430.1, from coordinate 157,061 downwards.
GGACAATATTTGAGATGTGGGCCCCCCCCACACACCCCAATAGAACCGGCCACCCCCCACACCCTCCTTTACACATTCCATTTTTCTTTTTTTTCATCCAAACTCTCCCAAATCCTCTCAAACTTCAAGTGTTCATCCAAGACCCATCCATTTTTCACCAAGATCTCAAGGTATATGCATGAATTGATGCTTGAATCTTGTTTTTTTATTTCATAATTCTTGAGAAAAGGAGGTTTTCATGTGAAAAATGGGTGAAAACCCGTGATGAAACCGACTCTTGCATGACCAAGAGATGTATACAAGTTATACAAGGGATCTTGGTCCAAGAAATGAGTAAAAAGAGTCGAGAACGGATTTTTACGGTCAAAATCGTTGTTTTGATGTTTTAACCGACACTAGGAAAGAAATGGCTTGATTGTGGGTATAACTTGCTTGGTGTGGTGTTGATGTGCTTGTAAGTGTTGTATCTAGCGGCTAGCAAAGGCTAGAAACCAAGATCTTTGCGATCTAAAGCTAGAAAACACAAGATAGTTCGGTTTTCGTGTGTATATGAAATTTGGACAGATTTTCGTGTGCTTAGAGTTGGGTCACGAAATTTCACAGAGATGATCTACACATGGAAATATGAGATCTGTGAATTTTTGGTAATTTTTGGATAAAAGATGAATATTCGGTGAATTTAATGCTCGGTTTTGGCCAAAAATAGTGAAAAATAGCAAAACATGATGAAAAATTCCGGAAAATTTAAGATAAGCTTTTTATATCATATAAAAGTCACCCACAAAATTTGAGCTCAGTTGGAAAAGCCTAAGTAGGCTTTTCAGTGAAACGAGTTCTAGGGCTTTCTAGCTCGGTTTTGGGTGAAAATGGCTTGAAAAATAAGTTTTAAATTCTGGAAAAATTCCAGGAAGTTATGAGGATGATATAGATCATCCCAGAAAAATTTGGGATTTTTCTAAAGTGTTTTGGTATTTTTGACATATTTAGTGTTTTAATAAGATTTAAAAATAGATAAATAAATGTAAATATAGGAAAATAAATCTGGAAAAATTCCAGAAAGTTATGAGGATGATAGAGATCATCCCAGAAAAATTTGGGATTTTTCTAAAGTGTTTTGGTATTTTTGATATATTTAGTATTTTAATGAGATTTAAAAATAGATAAATAAATGTAAATATAGGAAAATAAATATGGAAAAATTCCAGAAAGTTATGAGGATGATAGAGATCATCCCAGAAAAATTTGGGATTTTTCTAAAGTGTTTTGGTATTTTTGATATATTTAGTATTTTAATGTGATTTAAAAATAGATAAATAAATGTAAATATAAGAAAATAAATCTGGAAAATTTTTACAAAAATTCCTTACTGTCAAATTAAGTTTTGTGCAAAATTTCAAGACCCGAGACTAATCGGGTAATTATTTGTGCTAAAAAGAACATAAAAACAAGTTTTTAAAGCTTAAAACGTGTAAACCGGCAAAGTTCGCATAAGCGAGCTGACTGGTACATGAAAACTCTAAAAATGGACTATTTCATAAATCTAAGTAAATTAAGTAAAAATAAATCATCCGAAAATAATTCGGATGATTTGGGTAATTTTACCCGATTTTACCGTTTCCGGCACCGAAATACCGGAAACGGGCCCCACGGCCAAACGGGGTGTCAAACCGAGCTATAATTTCATCACCTTAACTAAATTGACTGTCAAACTCTAAGCAATGTCACAATCTGAGTCCTTAGAAGTGTCACGGGGTTAACATAGTCCCCGAATCGAGTACAGTACTGGGTTAACAATGTTCCCAGATGTACCGATTGATACGTATTTAAGTTATGGGAATTATATAGTAACGACTAGATATTATATTACAGATCCAGGCACGTAGCTGTTCCTTGTATTACTCACCGACTCACAAAAGGTGAGTTTTCACGAGCCCCTTTTAATGAATTGTTTTAATTATATTTTCCCGGGGCGGAAAACATGTCTTATTTAAAGTATTTAAGTACATACCGATCGTATGGAAATACTTGTACATTTATATATATATGGTCTGATGCACAGAATATATAAAATGTTTATCATGTGTTATTGTTCTGGGGTAACATAGTTCCCAGGGGTTATTATTGTTCTGGGGTAACATAGTTCCCAGGGGTTATTATTGTTCTGGGGTAACATAGTTCCCAGGGGTTATTATTGTTCTGGGGTAACATAGTTCCCAGGGGTTATTATTGTTCTGGGGTAACATAGTTCCCAGAGGTTGTGATTGTTCTGGGGTAACATAGTTCCCAGGGGTATTTATTGTTCTGGGGTAACATAGTTCCCAGGGGTTATTATTGTTCTGGGGTAACATAGTTCCCAGGAAGTTAATGGAAATGTTCTGGGGTAACATAGTTCCCAGCATGATTATATTGTTAATAAATGATTATTAAAATGATTTGTCAGTGTTTATTTAAATTAGTGAAACTCACCAACTATTCGTAGTTGACCCGTTTTCTTTACATGTTTTCTAGGTATGCCCAAGTTGGATTGATTGATGTGTGCTTAACTATCTGTGCTACCTGTTGGAAGCTTGCTGCTCTATGTTTTGTAATGAATTTATTAATGTCTTATCGGTAAAATATGTGTGTAACACCTAGACAGTAATGAAACTCGCAACAATGTAATATGTTATAAATTAATGTAGTGGTATTTTCTTTATAAGCAATGCTGTTGATATCAGATGTGTCTGTTGCATCCCGTGTACGTTTCCGCTGCGGTTACGGGGTGTTACAGAATTTGGTATCAGAGCCATTGGTTATAAAGAATTAGGATGTCTGAAAAAGATACCTAAAATATAACCAGTAGCTCAAGTATTATAGGATCTGAATATCAACTAATAATATATTGTGACGAGATCGGGATGAACTTGGATGGACAAGTGGGTTATTATGGTCCGGAACATAATAACAGACTTGTCTGCACGAGGGAATTCAGGGGAAGTCACGGGGATTTTAAATAGGTAAAATTGGCAACATATGTGTAAGTATATGATAATATTATTATGTGGTAAAATTGTATAAGTAAGTGCATGTTAATTTGATTTTGAATTACACTATAAAAAGGGACTATATGTTTGTTAACTTGTGTGCAGGTAAAAATGGCAAGAACACCTAGTGTGTCGACGGAAGAGGACCCGGAAGAGGTCAGTTCCGGGGCCTCTGGAAGCCCAAGTGTAGCACCCAGCTCCGAGCCTTCGGAGGCTAGTCATAGTACTTCTAGACAGACCACCCCAGCTAGGAGTGCTAGTTTACCCTCCCCTGCTAGGGTTACCAGGTCTCCTACCCCGCCCGCACCACAGACCGCTCCGATCCCCCCCAGACACGGTCCCCGCCTCACGGCGCGGATCAGTGCCCCGTATGTTCCGCCCACCGTTACCCCACCCAGATCCACATACCACCGGGGCGAGTCTTCCCGCCCCCAACCCGAGCCTGCGACCCTACCTGTGTGGGGTCTTCCGAGGCAGGAACGGGACTTGGCGGCCTGGCTACGTGTTCTCACCGAACAGGTGAACGAGCACTCTGCCGCCCTGGTCGTGGGGGTACAGAGGCGAGCGTACCTCGGGGATAGCATACAGGACCACCAGTATGCTATTAACCAGTTAAAGAGGGAGTGCTCATACTCCCACTGGTTGATCGACCAGATGGAAACCCGAATGCGGGTTATGGTGGCGGTGTTGGTGGTGCTGGTGGCGGTGTTGGTGGGGTTGGTTTACCACCATGTGTAGATGTGTTAGATGGTAGAATCTTGAACCGCTTTTTGATACTCCGTGTAAGTAGTTAGTGGTGATACTAACACGGAGTGAATCTTGTTTAGTTATAGTACAACCACTGGCCCATAGGGGGTCTCTTGTAGGGCATATAATTATCGATACTTTTGGGTATCATTCAAGCACTGACCCATTGCGGGTTATGTCGAGGATGATACCAACATAGGCCCTTTGTATTAAAACCTAGTTATGTAATGTTGACTGAAAGTATGTAAACTGATGTTTGTGTAATATGAATCAATGTTTACTAATGAATGAAATATGTATTGTGTTTTATGATTTGAGATGGTATTGATTATATGTATTTCTTTGATGATTGTGTAGAATGGCACCGAAACGATCAACGAAAATATCGGAAGTAGATGTGAGCCGTTTGATTGCTCAACAGTTGGAGGCGGCGATACCAGATATAGTATCGCGCATCGCCGCCAGTATTAATAACTCGACCAATCCAACCCCTCCGAGCAATCAAACGCCCATAAATAATGACGGGGAACAAAATGCTAATCCTCCAAGGAATGATAACACTATTCCGAGTAATGACGCACCGCCTAGGGTGGTCGTTACTGACAGCAATGGCCCTATACCTACGGTAGAGACAAACCGTACGGAACCAATTCGTGCATCCAGGGGATGCTCGATCAAGGATTTCATGTTGTGCAAGCCATTAGAGTTTAGCGGGTCGGAAGGACCGAATGGGTTAGTTAAATGGATAGAGAAAATCGAATCAGTGGTGAATATTAGCAACTGTCCCGAGGACTGTATCGTTAAGTACGCCACCTGTACATTCACCGACCATGCCTTGACATGGTGGAACACCATAGTACAGACTCGAGGTCAGGTGGCGACAAACCACATGACCTGGACGGAGCTTAAGGCTCTTGTGTTGGAACATTTCTGTCCAAAGAATGAATTGCAGAAACTGGAAAATGAGTTGTGGAATCTGGAGATGAAGGGGGCGGACCACTTGGGTTATACCAATAGGTTCAATGAACTGTCACGATTAGTACCATGGTTGGTCACCCCGGAGACGAAAAGGGTGGAACGTTATATTTGGGGACTTACTCCAGTAGTGAGGAGTATAGTCAACGCGGGGGGACACCGGACGTATGAAAGTGCAGTGACACAGGCTGGCATAGTCACGTATGATTTCTTGCGGAGCGGATCACTAAAGGTGACAGGAGAATCCGCTGGGGGAAAACGGGGTGCGCATGATCATAGAATCCAAGAAAAGCAGCAAAGCAAACGAGCTAGGCCCGCTGCCCAGAGCTATGCCATGACTAGTTCGGGCGGAAGGCAAGAACCGCAGAAGGGAACGTTTCCTAGGTGCGGGAAATGTGGTTACCACCATAGTGGCGTGTGCAAGGAGGTGGTGTGCCACCGGTGTGGCAGGGTTGGACACTACGCGCCAAATTGTAAGACAAATCTGAACAACCTGAACCGACAACCACAACCTATTCGGGCGCAACCATTTAGAACTCAACCAGCCCGACAGCAGAACCCGCAAGGAAACCAGATGGTGACCACTAGCCGTGCTTGCTACGAATGCGGCAGCACGGATCACTTCAAAAGGAACTGCCCGAAACTGAATCAGGGAGGAAACGGGAGACAACTCGCGGGTCAGCCATCGTCGTCCAATCCGGCGCGAGGCCGAGCATTTGTGATGGGAGCGAACGAGGCGCGCCAGGACCCCAGCGTAGTGACAGGTACCTTCCTCGTCTCTGATCATTACGCTTCTGTATTATTTGATACAGGCGCCGATAGAAGTTTTGTCTCCGTTAGATTCCTTTCGATAGCAAACCTTCCTATTGGTGAAACCATAGAACCCTACACCGTAGAGGTCGCTAACGGTAAAACCATGATAGTTAATCGGATTGTTCGGAATTGCCCTTTTATTCTGAGCGAACAATCCTTCCTGATTGACTTGTTACCGGTAGAATTGGGTAGTTTTGACGTGATAGTGGGAATGGATTGGTTGGCACGTAACAGGGTAGAAATAAACTGCGAAAAGAAAACCGTCAAGATCCGGGTGTCGGATGACGAGGAGGTATTAGTGCATGGAGAAAAATCCGGCACCATGATACCATTCATATCCCATCTCAAGGTGTTGAAATATATACGTCAGGGATGTGTGGCGTATCTAGCGAGCCTGACGGCCGCTGATTCTGAGGAAAAACGGTGGACGATATTCCCGTGGTACGCGAATTTCCACAAGTTTTTCCAGAGGAACTTCCTGGTTTACCGCCAACCCGACAAGTCGAATTCAGAATCGATTTATTACCTCAAGCCGGCCCTGTTGCTAAGGCCCCTTACAGACTTGCACCGTCCGAGATGCAAGAACTATCCAACCAGTTGCAGGAATTGTTGGATAAGGGGTTTATACGTCCCAGTTATTCCCCGTGGGGTGCACCTGTACTATTTGTGAAAAAGAAGGACGGAAGCCTTCGAATGTGCATTGACTACAGGGAATTGAATAAATTAACCATCAAAAATAGGTATCCTCTTCCCCGAATCGATGATTTGTTCGACCAACTACAAGGCGCGAGCTATTTCTCAAAAATTGATCTTAGATCGGGATACCACCAAGTTAGAATTCAAGAGGAGGATATCCCAAAAACCGCGTTTCGGACTCGCTACGGCCACTACGAATTTTTAGTTATGCCTTTTGGGCTAACAAATGCGCCAGCGGTGTTCATGGATCTCATGAACCGAGTCTGTAAACCCTACCTCGACAAATTCGTCATTGTATTTATTGACGATATTTTGATATATTCAAAAAGTAAAGAAGAACATGAGCGACATTTGAGGTTAATTTTGGAGCTTTTGGATCAGGAGAAGTTGTATGCAAAATTCTCCAAGTGTAACTTCTGGTTACAAGAGGTGCAATTCCTCGGTCACGTTATAAACCACCAAGGAATACACGTTGATCCGAGTAAGGTTGAAGCTATTAAGAATTGGCAAGCGCCTAAATCTCCGAAGGAAATCCGCCAATTCTTAGGCTTAGCTGGATACTATCGTCGATTTATAGAGAACTTTTCCAGCATCGCCCAACCTTTAACCCTCCTGACTCAAAAGGATCGGAAATATGAATGGGGTGAAGAGCAGGAAACGGCGTTTCAAACGCTAAAACAAAGATTGTGCCAAGCGCCAATCTTAAGTCTTCCCGACGGAGACGATGGATTTGTTGTATATTGTGACGCATCCCGTAAAGGGTTAGGATGCGTGTTAATGCAAAATAAAAAGGTCATAGCCTATGCGTCTCGACAGTTAAAAGTTCATGAGAAAAACTACACTACTCATGACTTGGAACTGGGAGCAGTCATCTTTGCACTTAAAATCTGGAGACACTATCTCTACGGTACAAAGTGCACCATATTCACTGATCATAAAAGTTTGCAACACATATTCGATCAGAAAGAACTGAATATGAGGCAACGAAGATGGGTCGAGTTGCTGAGTGACTATGACTGTGACATACGATATCACCCTGGCAAGGCTAACGTTGTAGCCGATGCCTTGAGTAGAAAGGATCGAGTCAAGCCACTACGCGTGCGAGCGTTGGGGATGATAGTCCAGTCGAGCCTTTCGGATTTGATTCGAGTCGCTCAACGCGAGGCGTTGAAAGAGGGCCAATTGGATAAAGAAGGACTTTACGGGAATGAGAAGAATTTCGAACAGCGTGTGGACGAAATTCTCTATTTCAAAAATCGGATTTGGATCCCGACCCTCCATGACCTTCGTGATTTGATCATGGATGAAGCACATAAATCGAAATATTCCATACATCCGAGATCAGATAAAATGTACAAGGATGTGAAAGAATTTTACTGGTGGCCAGGAATGAAAAAGGATATAGCCACATACGTCGGCAAATGTACGACGTGTGCGAGAGTTAAGGCGGAGCACCAGAAACCTTCGGGAATGTTGCAACAACCGGAAATTCCGGAATGGAAGTGGGAGCAGATCACAATGGATTTTGTGACACACCTCCCCAAGACGCCCCGAGGTCATGATGCAATTTGGGTAATCGTGGATCGATTAACCAAATCAGCACATTTCATTCCAATTAGGAATAATTATAACACTGAGAGACTTGCACAAATTTATATAAATGAAATAGTGTCTCGTCATGGCATCCCCATCTCGATCATCTCCGATAGGGATAGCCATTTCACCTCCAAACTTTGGCAAGCTGTCCAAGAAGCGTTGGGAACACGTATTGACCTAAGCACAGCTTACCACCCTCAGACCGATGGCCAGTCTGAGAGGACCATTCAAACTTTGGAGGATTTGCTTCGTGCCTGCGTACTGGACTTTAAGGGAAATTGGGATCAACATCTCCCACTCGTTGAATTTTCCTATAATAACAGTTACCATAGCAGTATAAAGGCAGCACCTTATGAAGCATTGTATGGGCGGAAGTGCCGATCACCACTTTGCTGGTCTGAAGTGGGAGACCCGCAGATCATTAGATCGGATCTGGTCCAGGAGACGACCAGCAAGATTCTTGAAATTAAGAACAACCTAAAAGCCGCGCGGGACCGGCAGAAGAGTTATGCCGATACCCGTCGAAAACCGTTGTCATTTGAGAAGGGTGAAAAAGTATATCTAAAAGTATCACCCTGGAAAGGAGTGGTCAGATTTGGAAAGGCGGGGAAGTTGGCCCCTAGATATATTGGACCATTCATTATTACTGCAAAGATCGGTCCGGTAGCTTACCGACTAGAACTGCCTGAGGAACTAAGTGCAGTTCATAACGTGTTTCATGTGTCGAATTTGAAAAGATGTCTGGCGGATGAGACATCGGTGTTACCCTTAGAGGGTGTGCAAATAAGTGATAGGCTCAACTTCGTAGAGGAGCCCGTCGAAATAGTGGACGGTAAAATCAAGCAACTTAGACACAATAAGATCTCGTTGGTCAAAGTTAGATGGAATTCGCAACGAGGCCCAGAATTTACTTGGGAACGAAAGGACGAATTTCGGAAGAAATACCCCCACCTATTTCCTCAAAAGTAAGTAGTTGACGCGTAAAATTTCGAGGACGAAATTTTTATAACGGGGGGAGAATGTAACGATTCCGGCAAATCCAGGTATACCCTAGCCGGTATATACTATTTGCGTGTTATTTAATATTGATTATATGAGTTATAGCACGTTTATACGAATATATATGGTTCACAGTATGAATCATACTCAATTATATAGTGAATCGTATTTGAATTACAATCAACCAATGAACGATTATTGAAACCCGAACGAATCGGGAATTACATTATAGACGAAATATATAATGTTTAGTGATATTTACGAAGTATTAATGCTTCGGGATAAGTGAATTATAGCACAGAAAAAGGATTTCGATTTATTGGTACGTCGGTACGATAAACGAAACCTTTAACATCAAACCAAGCAAGAGATGATCAATCAAGCCGAAAAAGATGCGTAATTATTAATGATATGATGTTTTAATGTCATGGGTTAAGTTTTGAAAGTTTTTAAATCAGTTTTATGAAAATTTTACTTTAACCCGAAAAACGACCATTTTAATTTCGTTTCAAGCCGAATTACGAGTTTAAACGAGAAACGAACTGAACCAGATTATCCACAACATTATCCGGATTGTGTAATCCAAATGTGTGGACAATATTTGAGATGTGGGCCCCCCCCCCACACACCCCAATAGAACCGGCCACCCCCCACACCCTCCTTTACACATTCCATTTTTCTTTTTTTTCATCCAAACTCTCCCAAATCCTCTCAAACTTCAAGTGTTCATCCAAGACCCATCCATTTTTCACCAAGATCTCAAGGTATATGCATGAATTGATGCTTGAATCTTGTTTTTTTATTTCATAATTCTTGAGAAAAGGAGGTTTTCATGTGAAAAATGGGTGAAAACCCGTGATGAAACCGACTCTTGCATGACCAAGAGATGTATACAAGTTATACAAGGGATCTTGGTCCAAGAAATGAGTAAAAAGAGTCGAGAACGGATTTTTACGGTCAAAATCGTTGTTTTGATGTTTTAACCGACACTAGGAAAGAAATGGCTTGATTGTGGGTATAACTTGCTTGGTGTGGTGTTGATGTGCTTGTAAGTGTTGTATCTAGCGGCTAGCAAAGGCTAGAAACCAAGATCTTTGCGATCTAAAGCTAGAAAACACAAGATAGTTCGGTTTTCGTGTGTATATGAAATTTGGACAGATTTTCGTGTGCTTAGAGTTGGGTCACGAAATTTCACAGAGATGATCTACACATGGAAATATGAGATCTGTGAATTATTGGTAATTTTTGGATAAAAGATGAATATTCGGTGAATTTAATGCTCGGTTTTGGCCAAAAATAGTGAAAAATAGCAAAACATGATGAAAAATTCCGGAAAATTTAAGATAAGCTTTTTATATCATATAAAAGTCACCCACAAAATTTGAGCTCAGTTGGAAAAGCCTAAGTAGGCTTTTCGGTGAAACGAGTTCTAGGGCTTTCTAGCTCGGTTTTGGGTGAAAATGGCTTGAAAAATAAGTTTTAAATTCTGGAAAAATTCCAGGAAGTTATGAGGATGATAGAGATCATCCCAGAAAAATTTGGGATTTTTCTAAAGTGTTTTGGTATTTTTGACATATTTAGTGTTTTAATAAGATTTAAAAATAGATAAATAAATGTAAATATAGGAAAATAAATCTGGAAAAATTCCAGAAAGTTATGAGGATGATAGAGATCATCCCAGAAAAATTTGGGATTTTTCTAAAGTGTTTTGGTATTTTTGATATATTTAGTATTTTAATGAGATTTAAAAATAGATAAATAAATGTAAATATAGGAAAATAAATCTGGAAAAATTCCAGAAAGTTATGAGGATGATAGAGATCATCCCAGAAAAATTTGGGATTTTTCTAAAGTGTTTTGGTATTTTTGATATATTTAGTATTTTAATGTGATTTAAAAATAGATAAATAAATGTAAATATAAGAAAATAAATCTGGAAAATTTTTACAAAAATTCCTTACTGTTAAATTAAGTTTTGTGCAAAATTTCAAGACCCGAGACTAATCGGGTAATTATTTGTGCTAAAAAGAACATAAAAACAAGTTTTTAAAGCTTAAAACGTGTAAACCGGCAAAGTTCGCATAAGCGAGCTGACTGGTACATGAAAACTCTAAAAATGGACTATTTCATAAATCTAAGTAAATTAAGTAAAAATAAATCATCCGAAAATAATTCGGATGATTTGGGTAATTTTACCCGATTTTACCGTTTCCGGCACCGAAATACCGGAAACGGGCCCCACGGCCAAACGGGGTGTCAAACCGAGCTATAATTTCATCACCTTAACTAAATTGACTGTCAAACTCTAAGCAATGTCACAATCTGAGTCCTTAGAAGTGTCACGGGGTTAACATAGTCCCCGAATCGAGTACAGTACTGGGTTAACAATGTTCCCAGATGTACCGATTGATACGTATTTAAGTTATGGGAATTATATAGTAACGACTAGATATTATATTACAGATCCAGGCACGTAGCTGTTCCTTGTATTACTCACCGACTCACAAAAGGTGAGTTTTCACGAGCCCCTTTTAATGAATTGTTTTAATTATATTTTCCCGGGGCGGAAAACATGTCTTATTTAAAGTATTTAAGTACATACCGATCGTATGGAAATACTTGTACATTTATATATATATGGTCTGATGCACAGAATATATAAAATGTTTATCATGTGTTATTGTTCTGGGGTAACATAGTTCCCAGGGGTTATTATTGTTCTGGGGTAACATAGTTCCCAGGGGTTATTATTGTTCTGGGGTAACATAGTTCCCAGGGGTTATTATTGTTCTGGGGTAACATAGTTCCCAGGGGTTATTATTGTTCTGGGGTAACATAGTTCCCAGAGGTTGTGATTGTTCTGGGGTAACATAGTTCCCAGGGGTATTTATTGTTCTGGGGTAACATAGTTCCCAGGGGTTATTATTGTTCTGGGGTAACATAGTTCCCAGGAAGTTAATGGAAATGTTCTGGGGTAACATAGTTCCCAGCATGATTATATTGTTAATAAATGATTATTAAAATGATTTGTCAGTGTTTATTTAAATTAGTGAAACTCACCAACTATTCGTAGTTGACCCGTTTTCTTTACATGTTTTCTAGGTATGCCCAAGTTGGATTGATTGATGTGTGCTTAACTATCTGTGCTACATGTTGGAAGCTTGCTGCTCTATGTTTTGTAATGAATTTATTAATGTCTTATCGGTAAAATATGTGTGTAACACCTAGACAGTAATGAAACTCGCAACAATGTAATATGTTATAAATTAATGTAGTGGTATTTTCTTTATAAGCAATGCTGTTGATATCAGATGTGTCTGTTGCATCCCGTGTACGTTTCCGCTGCGGTTACGGGGTGTTACATTGACCGTCACCTTGTTCAACTCCCGGTAGTCGATACACATGCAGAAAGTCCCGTCCTTCTTTCGGACAAATAAGATGGGGGCTCCCCATGGCGATGAGCTAGGTCGGATAAAACCTTTATCCAATAAATCCTGCAACTGAGTGGACAGTTCCTGAAGCTCCGCCGGTGCGAGCCGATACGGGGCTCGTGCTATGGGTGCTACACCGGGTGTCAACTCGATTTGAAACTCGACTTGTCGAATAGGAGGGAGTCCAGGCAAATCCTCCGGGAATACTTCCGGAAAATCTCGCACGATCGGTATATCTTCAATTCGCTTCTTCTCCGCGGGTTTCTCAACAATATTTGCCAAAATTGCCGGATGACCCTTTCGTAGATACCTCTGGCCTTCATGAGGGTGATAACGCTGGTGGTCATGCCGCTTCTCTCGCCTCGAATCGAAATGACCTCGCCGGAAGGGGTAGAAATGTGGACTATCTTGTCGTGACATATAATCTCCGCTCGGTTCTCGGATAACCAGTTCATGCCGACCGCGACATCGAAACTACTAAGTGTAAAAGGAATAAGGTCGATATCAAAGACATGACCTGACAGTTTTAACTTACATCCAGCAAGTACATGAGTCGTTACTATAGTCTTACCGTCAGCTAATTCAACAGGAAACTTAGCATCTAACGGGGTTGGAGTTAAGTCTAAGAGTTGACTAAAGGCTTTCGACACAAAACTCCTATCAGCTCCAGTGTCAAACAATACAGAAGCAAAACAATCGTTCACAGGGAACTTACCAGTCACCACGTACGGATCATTGCGGGCTTGACCCGACCCAATAACAAAAGCTCTTCCTTTACCATTGTTTCCACCACCACTGCCACTTCCATTACCCCCGTTGTTGTCGTTTTGTTTCAGCTTGGGACAATCTTTCCTGAAATGACCTTCCTGACCACATTCGAAACATCCCTTAGCCGTCATAGGTGGTTTAGGAGCACCCTTTGCCGTAAGGTCTCCTCTACATTCCTTTTCATGGTGACCCATCTTTCCGCATCTCAGACACTTGACACGGTCACACGGGCCAGCATGATGCTAGTTGCACCTGTTGCACTTCGGGTACTTCCCAGCATAGCCACTCGAACCCTGCCCGCTACCGTTGTTATTGTTGTTGTGACCCTGATTGTTGAAGCTCCGGGTGAATTCGGGCTTTCGGTAGTGTTGCTGCTGTGGGGGGGTTCGAGGATGAGGATCTAGTGTTGTCAAACTTTCTCTTTCCGCTGCTCGGGTTGCTGTTGCTGTTGTTGTCAGTACTCGGGTTGTCACGGGCTTTAGTGGTTGAACCCCTAGGTGGTAGCGCACCTTGGGTCACTGCTTGATCCGTTAGTTTGTGAGCTAACCGAATCGCTTGTTGAATCGTGGCTGGTCTGGAAGACGTCACCATGCCCTGAATTTGCGGTGCTAACCCATCAATATACATTTCAATCCTCTTACTCGGCGGGTCTACCATCCGTGGACACATCACAGCTAACTCGTGAGAACGGGTAGTGTAGGCTTCGATTTCCGAACCCACCATCTTCAATGACCAAAATTCTGACTCCAACTTTGCAATCTCCTCTCTTGGACAGTACTCCTCTCGCATCATGTTTTTGAACTCCTCCCAGTTCATCGCGTTAGCCAGTTCCAATCCAAGGATCTGTACGTTCGAATTCCACCAAGTAAGGGCAGAATCTTCAAGTGTTCCAGCAGCAAATTTGACCCTACTGGCAGGGGGACAATTACACATCTCAAATGCCGACTCGGCCTTCTCAGCCCAACGCAGGAAGCCTATAGCTCCCTCAGTGCCCTTAAACGAACTGGGTTTGCAGTCAAGGTAATTCTTGAAGGTACACGTTCCAATTGGACCTCCAGCTTGGTTCTGAACATGTGCGGCTAGAGCGGCCGCCGCATGGTCATTCAGCAGAGTTTGGAGTTCTGCTGTAGTCAAGTTGATGTTACCACGTCCGTGTCCAGTGTTTCTTCCTGCCATTTCCTAGAATCACAGCATAAAATGTTAAACATGAATTTTTCTTTCATATGCAACACGCCATACATGTAATAAAAAGATAGGTAAGAAAGAAATAAGAAACAATCATCACATCACAACCATATAATAATCCAAATAATAATTCATGATTAAAACCATTGTATTCGCTACAAAGTATTTCAAATCAATCCTTAAAATCATAGAAAATAATAGTTTGGATGGAGACAACCCCTCCATCTAGGTGTTATCATCACTAGATGTCGTCATCTGAGGACACCTCTGAGTGTGCCTCCTCCTCAGCCGGTTCTTTCTCGGGTTCTTCTTCAGGTTCCTCCTCGGGATCCTCCTCAGGCTCCTCTTCGGGATCTTCTTCGGAATCCTCCTCAGGTTCTACCTCAGGCTCTGCCTCAGGTTCTGCCTCAGGCTCGGCTGCGTTCTGAGCAATTTGCATTTGTAAGACATCGCAACGCTCTAAAGCTATCTCGGTTCGGGTCCTTGTACTTGAAGTTGTTCTTGCAAGTCTATCATCTCGGCTTGCATCTTTCTCATAATTTTCATCTGTTGATTACTAGCCTCTTGCATTTCCTTCATTGCTGCTGTCATGCGGGAAATTTCCTCTTTAGTTTCGGTTCCATCTTTTAACAGTCCGGATACGTTAGCTCACGTATAGCGCATGTAACCCACGTCACGCTCCAAACAAGAAACAACAGCTGCGAGCACACGCTCTACAGGTTCGGTTATGGGTGGTAGGGTGTTGGGGAAAGTATGATGATTAGGGTGGGGTAACGGGGGAACTTGTTCGTGATAAACCATACGCCTAATCATATTAGGGTACCAATCCCAGCTAACTTCGTCTTCGTACATGCCTCCGGATAAGCGATACCTCTTCGGTGCGGGAGCTTCGAGTTCCGGGACTACACGAGGTGGCGATGAGGTAGGTATCTGCGGTTCCTTCCCATGAGCATAAGTCATCGGATCGGATGATGATGAGGGTGGCGTCGACATCCCTACAGGTAAGCCGTGTATGCGCGCGTATGAGTGAAAGAGGTAAAGAGATAAGATAACAAAGACTACACAAACATATGCAGTGCGTATCATTATAACTAATGGGTCGTCGCGGTTATAGTCTAGTATGCATGCAATTTCTAGTTCGCTATAACCAATGGCTCTGATACCAATCTGTCACACCCTCAAAATCCACTAACGGAGTTTTACCGTCAGAGGGTGTGAACTAACAGGAGCGGAATCATTAGTTATAATCAAACCATAAAAACGTTTAAATGAAATTAAGTGCGGAAGCGTAAAAACCAAAAGACAAAAGTTGCGTCACGCAGGACGACTTAAAAACCCAAGTAATAATAATTAAAAACATGTTTGCATATCAGAATGTTCAAAAACCATGCATGATCCTATACCGCGCGCCCGCCTCGGCTACCTGAGAATAACATACTAAAAGTGTCAACACGAGGTTGGTGAGTTCACAAGTTTATATAAAATAAAGCGTTTAGCGTTTGCGTTCAGCGTTTTGCGTTCAGCGTTTTGCGTTACCAGATAGTGTTAAATCAATTATATATCGATAGGTAGCTAGCCTATACAACAAGTATTACTAAGTGTTCGACACCGAAGCTGACTGTTTATCAAGTGCCTTGTCACCAGGTCATCCAGACCATGGTACGTGTTAGCCAAAATTACACCCGCTCGACCTCCAGTTGAGTTTAGCGTTGGGTGGGGTTTGTCAAACCCAGTAGTACTACTCAACAGTGACTCGCTATTCCAAATATTAACCGGTTCGATGTGTAGGACTTCAAATGTTTCGTTTGCCACTTAGCCTTTACAAGTGATATATAATTTACTAACAAAATCTTAAATGCGTTTATCGGAGTATGTTATCTGCCCAAAGTGAAAAGCGTTTAAAACAGTTTAAAAGGGGTAAGTGAAACTCACTGTTTGCGAAGTATTCCCAAAATAAATCACCAAGATGCGCGTCACAGAAAAACTCTCTCTAGCGTTCTAAAACAACAAAGAGACTTTTCTAAGTGTCGGAATATTATCGAGTCTCTAGACCCGGCACATAATACCTATGCACACAGCATGTTTCGTGTTTCGTTTGTGAATCGTGTGTGACCTTAACAAGTACATTTGTGATACAATATGTGTGTGAGCAATTATGTACATGTCATGTATTAATAATGTACATCACTAGCAATTACTCCCCGTAAGGGCAATTTGATCACACATAACAATTAACTAGCAATTATTCCCCACGAGGGCAATTTGGTCAAATCATGACAATCAATTAGCAATTATTCCCCGCAAGGGCAATTTGGTTAAAACACGATAATAAATTTGAAATCACGTTGTTTCATGCAACTTTCACAAAATTCAGCAACTAGTTTCATCGAGACAGAAATTCTACTTGAAAGATTGTACTATTCCACCGATCATAGCATCTCAATTAATTTACCAAAAATCATCACTAAAGCATATGTCTTAGGTTTCCAGAACATATTTTATTATATTTTTATTCCACAAAGGTTTCTCACAATAATCAAATCATTACAGCAAACTCATAACAGTCAAATTCATGCGCAACAGAATGTTATTTGAAATTCCCGTTAAACGAAAAATCCAATAAATGCAAGACCACTTGAGTTAGGTTCCTAACTCAACAAGTCAACTTCCAGAAGTGGAACCAACCCAATTGGTCTTGTAGTTCATGAGATATAACATTTACAAAACAACCTAACAGCAGGTCTAACAACTCAGCTTTGCACAACGTTTTTGTAAAATCATAAAGGTTAACTTATACACGTCCAAAAGTTGCAAATTTATATTCTCTAGAAAATAGACTCAACCTAGTTTACTATAGTATCAATAATCTCAACCAATTTTCACATTTACACCCAGATACAGTCAATTGAACATCAACAACACAATCTGTCCAGAAACTGTTTGCAACAAAACTCAACATATTAACCATCTATGGATCATAATCCGTTCATATAACACTCTAAACACCATAACCACTATCCATGCATATCAATTACACCATACATACATGGTTAGGGATTTATTTGATCTCAAAATCAAAGACACAACAATTAACATGTAATAATATCAAAACTAGTTATCAAATCATCATCAATACATCATCAAATCAACAACAATCATATGAACACCATACATACAAAAATCGGCCCCTAGGGTTTTCAATTAACCCATTAAAAATCAAAATTAAGTATAAAGGATGCAAGGGATAGTCGTTTATACCTTCCTAGCACCTTAATCTCCAATCAAAAGCTTGAATAATTGATTGTATGTGTGTATATGAGGCCGATCGCAAGGGGGGGTTAGAGGCTGCCGTCGGGTTTGGGAGAGAAAGAGAGAAGAGAGTTTAGGGTTTTATAATATTATTAATAATAATAATGTTACATCTAGGTCCCTCCACTTCCAAATGTTACTTTTCTAGCTTAATTAACTAGTTCTAGCACATTGAGTTAACGTTTATAACAATGTTATCACATAACACATAAGTCTAACACATAATTATCACATAATTATTGTTTTGACGTTTTTCGTTTATTCACCAATTGTTTGCGTCAACTCGTTTGCGTTTCGGTGCAATTCCCGAAAGACTACACATGTAGTAAGTGTCAAGCGTCATTTAAACCCTAGTTTAAATGTAATGAGGTGTGCGTTATAGATTCAGTGATCTAAAGTTTGAATTGACGGAGTTGAGTTAACGGAGTTAACCTGAAATTGACGATTGTCACATATATATATCTATGCGTCACTACACACTTTTCTTATATACATACACACTTTTTTTACACCACAGAAATTACGATAATGAACATATAAATATTATATATATGGTTTATATGTAGGGTTCTCGGTCATAGTATTTCCAGGTCAGGTTTTCCCCCATATTTCTCAGTCTATTCCCGGTATCTATCAATTCTTCCCCATAGTGACGGAGCTCAGCTGTCATAGTGGGGTAATTTGAAGTTTCTGCCAGGAACGGTGCATATACGGGTTGGTCATCATTGTCTGATACAGCCAGTCATTTGTCTACCATTCCTCTAGTTGAGCTTGACTGATAATATCATCAAAGGGGAGTGTGTTATTCAGGTTTTGAATTGGCATGTTCAGGTTGCTGGAACTTGCTGCATCTATATCATTGAATATGGTTGAAATATTTCGCACTCATCTAGGCATCCGCTTAGGCGCTCCTGCATAGGTATTGTTGAAGGGAGTTGTGGTAGAGTTGGTTGTGGTTCGATTGGTTGTGGTTGAATTGGTTGTGGTTCAGTTGGTTGTACAGGTTGTGGTGGTGGTTGTGTGGTTCTTCCTTTCTTATATTTTCTCAATCCTCATTGCCAATTTTTAAGCCTTCTTCTTCTTTTGGGCTTTGGTTTTTCTACAGGTTGTGCTTGAAATATCATGGGTTCAGGGTGTTGTTGACCAGATTCTCCTTCTTCCATATATGTGGTGTTAATGGATATGTTTCCGAAAGCTTCAACTAGCTCACTCATGTTGTTAATCAAAAACAATAAAACAACGAATTCCAAAAGAAAGTTGTTTTTATTTTCACGTGTGGTTAGAATCATATATGTATGGTTAACACATAGGTTAATACAGGTATAAATTAATCTTAATTTTTAAGGTTAGGTATTATTAAAATACCCATTTTGATTAAACCAGTGGCTCTGATACCATTTCAGTTGTCCCCCGACCCCTATATCGCGGGAGGGAAGCCGTGAACATTGATTGGTGGTATCGGTGTTTATTAAATTATTTTGCAGCGGAATATTACATCAGGAACCGTAGATAGGAAAAATGATCGGTGTTATAAAAACACCATGATTGTTATTATAATAAACTT
This sequence comes from Bidens hawaiensis, assembly GCF_021521415.1. Lineage (NCBI taxonomy): Eukaryota > Viridiplantae > Streptophyta > Magnoliopsida > Asterales > Asteraceae > Bidens > Bidens hawaiensis. The sequence continues at coordinate 137,955 of NW_027492430.1, read as the reverse complement.
GAAATTTAATCCATTTTGACACAAACATAATTTTATAGGGATAAACCCTAATTTACAAAACACGTTTTTTTATTCTAGTGACAAGCCACTTATCTAAGCTGGAAGCCCGCATGCATCATTCCTTTTCCTCTAACAAGTCACTTGAAACATGTTTAAAGTATTTGATCAGCAAGAAATATTGGTGAGTACATTCATTTGTAAATGACACATTTTACAGTTACAACATTAAGATGTTTTTACATCTGCCTGCTTACAAATTACCGAAAGGTACTTGTCACTCGACCGTATCTATGAATGTGGTCATATTACTTATTGGCTAACACTTGTCCAATAAGTAACGTGTAATAGCCCAGTAGGAAAGCCTTGTATACAAAACCCCACAATACCAGTAGTAACCATCTCGTAAGTCTACAGAGACTTAATCACTGTAATGTATTTAAAATACTTTAAAAAAACATATTTGAAAATATTTAGATTATCTGCCTTGAGTTTTATTGGTTTTGAAATTATCATGACATTGTCGGAAAAACAGTTGTCTGACGCAAATGTGAGTGGTACAAAAACTCGAATGTCTCACCTTGCAAGTTTACAATTAATGAACGCCTCTTGGTATTAAGCACCTAGGTTAAACACAATGTAGTATATCTAGACTAGTATAAAACCAATAATCATAACGATAATCACGAGATTAGAAACTTTACACGATGGCACAATGTCTTACCTTAATAGGCAGAGCTTTTGGATTCGCGTATATAAGTTTCTTTCGATCGGATAGGATATCGCTACGACACTCGGGTATTATACTATCCTCTTAATATATATGTGTATGTAAAGAAATTCAGAGAGAAAGCAAGAGTTTTGGACGAGGAGGAATGTCTCATGTTCAACCTACTTATAGCTGATTCTGGAGCCCGTCGTGATACGCAATGGACATACATAAAAGTCCTCGCGTATCGTGAAAAATCTATAGCTTCGACGAGTCAGCATAGAACTCACTCAGCATAGCTGACTTGATTACTTGGTTAAGTATGTGAAAGCATTGTATGTTACTTGATTAACTAGAACTCACTCAGCATAGCTGACTTTTAGTATGCACGCAGGTGAGTAGGATGAGGCAGCAAGCTTGAGGAGGACACATGGTGGAAGAATAAGAAGCTGGCATATGAAGATCTGTGACGTTTTTATTTAAATGATGTTTATGTTTGAAAGACAAAAGATGTTACTTGAGATACGTTTTTGTAATGATTTGAAATGTTTATTGAAGTTTTAATATTCCGCGAAAGTTTTATCCAACTCTGATAATTAGAACTGTGTTTATGAGTAAATCCAACGTCCAATGTAGGGCACCGGTAACGAGGCCTTACAAGTTGGTATCATAGCATAATTTCGAGCGAATTAAGCATCCTACATGCTTAGACTCTAATAGAGAATGGGACTTAAGAAAGAAAATTAAGAAGATGCCAGTTCAAGAAAGCCATGATCACTCAAGCAAGCTAAATAAAGGTAAAGTACTTGATTAATTCCATGTATAATATAAGAATGTGTAAGGAAGTTACAAAAGTTAAGTAAAAACTAATAAATAGAATACCGAGACCCGACTTCGAGTAAACTTACTTTTCAAAAATAATTACTTTAATTCCGTATGTATTTACATTTTAGCCTTCATACCGTAATTATTTATGTTACTTGTCAAGTCATACCTTAAAGTTTTTTAAAACCATCTACTAACTCAAGACCCTTTCCAATCTAGGTCTTGCTCGTTGAACTTACCCTTCCCCCGTTTTATCGCAAACTATCTTTCAAGTTACTTATTTCATATGAGTACATTTCATCCCACGTTTTCACTTTTATACTTTGGGGATAACATACATACTTATTCAAAACAAGAATGATTTATAATACTCTATCTTTAAACCACAAACTCTAGGGTGTATGATACTTAGACACTTGCTCTATTGTATGTTATATGTTTCATATGCTTTACGTGCACGAGTGTTTATTTTATGTTGTTGTTGATCCTCAATAAGTATGATCATACGCACCCCTAACTACTTTAGCGTTGTGCTAGTAGAATAGGGTCTCATTATCCGAGTATGTCGGTTGTTACCGATTAGAAAGGATCCTCATTTACTTATGATTTATATACCGCAATTGTTGCTTTTATTTATAGTCTTATATACGTTTGTGGATTTCACCTCATATTATATATACTCAAAACTATAAAATTTCTCATCAACATACGTGTTGATGTAGGTTCCCAGCCGGATCTACACGAGATATCGCGTTCTACGTAGGTGCGGAATCCCTACGTAAGACGTTACGAGTATAGAAAACAATACGATTAACACACGATAATCAAACACGTTGTATACCAACCTTAAACACGTGATACTATGATCACCGGATACAATACTCTCTGACTCGAATACAAAAACTCGTAAGCTATTAACTGATATCGAATAAGCCGTAACATATAGCTTATATAGACACGACAACTTCGCCTGGCATGTTCAGGCGAAGTTGTCACTAACTTCGCTTGTCTAACAAGTTCGCCCATATCAGCGAACTTGTTAGCAACTTCGCTTATACAAAACATAAAACATTACAAACGCGATTACAGACACTAGACACTGAACTACTGACATCATGCACCAACAGTTGACAAATATTATTTTATGCATTGTTACAGGTTTGATTATAGGTTGATTGGAGTTCGGGATTGCTATTTTATTTTAAGACCGTTTAAGTTATTAGAAGAATGAACAATTTGTTTCTTACGTTTGATGTTATTTTGTATGAACAAGTTGTGTTATTTGGTTGGTTGAATGAAATGAATGAGTTGTTTAAATATTGTCACTTTAATAGTGTCTTGTGTTCTTGGGCAATCCTTTGCACCCCGGCATGTTTCGTCGTCTTTGGTCGGGGTGTGACAGTAAGTAACTCTCATGTAAATATAACAGAAGAACATTCTCATGAAAATCAAAATATTAATATATCTGAAAATCATCATGAAAATAAAAATATTGGCATCAATGAGATAGAAATTGAACAAACAGTGCATGAGGACCAACAAAAGCCAATTCATGAAGGAACAAGACAAAAAGAGACAACCGAGAGATATGTTCTACCACCAAGATTCAACAGAGGAATTCTAGCAAAACGATACTCTCTAGAAAAACTGTCTAAATCTTCAAGATATCGTATGGTAAACATAGCCGAGGGGAACTTATCCAAAGAAGCCTAGGCTTTTACTTCTTCCCCTTACATTGAAAAAATTCTAACTTTGATGAAACAAGCCTTGGAATCAAAGAATTAGAAAGATGCAATGGATATAGAGATGGAGGCATTAATGAAAAACAACACATGGGAGAAGTGTGACCTTCCTCCAGGAAATAAACCCGTAGGATGTCATTGGGTCTTTACAATTAAACACAATCTAGATGGAACTATTGAAAGATATAAAGTACGGTTAGTGGCTAAAGGTTATATACAAACATACATGGTTGACTACTCAGAGACAGTCTCCCCAGTATTCAAAATTAATACAACCCGGGTCCTTTTTTCGATCGCTGCAAAATGATGGTATCTTCATTAACTTGACGTTTAGAATGCCTCCCTACATAGGGAATTAAAAGAAGAAGTTTATTTGGAAGCTCCACCCGAGTTCAAAAATGACGTCAAGACCGGATTATGTTGGTTAAAAAGGGCTCTATACGAGCTTAAGCAATCACCTCGAGCATGGTTTGGCGGGTTTAGGATTCCAACAAAGCAACTCCGATCATACATTATTCCTTAAGTGTTGAGGTAAACTTGTGACTTATTTAATTATATATATGATGATGACAAGATCATTATTGGAAAAAACAAGGGTTAGGAAGACTTAAGTACTTTTTTCAGAATTGAGGTACTAATACTAAGGTCTAAATGAGGGATCTTCATATGTCAAAGAAATACGTTCTTGACCTCTTAGCAGAGACAAGAATAACCGATTGCAAAAAGGCTGACACCAGTGATAAGCAGAATTAGCAGTCAAACAAAGATATCAACGTTTGGTAGGCAAACTAATATACCTCTTACATACTCGCCCATACATTGCATATGTCATAGGGGTGGTCAGCCAATTTATACATCAGCCTCAAATAGCACACATGGAAGCAGTATGGAGGATTATAAGATATCTTAAAGGGAAAACATGTCATGGTTTTCTCTTTCAACCAAACAAACATCTAAAGGTTCAAGTATTTATAGATATTTACATATGCAAACTAGGCAGGAGATAAAGGAGATCGAAGATCGACATCAGTGTATTTTTTGTTGGTTGGAGGAAATCTGGTTGCATGGAAAAGAAACAAAAGGTTGTAGCCTTGTCTAGCGCTGAAGTTGAGTTCTGAGGGATTGAAAGGGGCTTGGGGGAAGTTTTATGGATACACAAACTTTAGACTAAGAATGGGTTTCCTTAAACTGAAGCTAGTATGATCATGTGTGACAATGAAGCTTCAATACAAATTTCATAAAATCCTTGTTAGGTCATAAATTGGTGCGACTGATGCGTATCAAAGAGCTACAACATGATCAAGATGAAATAATATATTTGATGAGTTGAAGTGTCACACATTATATTATTGTTTATGATTTGTTTACGTGAATGACGAAATCTTTATGAGATTTCCGCTTGGGCCTAGTATACTTGTTTATGGGTTTGGCATTGGGATTTCGTATGGCTTCACTATATAACGTAATGTTTAGCTATTGTTAGGGTTAGTTATTTCTAGCACTCCTTAGCAACTTAGAGATTGGTGAAGGCTTATGTACCAGAAGGTTTGGTTAATATAACCATGTGCATTTGAAGTCATTCGATGTTCTTTGTTAATCAAATTATTCATCTTTGCTTGTTCTTGAATCACCAAAACTACTAGATTCCGCCTAGTAGTTGTGTTTACTTGATATCATATTGTGTAGATTCATATTTGGGTCTTACAATCTTGTTCAACACGATCGTACAAAGCACATAGAGTTTGATAGGAAATTCATCAAAGAGAAACTTGAAACTGAGATGATATAGCTACTATTCGTTCAATCAAAAGACCAATTAGCATATATTTTAACAAAACATGATGTATTGATTAGTATTTAATTATTTACCATAATATGGTGCAATGCAATTATATATACTCCTAGAAGACTCGAGCCAACGACCTTTAGGTAAACTAAAGGCTTTGTCTCGGCCACTGAACCACCAATCCAGTCCCCATAGCGTGAAATTATATATCATCTTACGTGCCCTCTTCGTGGGAAAATCTTGGGAGAGTTTTTGAGATAAAATGGAACTATGTCTTTAGCAGCATACAAAGGTCTGTTGTTTTTGTCTGGGGCCGTTAGCATTACTATCACTAGACCACCGGTGCTTGTTCCTGAGATCACATCAAAGTAATCAGCTAGTCTTGCGTCCTCTCCGTCTAACTCCTGCATATATACGTATGCATTTTTTTATACTTTATTTATTTATGTGTTCAGTTATACATCTATTTGATCAGAATTATACCTGAAGCTGTGACTCAAGGTACTGGAGAATGACACCAGGAATGACTCCTCGAATGCCTCCACCGTCTATGCTAAGAACCGTTACGCGATTTCCGCAGTTTGGTGGTCGGTTTATTAGGCGGATTGTTTTTGGGATTTTAGTTGTCATCTTAAATTCGTAGGAGATGCAAAGCCTTGACCAAAGTTCGCGTGATGAGTTTATAGTACAAGGAAATATGATTGAGTTAGCTTAATTATACGAGGGCTGTTTTCATACATTATCACATTGTCCTTTTAATAATCAAATAATTGACATGATATGATGGCGGTAACCGATGCATAAAATTAAATAGTTTGTCTAGTAATATTGTTTTGGTTAAGCATACTTAAATGTTTATTCTATTCCATATATTTTCAATGGCTCTTTTCTTTGTAGTTTGTTACGATATCACATTCAATATAGTAAACGATTTGTATAACACGTCTAGTTTAACGTTTCAAGAATGTTATTTTTAAAATTTTGTATTTTAAAAATTATTTGGTTAAGTTATAAAATAACTAAAAAGGTCCGGTTAGCTCGTTATGGTAACCAGTGTGTGTATAGAAACGGAAACGACTTGAATAAAAGTTTATATCTAAACATAGAAAAAAAATACTCTTGAAAAGCCCCCTTTTATCAAACCTAATTATTATTCTTAATAAATTTAACCAATTGAGTCCACTATTTAAATTTCTAATTTTAGAGGACTAAAATTGTCAATTAACAAACTTGAAGAAAGAAAGAAACAATCTTTTCCCCTCATACATGATACATTCATACATCTATAGGTCTCAAACCGGGATACTCTATTATATCTAAATATAGGAAAAAAAATACTCTCCGAAAGCCCCAATTTATCAAAACTAATTATTATTCTTATTGAGCACAAGCTTAACCACGTGACAAAGTTATTTTTGTGTTAATTTTCACGTAGATATTAGGCCTTTGGTTATACCTTAACGTCCAAAGCGCTACAACTGATTTGACAAAGTTAACGAGTGAGACACCACTCCATTCATGAGTTAAGAGACGTTAAAGACAATGTGGGTTAAAGTGTTAACTGGCTTTATGATCCCTTACATTCAGCCTCAATAATTTAAAAACTGTTTTAAACTTGAACTGAGAAGGGATAAGCAGGGTTATACATTTCCTTAGAGTAAGGTAGAGTAAAAAGGGGCAAATTAGTGGGTGATTGGTAACGTGGAATTAAAGCGTATGATTGTATATCTCATGGCCTCAAAACAGTTAGTGTTAAAGCCACAAACTCCAAAATTACATAATTAATATAGAATATAATATATAACAAATTATTATTTGGTTTTAATTGGCATGGTGTGCCGGGTGCACAATTTGTTTATAGGATTTGAGGTAGCTATAAAGAATTATAAGATTATAAGTGTTCATAATGAATAACTAAGATGAAAAATTATGTATTATCGCTACAAGAAATTGAAGCTGTCACGACGACTTAAGCCATCGCTATAGACCCCAAGTTTAGTCGTTACATGGTGTTCTGATATGTAGTCGCCATTGGTGGCAAACGTTGTTGTCATAGCCTGCCGTATAGCAGCATGTCATCGCAGCAGGGTCATCATCAAATACATTATCCAAATAAAATAAAAATCTTTATTTGAATAACTTAGGCCTATGACGACGAGCGTCGTTGCTCAAGAGTTAATGGTTTTTTTTCCTTTGAACCTATGGCAACGACATGTTGTCGCTATAGAATTAATTACACAAATACTATATATATGTGGTCATGTATTAACCATAAATTCAAGGTCTAAAAATTATTATATGTTTGAGATTCGTGATTTTCATTTTGTACCATTACTGTAATTAACTCCATTTTCTTAATGAAGAGACTACAAAATATATATGGCTCGGGAGTTGGATCGGGGCAAATATATAACCTTAACTGTCTTGGCGGCAATTTGAATACAGGTAAAGTGTATAGCTTCCATGATGACCTTGCCACTTGTTCTACAAATTAGATACATGTAAACATCTTAACAATCTTGATTGGATTTTGGAACCCATAAAACATTCGAACGATTTTGACCGATTTCCATGATTTTTTTCTTCAAATCGGATTTGGAAAACACAGAAGTACGAATTTGATCGAGGCCACCATGTATAGAGATGTGTGGTCGTGGCATTCGAGTAGGGTTGTACTTGTCCTCAACAACTTGGTGATAAGAATGGTTTCTTTTTTGTTTGAGCTTATTACGTCGACATTCAATCTAGTTTTTCTTAACTAAAATGATATTTCAATCATCTTACACGAAATTGATAAAAATTTTTAGTAGAGCTTAGTGTTGGAATAACATATTACAAATTGAAAATCACAAAACTCAAATATATAACTTTTGAAAATTTAGACAAGGATGTATAAGATAATAAGATGGATATGACAGATCAAATGAACTTTTTGAGTTATTAGTCCTAAAGGGATATAGTGTATTGTCAACTATCAAGGTGTATCCCTTCTAACCTAGACATAAATGCTTCAAATAATATAAAATACATGTATAGATAGATTATAAGAGTATTTAATAACTAAAAGTATGTTAGTTTATCGTTAATTTTTTAAAAATTATTTAAGTATATAGCAGATAAAAATATAAGGCGTACGTCTCTAGAAATATTACAATTACAATGATCACAAATGATTTCATATTTGTGTAATACGTAGTTTTTTTGTTCTGGGTTTCCCATAAAATAGATTATTGCAAATCGTGATAAATAAAAAAAGAAATGACTTTCGTTTACTTATTTAAACTATATTTTAATAAAATATTTAATAAATAAATAAAATGTTAAAAGAAGTTAGTGGAGTGCAAACGACAAGTACAACTTGACATTTTCAAAGGTTGACCATATGTTACTTGTTGACATTGTTTGTAAGTCAGGACTACTTCAACAAAAATTAAGACGGAAAACGTGACAATTATTTTATTGTATTTCTTTGAATCTTTAAATTATTGCAAAAGAAGATTTTGAGGGAAAATTCCCATGACAAATGAAGTTATTAATTGTTTAATCAAACGGAATTGAACAAATTTAAAGAATGAAGAAGATATATGATAAATCAATGAAATAAATAATTTATTACGAATAAGGATTCGCATTTCTCGAACTAAACACATCAAAACTAATTATATATACCCTTATTTTTTCTTTTTCTTTTCATCTCATTCTCCTTTTCGCATTACTTTCTTGACACCATTATTTGGCCACCACCATGACCATCGTCTCCACCCCACTACCGCGGAAACTATCGTCGTTGCCGCATCACCGTCATTGCCACCACCTGACCACCACTATGCCACGTTTCACACTTAAAAATTGTGTTTTAAAAAAAATATCATTATTACTTGAAATCCGTACATTTCACTAACATACATTGCCAAAAACGTTTTTCCTGCAATCAGAGATTAACAGACTTAAGCCTCTGTTGGTTGGAGCTCACTGAGAATAATTATGTTAAAAGATAGGACCGTCTGTAGCTAACTCATTAGTTGAGTCTGTTATGCCAATAGTCCACAATTGAGATTATTAAAATCAAATTTTCTTTCTAATAAATAGAAACAAATACTGAGAATGAGATGTGGATAATTTTTTAAAGACATAAAAATAGAGAGATTGAACTATTTTTTAGTTAAATTATATGGATAAAGACAAAGAAACCATTGTATATTTATATGTGCGCTAATAGTATACTATTAGGGGACACAATGTGGTAATATGAGATCCCGGTGAACAAAACCCCGGCCGGGAATATGTCCCCTTAGAATTGGGAATTTTTATAATAATCAACATGTTATCAACAAATATTGATCTTTCTTTGGAATGAAATTAGTCAGGGATACCCAAGAAATTTTGGGTCGACTCCGACTGGCCTAAGTTGCTATCGTGTGTTACTTCTGTTAATTTGATGTTTCTTGTTTTATCTAATTATACAAGATTGAGCCAGAATACAAACATAAAACACATAAATATAATACATAGGAGGTCGTATGGTCATATTTCCACATACTTCTTAACTAGAAGTGCAACGGTGCAAGCTTTAAACATATTAACTATTGTTAATTAAGTTAAGGAAGCACGTATACTTCAATATAAAAGGTTACCAAGTTCTTAATTAACATTAAGTAACCATTACAAGTTAACATTTCTTAAGATGGTGGTCATAATCACATTTCTTTAAACATTTGTATATTATTTCTTTCTTTTTCCATACTCTATATTATATTATTTTATCCTCTTTGTTGGAATGGAAATATACTTTTCACACCTATCGTTTATATTTTAATAAATATATCAGAAATTTTTAAACTAAATTAAGATATATTTTTTTCTGTAATGCTGTTGAAGACATCTTGAAAGTTGAGTGATCATCAAAGTGTTGTCTGCGATTAAAAATGTTATCATGATTTCATATTGATAAGAGAGTTCATGAATAGAAACAATATAAATTCAACATATCATTGTCACAAACCAGATATAACATAATGGAGGTCTATGCCTCTTCTATCAAAGTTTTTGCTGGTCAGAAATCTCCCTTTGGGATGAAAAATGTTTTTAATAGTAAGGAATTTCATATATTTCCGGTATAAATAGGATTACACCATTGGCCTATTTTAGGATTACAACTGTTTTACAACATTTGAAATTTGAATAATAATATGATATCCTAAAATAGCATTGCAGTCAAAGCAGGAGGTTGACCAATGTTGAGACTAAATAGAAAATCATCGAACATAACTCATTGTAATGCTTTAGTGAAACGCCGACAAATTTATATATGGATGGTACATGAAAAGCGTATATGACCACATTTAACCTTCGCACGAACAAAGTGATGTCCATGTTAATGTGTTTTGAAATTAAGTTTGTGTTGAAAAGCATTGGTATAGGAGACAATATAGTGAAGATCTGGTTTAGCCAGTGTCAAACTGAAAATCCAACGTCCCTTTGACATATCGAATACTGTGTTTAGACAAATTCATGTTAATGGTACATGGTGCATGCATATGCATACAAATATATTGTACAACATACGTGATATTCGAGAGATTGAAAGTCAGGTACTGCAAAGCCCCGACAAGCCATCGATATTCAGTGTAGTAAACAATCAGGCTGCTATCAGATGGCATTTGTGTCAACTGATGTACCTGTAGGGTTACATAAACTCATGCCCACGGGGTTGATAATTTCTGCCGCATACTTTTGCTTGGGGTAACCAAGCCCAACAAGTGTTACCCGAAATGCCCAACCTTAACGGTTAAGATAATTTCAACCCTAGATTTGTACACAACCTTATATTATCAACTAAGTGCATTACACATATGTTATTGCAAATATACCTTTTTATGAAATAATCAAGCATATTACATGTAACACTAAACTAGTCCAGTGCCCAGTTATTATTATTATTATTATTATTATTATTATTAGTAACATATGGATTCCCTAGGCCCATAAGTTTTGGATTTCTTTTTTTATCTTTAGGCCCACCCAAATGAGATAAAACCTAAAATTGACGCACTTGAACAGCAGCTGACCACCGTCCGTCGGAGCTCAGAAATATGGCGGGACCCACTAAAGAAGCAGAGGTGATTGAGAATCTGAGGTCAGTGGTGTTTAAGGAGTCTGAGAGTTTAGAAGGCGCCTGTGATAAGATCAACGGCTATGATTTCAACCAAGGGGTTCATTATTCTCAGATTATTAAATCCCTTGTGTACACTGGCTTCCAAGCTTCTAATTTAGGGGATGCCATTGATACCGTTAATCAAATGGTAACTTACTTACTTGTTCATCTTTCTCACACTTGATCCAACATTATTATTTCAATTGAATTGGGCTGTTTTTTTGTGGATTGCTATTGCAGTTTCTAATAAAATATAAAAACTTATAAATAAGTAAGATACCAAGTCTTGAGTAATTAATGACTTATAAAATGAGATTTTGGAAGGGAAAAATATGAAAATCCGGTCAGATCACCCTGTTCGGGTTCGCCGTCCGGCCGGTTCAAACGAGAAGTGGTTCAGTAGGTATTACATAACCATCACCTTATGTATGACACTTGAAGCTAATCAATTTCAATTTTTTTTTTTGAATTTTGTACTAACATTTATACATAAAAAAACTATCAAACTAATTTCTTCTTATGTTTTTAAACTTTTAGATGTTTATCTGCATAGGTGTAGGTAATGTAGTTACACATGACTTAAACAAGTGTAGGCTATATAAGCGGAAATGGTCATAGTTTTTAATTTCAAAAGTGAAGTTTAAACGTCGCATTTCTGTGTATATTTGAGTTAGGTGCTCATTTTTTTAATTTCGAAATGTTTTTGAGAGTTTCAATTTGATGAATGAAGCTAGAGTGGAGGCTTTCTCACGAACGAATAGCTGAAGACTGCAGTGACGAGGAAAAGAATCCAACATATCGAGAGTCTGTCAGATGCAAAATCTTTTTAGGCTTCACTTCAAACCTCATTTCATCTGGTGTTAGAGACGTTATTCGGTATCTAGTTGAACATCATATGGTTAGTATTTCAAGGCATTATGATCATAAACATATGCATTAGCTCGATTCTCATGAACCAACTTCATTTTTTTTTATAATATGTTATTTATTTAGAACTTATGTTTAATTTATTAAAACAAGGTTGAAGTGATCGTCACAACAGCCGGTGGCATTGAGGAAGATCTCATAAAATGCCTTGGAGACACATACAAAGGTGATTTTTCTCTACCCGGTGCTGCCTTGCGTTCAAAAGGACTGAACCGTATTGGAAACCTGTTGGTGCCTAATGATAATTACTGTAAGTTTGAAGATTGGATCATCCCAATATTTGACCAAATGCTAGAAGAACAAAATACACAGGTATTTTATGTGTTCTGGAACTAAATAATAACTTTGAGTTTTAGATGAATATTAAGCTTTCATATATTATGTTCTATGAGCGATCAGTAAATTACTTTATTCTCTTTGTTCAACAGAATGTGTTGTGGACTCCATCTAAACTTATAGCCCGTTTGGGGAAGGAGATCAATAATGAGAGTTCATATCTTTATTGGGCTTATAAGGTAATCACATTTTACCCTGGTATCAAGCGCTTTGCGGTTTTTTTTCCACATTTTTTTTTTCATTTAACTTTATATTTTAGCAAAATTATAACTTCTATACAGTTTTGATATGAATAATGATCTCGCTTCTCAAACCAAATGCATGCATTTAAGTTATAGAACTGAAAGTAATTTGTGACAATTAAAGTTAGATTATTGGTTTTTTTGTAGAACGATATACCTGTCTTTTGCCCTGGCTTGACAGATGGGTCTCTTGGTGACATGTTATATTTCCATTCCTTTCGCAATCCCGGTCTTGTTGTCGACGTAGTACAAGGTGAGAAGAGTCTTCCTTTTTACTTTCTAGATCGAACTTAACACTAGGTGGATTTTACTTAATTCTGTTTTGAATAAGATTCACTTTAGATATTTGTTCATCTTTTACTATCCCAAAAGTAATCTCAGAAACTTTTAATGGACTTTAGAATATTTGCATCGTCAGCATAGAGAAACAATACCATTAATTTCTTACATTTTGTAACTAATACAATAAAAGTGTGCAATATGTCAATGCAAGTTCTTTACAAATCAATCCACTACTACCCTGTCCTGCATTTTATGACGAACAATTTTTCGCTTCATCTCTCACAACACACAAGAGAGAAGATCCTTAAATGACATTTATATAAGTTGTTAATCATATATGTCATAAAAAGTTGGGATGTGACGTTTATGACAAACCGAGCGTATAACAATTCCAGTTAAAAAGATGGGATGTGGGCTTAACAATGGAACTATTAGCCAAGTGCTTAGCGTTGGTTGCTTGCTCTGGTTAAGTCTTCGGAATCATCAGCAAATGATTCTTGAAGGTTGTTTGCTCTGGTAATGTCTTCGGAATCATCCGATTCCGATGTGATTCTTGAAGTCGGTCTTTCTTGCTCTGGTCAAGCAATCAGAATCATGGCAATAACAACTTATACTAATACCACAATTATATTATCATTTGTATTATTATTATTATTATTATTATTATTATTATTATTATTATTATTATCATTATTGTTATTATCATGATTAATGAATTCTTATGTATAATTTGTCAACTTTTTAAAACAGATATTAGGGCGATGAACGGTGAAGCTGTGCATGCAAACCCTAGGAAGACAGGAATGATAATTCTAGGAGGGGGGTTGCCAAAACACCACATATGCAATGCAAATATGATGCGTAATGGTGCTGATTATGCGGTCTTCATTAACACTGCTCAAGAATTTGATGGTAGTGATTCCGGTGCCCGTCCTGATGAAGCTGTCTCATGGGGCAAAATACGTGCTTCTGCTAAATCTGTTAAGGTAAATACAAGGACTCTGTTATTTCTTATGCCCTTAATGTCTTACTAATGCATTACTTTTAGATTTTTCCTTTTGGTAAAGTTCAATCTATAACCACCTCCTTGTGCATATAGCGTTATTTTTGGCTCCCGTTGTATTATGTTTTCGTCTTAATCATGTGCTTTACAGAAAGTCAATAATTACATATGTGCGCTGTGACTTATTTTATGAACACAGTGACAAAATTAGAGGATATTATGAACTCAAATAAATGATATTTCTTTAATAGTAAAATTGTTTTGAGCAAATCTCTGCAGAAATACACTTTATTTTTGAATAATTATCGTGCTCTTATTTCCACGCTAATTGTTCATGTTGATTGTTTGGTCCAGGTGCACTGTGATGCTACAATTGCATTTCCGTTACTTGTTGCCGAGACGTTCGCTGCAACGAGAGAGAAAACAACTAAGCCAACACCAAGTTCCTGATAAATCTATGTTACTCATTCATGTGCAGTATGATTGAAGTTTCACCATGTTTTAATGAGGCTGTGGTATGATATATATTCTATGGGAGTGATTTTTTCTTTATAATTTATATGTTTCTGTATTTGGTCACGGTGAAACTACAATATTAGTTTGGTTGGGTTCATATGCTCCCACTTTAATGTATTTAGATGATCTATTAAAGGTATAGTTGTAGTGGATTTTAGCTATTCAATAGTTTCATATTGTTGAACATAATTGCCTGACGGTACCATTACCATTACTGTTTTTACACATTAATTTGTAACTATTTTATAATTTATGATATCAATTTCCGGTGCAGTCAGAGACGGTGTTAATTTCATGGCACATGAACACCAAAATTCATTCTGAAATAGGCAAGAAAGCGTGTACAGAACCTTTTTGAATATTACTCGTTCAGAAAACAAAGACAAAATAAATGAAACGACATGGAGCCTTAACTCGAGCTCGCTCAGAAAAAGTCAAAGTCAATAAATGAAACGATCAACCTAAAGTCGAAGTAGACGAATGTCTGATAAGGGAGAACTAGACAAATGAATATGATGAGATGAGTTACTGAGTAAGTTCTCACAATCTCTCTACTCATTATAAAGACTTCGGTCGACAAACGGACCCCAAAACTGTCAACCCCCGAAACAGAGTCCATGACCCGCACGTTATTTATAGAGCAAACGGGACTAGTGTCAGTGTGTACTCGGGTCACACAAACAAGTACCACTCAGCAGCTAGCCCAAGCCTAAAGCAGCTGCAACAAGACCATCAGCTACCAGACCCGCTCCAAGCCCATTTGCCAATTATCCAACCCTCATTAACAATACAAGAACAAAGAATTGGAACTGAAAACATACAATATGTTGATTATACGAATTGAACTTAGATATATTTCAACACCCCCTTAGCATACATGAAACAAATATAACTTAAAAATAGTATATCAAACTAACTAAGCTTCATACAGGAAATTATTATTAACTTTTAACCCACTTTCAACTGTTAAAAAAAACCTTGAGAAACAATGGGTTTTCATTTTAAAAACAGACCAAAAAATATATAAAGAACATGTAGAACCATCAAGATTTGTAAAGAACCACACACAGAATGTATTACAAGAAATTGAACTCCTAATTAAAGGACACCATTATGTTCACAAAACAAAAAATAAAGAAAAATATATCAAGATATCTATGAAACAAATCAGACGAATACCGCTAAAAATCACATTCACATAAAACCAAACCAGATGTGTTGAAAGCCTTTCTGTAAAGAAAAGAATCATAAGATTTAGTAACATTATCATAAACATAACTGATACACAAAGATTCAAATATCATTAGGCTTACCGACTTCCTGTAACTTAATAGAAGAGGACAATCATACAACACATTATATGATAGTATAACATATATCATACACAAATCTGACCAAACAAATAGTCACAAAACTTTTAAGACAAAAACATGTCACAAGACATATATAATCTTTTTGTAACACTAGAAAAAGAGATAATAGAAGAACAAACTCCCATTAAGACATGAAGAAAGAATCACAAGATTTCAGTAGACTATCAGAAACATATATGATAAGAAAATAAAAGCTACACAACTTTAAAGAACTCAAAACCACGTCTGAAGACAAGACAAGTGAATAATTTAAAGACTAATTTGCCTGGATTAAAAATCTCTTACAACTTTACAAGGCAAGAAACATATAAGAAAAGAACTTGAAATAACATAAAGTATTATTTGAATCAAGCAAAAACATTTACAACTTTACAAAATATATTGAATTACACGATATATGAAATAACCAAATAACAGTGAGAGTAATATGTCATGGTTTGGTGGCACAATGACATAAACAAACTCTCTTAAACACCAAAAGATCCAATAAACACACAAAAAAAATTCCTTTAAAAATACTAATAAGAGTAATAAAATTTTTCATTTGATTTTTCCATAATATCAGACTATGAAGATAGGGGCATTGGATTTTAATAATCACAAACACAGGCTATTGATCGATAATAATCATAACTAAGTTTATGCCACTGATGGTCCCAAATTTTAAAAAAATGGCTCATAGTGGTCCCCGTTAAAAAAAACGCAATGACGATAATTGTTTTTTTCCAAATTTCAAATTAATTTTTAGGGCTTTTGATCGGAATGAGGATATGAGTCAATTGATGTAAAACTTAGCTCGAAAAGATGCTCCAAACGACTTGATTAATGTTTCAAATAGGATGTTTGAATTTCAAATTAACAAAAGTTAGCCGTTTGTAGCATCGTTTCTAGATAAGTTTTACATCAAACGACCAGTATTATCCGTTTGATCAAAAGCTCTAAAAAATCAATCAGTTTGACATTTGGTAAAACGTTAACGCCGTCAAGTTTTTTTTTTAACTTGGAACACTGAGAACCTTTTTTTTTTAATTTGAGAAAACCAATGACAATAAACTCAGATGTGACTATTCTCGACCAATAGCCTTAGTTGAGACTATTAAAATCCAACACACCCAAGAAGATATAGTGAATCATATCTTCATTTGAGTGCAAATTCATAATGTCGCTTGCACAAGAGAAAAACGTTTGAAGAAACGTGGATCGACTCACTGGTAGACGATCTACTTTCCTCGGGTGTGATTATGCTATTTCACCGATGGTTTTCTTGGATCTGGGTTCTTCCACCTACAAAATGAACAGCACCGTCAACTTACCCCTCAGAAAGGGACAGAGGGGTCCTCTTTGGGGTAACCCTCCGGTGTGAGAATAAGTGCTTGTAGGAGAAGATAATGTGAGAGTAAGGAAAATGGAGTGTATTGCTTAATAGCTGAATACTCTGTAATTGGATGTGATTGGATGTGATTGTCTGTGTTACTGGCTGTAACTGTGTAATTGAATGTGTCTTCCTTGTGGAGTTGATGTGGTATTTATAGTGCTAGGGTTTCCACTGATTGGGCTCAGCCTTGTTGGTCTCCTCCAATTGCTTTGCGCCACGTGTCCTTAGGGACACCTGGTGCTTTTTCATTGGTTGTAATCACGTGGTAGCACATGTGTTTTGCTGAGTTGTCCAACTTTCATTGGCAGCTGTCAACATCAGCATATTCTTATTCCTTAAAAAGATACCTTCTGGAAGGTTGTCTGACGTGCACAATCAAGGTTGCCCTAATCCTGATTTGGATAAGGACAAGGTTGATTATGTGCATGTGTGATATGCGCCTATCCTGAGGATGCGCGAGGTCTTCTCTTTATTCTCACGCGTAGATGTTTCATGCGCAGATGTGATATGCACAAGCATGTGATATGCGCCACACGCGGATGCGCCACGCGCAGATGTGAGCGTGAGCATATGTGATGCCTGAGCATGTGATGCATGAGCATATGTGATATGCGTGAGCATATGTTATATGCGCCATGCGCATAGGTTTTGGCTTTGTGCCTTCATAATGTCTTGATTTCAAGACTCTTGTCTATATCTTGTGGGTTGACCCGCCTCGCTCGGTGTTGAGGCGGGTACATACCTCTTCAAGCCCCCCCAGTCTAATGTGTGTCTTGTCTCGCGCGAGCGAGGTAAGACAGATATTAGACTTAATAGTTTGCTCTTTTAATAGGGTTTTGTCTTTTTCTTCTTATTACTCGTCGTTGCGCGAAATTCTATCCTTTTGGTTGAAAGCGAATCGTCCCTGTACGTGATGGAGACGTGTCAGACCTTTCGTGTGCTCGAGGTGCTACAGTTGCCTTTCGTGTCCCCTCACAGAGTGTCAGGAACACGTGTCGCGCTATCATTGGTCCGTTCCTGCGAGTGGTAGCGCGTGAACTCTGGCAACAGCTGTATTATTTCTTTTCGTGTCCCCTCACACAGTGTGATTGACACGTGTCGCGCTCGCGTTGGCTAGCACCTGCGAGTGGTGGCGCGTTGTGTCCGATCAGTATCAAATTTTCTCTCTCCTGGGCCTATAAAAACCAGCCCTTAAGAGTTTTTATTCTTCATCTTCTTGTTTATTATTCAGAGCTCTTTTCTTTCTTTGTATTCCGATTACCTTTGTTCTGCTTCCAGATATCTGTTCTTCAGATCATCCTTTGTCCGTTGTCACAGTTGTATGTCTGATAGCTCAGACAACACAATCTCCCCCATCCATTGCCGTGTGAAATCGTTAGTGATGTCGACGTTGAAGAAGACCGGCAAGGGGAAGAGGGCTGCTGAGGCCTCATCGGAGGAGGTAGGGAGGACCAAGGCCGTGAAGAGGTGGAATGAAATCCCCTGCAAACTGAGGCAGGCCGATCTTGACAGCCTTATCGCCTCTCAGGGTTTTCTCCATGTGTTTGGCTGCATGTTTCCTGGGGCCGGGCAAACGGCGGCGGACCCGCCTACCGGCTATATTTCCCTTTACTGCCATTTTTTCACCCACTGCAACCTTCGTCTTCCGATGACAAGGTTTGTGGGTGTACTGCTTAAGTTTTATGGGATTCATATATCCCAAGTCCATCCGTTTGGACTTGTGCGCATGACTCACTTTGAGTTCATGTGCAAATCCCAGCGCGAGGAGCCCACCCCTCGGCGCTTTCAGTTTTTTTATAAGCCCAAGATCCAAGATTCTTGGTTCTCCTTTATTCCTCGCAGTCAGAAGGTCAAGTGCTCCACTGTTTCATTTAAGAGCCTTCATGACTGGTCTGAGAGGTTTTTTTACATCAGGGCTGGTGTGATCCCCATCCGCATGACCATGCGCGCGATCTCTTCTGCGCCTGCGGATGTGGGTGTCCTCAAGAACCCAACTGGCGCCTGGGTTAATAAGCTGACCGCTGAACCATCCCCCGCCAAGAACATTTGTGAGGAGGCGCTGGTGGGGGTTGGTATGAGCAGGAGGTGGGCGGACAGCGCGACTGAGCCCGTTATCTAAGTTGACGGCTTGTGTAAGTTAATCTCATTGCTTTACTTCTGCGCGAATATAATTCGTTTTGCTGATATCATTTGACTTGTTTTGTGCAGTCACCAAGGAGTATATCCACGCCGCCTATGACGAACATATGGAGGGTGGCTCCGTCGCGCTGGGCGCTGGGGAGGTTGGCTTCCCCGATCGCTTCGATGACATGTTCATCCCTGTTGATCTGGGATTTCTTTTTGACAGCGATGCGCCTGGTAAGCCTTTGTACTTATGCATTTGCCTTTATAATACCAAATTTGGCTAACACTTTTGTTGCACGTATTGCAGATGAGCTCGAAAACTACGAGCTGGAGCTCGCGGAAGAGGAGGAGGAAGAGGAGGCGCCCCAACTAAAGCGTAAAGCTAAGGGGAAAACTGGCGTAGGGGCCAGTAAGAAACAGAAGAAAGATGATGCCCCTGTTGTTCAGGATCCTCCTGCATTGGCGAAGGGACCTGAGAAAACCCAGGTGTTTACCACCAAGGTTTCCTTGTCTTCCCTGCCTCTAAAAGTGGGCAGACCTCCTGTCCACTTGAGGTATGGTGGCGCTACCTCCTCCCTTCGCGCGGCGGAAAAGGGAAGCGGTGTTGCGCCTTCGACAGGTATACTTTTCTTATCCTTTGGTTATCTTTTATGCTTCTATGAGCGCGATTCTGATAGAATTACTAATGAATCTTTGCTCACTCAAATTTTTGTAGAGCCGGCGACCCTGGTGGACCAACCTCAGGCGCAACAAGGTGCCGAGGCTGCGCCGGAGGTCCCTTCGAAGTCCCCCGTTTTACCCTCAAAAAAGGGTAGAATGGACTTCATGGCGATGTTTGCCTCGCGAACGGAGTTGCGCCAAGGTATGTATTGCGCTTTTATTTTCTGACTTATTTCTTTTAGATCAAGTCATGAACATTTCTTTTTGTTGATTTTTTCATAGGAGTCATTGCTGGCGTTCAAGCTGCTGGCGGCACTCCTGGCGCCGGTGCCAGCGCCGCTGCTTCTGCTTCTGCTCCTGCAAGTGCTGAATCTCCCCTCATCGGGATTACTAAGGAGCAGGAGGCCGTTTTACGCGCCGACCTGGCGGCGTCGAGACCTCCCTCACCTCCTCCTGCGCACAGCCCTCCTCGCGAGACCGATTTTGGTTCTAGGTCGCAGGAGAAAAGGCCTGTTTCCGAGGAGGATGAGGAGTTTGAAGTTGAAGACTTCGACGGCGGCCGCGCCAGTCCTGCAGCGCCACGAGGCTTCGCGGCGGAGCCTTCTCGTGGGGCTGGCGCTGACTTTTCTGCTTCATCCCCGCAGGTATAGGTTCTTTTTTGCTCCGCTGCGCGGACTTCCATCTTAGTGTTTTGATGACTTAGATAATTACTTTGTTTTTGCAGGAAGCCGATCACATTTACCGCCCGAGATGGAATATTACTGAAGACAGCACATTTCAGTCCATGGGTGTGTGTGCGGAATTCTGGGCTCATGCTGTGCCTCCATCTGAAAGGAGGTTCCAGGAGAACCGCGCTCGCGACGACTTGCTCAATGATCATATGTTTGCTGGGTCGGCCTTCTTTGCTGCCTCCCAAGAGCTTCGCTATGATTACGTAAAAGTACGTGATGCTCTTGCGGAAGCCAAGCAAGAGGCTAAGGTGTCTGCTTGGCATCTTTCTGATGCTCGAGAGAGAGCTGAGAAGCTCCAAGCAGAGCTCAGTGAGAACAGAGCAAGTGCCAACAGCGCCTTCGTGAAGCGCGGGCATGAGCTTCAGGCTGCGCGGGAGAAGCTACAAGCGGCGGAGGCGGACGCGGCCAAGTACGCGCGCAGAGCGCGCGACTTGGAGCTGGAGGCGGAGGCGCGTGACCAAGCTCTTGTCCAGTCTATAACTGAGAAATCATCGCTGGAGAGTGAGGTTGCGCGCCTGAAGAAGGAGCTGGCGGCCGCGCAGGCCGATAAAGATGAAGCCTTGGCGACGGCAGCATCTAGCCAGGAAGCACTTGATGCTGCGCGGGCGGAAAAGGAAGAAGCCTTGGTGGCAGCAGCGTCCGACAAAGAGGAGCTGAAAAAGACTAAGGAAACTGTTGAGTTGTTAAACTCTCAGGTTCCTGCCCTCGAGACGTCTGTTGCTTCCCTCGCGCAGGATCGCCAATGGCTAATCTCACAGGGCATGACTCGTTGCGCTTACGCGATGAAATACTCAGACGAGTTCCAGGCCCTTGTGATGGATTGCAACGCTGCCGCGCGCTTGGTGGGTCGAGCTGAAGGGTTTACGGATGGCTATGAATATGGCATGTTGAAGAAGAACCCATCCGAGTACCCTTATCAGAGCGACGTTGCCTGCGCGGACATGGCCGCGATGGGGGAGAAGTATATGAATACTCCCATTCCCATCCTTGCGCAGGTATTTTAACCTTAATGAGATTACCTTGAGTTATTTTCTAAGTCTTTTTGTACTCATATTTTTCCTTATGATTTGCAGATATCCGCGCTTGCTGACCAGCCCGATCTCGTCGCGCTAAAGAAATTACTTGACGAGTGCGAAGGGGCTGGCGGCGGCGATGATGGCGCGGGGAATGCTGGCGTTGCTAGCGGCTCTGGCGTGGCCAAAGGATCCGCTCCTGACACTGTCGTGATAGAAGACTCCATTCAGGATGAAGAACTTGACTATGGTCAGTTTGGAGATGACGAGGAGCAGGCTGCGCCAGATGCTGAGGGCGGTGATGAGGATGATGAAGAGGCTGATGTCAACATGGAGACTTGAGAAGCCCTTCATGTTTTTTATTTTTATTTGTAGTTTGTATCTCATCTTGTAAACTTGTAAATTTCAATGCTTTGGAATGAAATGTTGTTTTTCCATTCTTCGCATCTTGCGCATTTCCCATTCATCTCTTTATATTGAATGCTTGCTTGTTGAATTTAAGATATGCTTGCACGTTGAAATAAGAACAAGGTTGTAAGGAAATTATTATACTTAATCCTTGTCATATTGTAAGTGATTTTGCCATATCTTGATTATGTTGACACGTGTCTTGGCGTTTCCATTATTCCTCTTTTGCGCGACGTTATCGCGCATTATGGAATTATGAGTTTTTTTTTAGCCTTTACGTGTCAATGTGTTACTCAGATATCCATTACAATTTTATGCGCGACCTCGACCTGAGACCTTAACAACTATGTTTTGGCATTTGCTTTGCCTTAGTTGTGTTTAGGTATTTTATGGTCAGGCTGCGCAGCATGTAGGATGGATGTTGTGAGTTATTTGAGCTAAGGCTCACGTTATTGGGCTAAGGCCCTGAGCTAAGGCTCATAATTTTGGGCTAAGGCCCTGACGTTTAAGAGTTAAGACTCGTTAACGCGTTTTTGAGCTTGAAGCTCGCGCATGTATGTTTTACTTCGTTTTATTTTGTTTTGATGTCAATACAATGTTGTCATATTGCTCAAAATTAATAAAGGGAAGTGTGAAACATGTATGCAAAAGGTAATGGAATCCACATTAAGAGAAGATAGCGCGTAGCATGTATGTTTTACTTCGTTTTATTTTGTTTTGATGTCAATACAATGTTGTCATATTGCTCAAAATTAATAAAGGGAAGTGTGAAACATGTATGCAAAAGGTAATGGAATCCACATTAAGAGAAGATAGCGCGTATCATTATTCATAATGGCTTAAAAAGCCTTGATTACAAACTTGACAATTTTTACATGAAACATTTTCTAAGTTGTGCTGCGTTCCACGCGCGCGGGATCTTCTTTCCATTCAAATCTTTTAAGGCGTATGCGCCTTTTCCCAATTCTTCCAATACTTGATAAGGTCCCTCCCAATTGGGGGACATTTTTCCCGGGGGTATCGCGCGGCTAGCTTCATTGTTTCGAAGGACAAAGTCATTTTTCTTGAAGTGGCATTCTTTCACGCGCTGGTTGTAATATTTTTCCAGCTTTTTCTTGTATTTGGCTTCACTGATGATAGCCGCTTCTCTGCGCCCTTCAAGTAAGTTGAGATCCAACCTTCTTTCGCGCTCGTTATCAATCTTGCTCATCATGAGCACTCTATGGGATGGGCACCCAATTTCTGCTGGAATCATTGCCTCTGTTCCATAGGTTAGGCTGAACGGGGATTCGCCATTGCTGGTTTTGCTTAATGTCCTGTGTGCCCACAGGACATTAGGTAGCTCTTCGACCCAAGAATGGGATTCTCCCTCTAACCTTTTCTTCAGCCCATTCAGCAAGCTTTGGTTAGCGCGTCCACTTGGCCATTCCCCTGAGGGTGATAAACCGAAGTGAAAATTTGGTTGATGCGCAATTCCTTGAGCCAGCTGGATATCTTCTTGTCAGTGAATTGCTTACCATTATCGCTCACAATTTCCATGGGCAAGCCAAAACGGCATATGATGTGGCTCCATATAAACTGCTTCATCGCTTCGGCTGTGATTTTTGCTAGTGGCTTGGCTTCAATCCATTTTGTGAAATAGTCTACTGCCACTACCAAAAATTTTACTCGCCCTTGCGCTTGCGGAAGGGGACCCACAATGTCGATTGCCCATTTGTGGAAAGGCCATGCAGAGGTCACTGGAATCAAGTTGTTCTTTGGCCGCATGGTGTTTGGCGCATAGCTCTGACATGCTTTGCATTTTTGGATCTCTTTTAGAGCGTCCAAGTACATGCCTGGCCAATAGTAACCTGCGTTCATTGCCTTGGCAACCACCATGCGCGGGCCAGCATGTATTCCACAGATTCCTTCATGTATCTCTCTGATCACATAACTTGCTTCCTCAGCATCTAGGCATTTCATGAGTGGCCCAAGATAAGAGCGTCGATATAATGTGCCATCAAGGAGTTCATAGTTTTGCGACTTGTGTCTTATCTTCCTCGCCTGTGCGCGATCATTTGGTACCTTTCCCTCCTTCAAGAATTCCATTATTGGAGTTATCCATGATGAAGGGGTTGTATGAGTTACAAGGACACCACCGACGGGTTGCTCATTACTTCTACCCTGACATCTTTGCCAAAGTGATCAAAACTGGTTGATGCCATCTTACTCAGCGCGTCTGCAGATTTGTTTTCACTGCGCGGAATATGAATGATTCTGAAGCAGTCAAATTGCTCGATGAGCTTTTTCGCCTGCTTTAGATATAGAGGCATGGTGTTCTCCTTGGCATCATAAAGGCCATTGACCTGTGCTGCTACCAAGTATGAATCAACATGGGCCTCTAGCTTTTTAACACCGAATTTGTGCGCGATGCGCAGCCCAGCCAGCAGGGCTTCATACTCAGCCTCATTGTTGGTGCTCTTGAAGTCCAACCTGATGGCATAAGTATATTCATGATTCTCTGGATCCACCAGTTTGAGACCTGCGCCGGACCCTTCGTTGTTTGAAGCTCCGTCAGTGAACAATCTCCAAACATTTTCTTCATCATTGGCTCGCGGAGGGTCTACCTCGCGCTGAGCCTCTTCAACTCTTCCTTCGGGGATTTCAGCGATGAAATCAGCTAAAACTTGCCCCTTTATTGCTGGACGGGGCTTATAGGCGATCGTGTGTTCACCTAATTCCAGGGCCCATTTTGTCAGCCTTCCCGAGAGCGCGGGGCGCCGCAAGACTTGCTGGATGTTGTAACCAGTCAGAACTTCAATGGGATGACCATTGAAATATCTGTGAAGCTTGCGCGACGCGTGTGTTAGTGACAAAACTAACTTTTCCATGATGGAGTAGCGCGTCTCAGGATCTGTCAGCACCCGACTCACATAGTATATTGGCGTTTGGATTCCCTTGCGATCCACCAATAATACTGCGCCGATGGCGCGCTCTCCTGCTGATAGATACAATGTCAAAGTTTCACCAGGAAGTGGAGCTGTGAGCGCGGGCAGATTTATCAAACATTCTTTAATCTCACTGAAAGCTTGCTCGGCCTCAGGAGTCCATTTGAACTGGCTTTTCTTTAAGCAGTTTCTCAATGTATTGACAAATGGGGTAGATTTGCTTGCATGGTTCGCTAGGAACCTGTTGATTGATACCAATCTACCATTCAGCTTCTGAACTTCTTTCATGGTGGATGGCGAGGGCATGCCAAGGATGGCCTCCACCTTTTCTGGGTTCACCTTGAAACCATCCTTGGTGACCATTACACCTAGAAATTTTCCCTCTTGTACGCCGAAAGTACATTTGCTCGGATTGAGCTTCATGTTAACTTCCTTTAGGCGCCCAAGGGTTTCCTCGATGTCTTTGAGCATTTGTTTTTCCTCCCTGCTTTTGATCACCAAATCATCCACATAGACTTCTAGGTTTCTTCCAATTTGCTCGCTGAAAACGGCATCCATAAGTCTTTGGTATGTGGCGCCCGCATTCTTCAAACCAAAGGGCAATTTTGTGTAACAAAAAACACCCTTGTCGGTTCTGAAGGCAGTCTTGTCCTCGTCTTGTGGTGCCATTTGAATCTGGTGATAGCCCTTGTAGGCATCCAGGAAACATTTGAGCTTGAATGGCACCACGGAGTCCACCTTTGCGTCGATGTTTGGGAGGGGGTAACAATCTTTTGGGCATGCTTTGTTGAGGTCTTTGAAGTCTATGCACATCCTCCACGACCCGTTACTTTTCTTTACCATCACAGGATTGGCTACCCATGTCTGGTATCGTATCGGGCAATACACTCCATTTTCCTTACTCTCACATTATCTTCTCCTACAAGCACTTATTCTCACACCGGAGGGTTACCCCAAAGAGGACCCCTCTGTCCCTTTCTGAGGGGTAAGTTGACGGTGCTGTTCATTTTGTAGGTGGAAGAACCCAGATCCAAGAAAACCATCGGTGAAATAGCATAATCACACCCGAGGAAAGTAGATCGTCTACCAGTGAGTCGATCCACGTTTCTTCATTGGCGCAATCCGTGGTTACAACGGCAACAAGATCTCATCAGATCTATAAAAAAACAAATTTTCACCATGGCTTCTGGTGCTCGTAACGTCGATCAAGTTCTGGAGGATATTGAACGTGAGGATGTTAATGAGGGACAGCAGTTGTCCATCTTTCATTGGCAGCTGTCAACATCAGCATATTCTTATTCCTTAAAAAGATACCTTCTGGAAGGTTGTCTGACGTGCACAATCAAGGTTGCCCTAATCCTGATTTGGATAAGGACAAGGTTGATTATGTGCATGTGTGATATGCGCCTATCCTGAGGATGCGCGAGGTCTTCTCTTTATTCTCACGCGCAGATGTTTCATGCGCAGATGTGATATGCACAAGCATGTAATATGCGCCACGCGCGGATGCGCCACGCGCAGATGTGAGCGTGAGCATATGTGATGCCTGAGCATGTGATGCATGAGCATATGTGATATGCGTGAGCATATGTTATATGCGCCATGCGCATAGGTTTTGGCTTTGTGCCTTCATAATGTCTTGATTTCAAGACTCTTGTCTATATCTTGTGGGTTAACCCGCCTCGCTCGGTGTTGAGGCGGGTACATACCTCTTCAACGTTCAAGACATTAAAAATACTCTATAATAATAAGACTAGTTTAAAAAACACATGAAGCACACGGTTCAACTAACCCGAAGAATCTGTGTACTATTTTAAAGAAATAAGACACGTGTCATATTAAAAAATAAATCATGTCCTTTCAAGAGCATAGTTAAGAATTCTATAGATTCACCACAAGATATTAACCCAAAGAATTAGTTTAATATTTTCAAATAGCCATGTTTTACTTTTGAACAAACATTTTTAATAATAGAAAGAAAACTTACAACATATTTGAAGCTTTACGACGAAAATAAAACTTACAGGTGTTTCATGACCTATTTGCAAATCATGGTTTAGCAAAAATAAATAAATAATAATAAAATGGTTTTGACAGAGTTGGATAATCATCATGCAACTAATCGATTTGCTTTGAAGTTTTTTTTTAAACTACAAGTATTTATGTATCAGGAGTTTATTATCCTATTAGTTTCAGGGGCGGACCTAGTATATAAATAGGGTCAACCTCCGCTATTCTTCAACTTTTCATCGGTAGTACAAACTTTTATATGTTTTGATCGATTTTTGTATTTCGCTATCCCTAAAAAATATAACGTCACCCCTGCTTGTTTAATACTCAGCCAAATTAAAGCCGAAACCAATTAAAGCCCAATCAAGTTTAAGCACACACTAAGTAAAACCATTTGTTTGTTTTACCCTTATGCTTAAACGCTTGGTTTAGGCCGAATATTATCATTCAACAAAACAAAATTTCATTCAGCCGTGTGACTTACACCCCACACTGCCCCGACCCCCTTCATGCTGCAGCCGAGTAACCAACGATCGATGCTCCTTCAGTCCTCACTCCCTCGTCCACAGTTTGAATTCTACTTGTTCAATTTAGGTACTCTTTTACTTCTACCTAAAATTGTAATTGTTTATTTGTTTATATAAATTGTTAATTTGGAATTGTTTATGGGCAATTATATGATTTTTTTTTAAAGTTAACTTCTTTTTGTTTTTGTTGTCTATAGGATTTGAACACAAGACCTATCTCTCAAAACCTAGGTGTTTTAAAGGTTTTGTCTTTGGCAATTAGGGATCACCAAATTGGTAGCAATTGAATGATTGATTATGGTTGTTGGATATTCGGATAATATAAATTGGAAATTGTAATTGATTAGGGATATAGGGTTTATGTGTAAATTGAAATTGATTATGAATTTATGGTTTAAATTTTGTCCTTTTAAAAATTAGGGAACTTGGAAGATTAAACAAGTCTTATTAGCAACATTTTTAAATGAAAATTACAAGAAAATGATGATATCGGTCCAAAGGCAAGTTAAAAAAAAATCCGGTTATCGTATGAAAAACGGTAAAAAAAAATTTTTGTTACATTATATGAAATACGGTAAAAAATATATTTTTGAACGTTACCCATGATAAAAAATATATTTTTGAACGTTACCCATGAAATTATGGTCTAGATCCGTCACTGACTAATTATTTATTAGTTAACCAAGTTTCAAAAGTGTTCTAATTATGTCACTCAACTTTAAAAAGTGTTTCAATTAAGTCACTCAATTTTCATATTTTATTAAATTTAAGCTTTCAACATGTTTTTTTAGCGTTTTTCATTTTTGTTTCACATAGGAAATCTTTTTATCTTTTTTTTATGTTGATGTTGAGTAGAGACGTGGATTTTATTTTTTATTTTTGAATTTTAAAATAATTAACGATTTTTATTTTTTTTTAAATATAACTACATATATTGCAAATTACGACACCCACATCTTATCCTCCATTTCTTTCTTGACACACACAAAAATCGGTGAGACTTAATTTTGAAGATTTAGTGACCCAATTTGAAAAAAATATACATAATCGAATGACTTAACTGAAACACTTTAAAATTTGGTTACTATTCTTTGAAATATTTTCCTCTTTACCAAATATGGAAAATGACAATCGAAACATCTGACGTTGACTATAATGGCCAATGCCAAAATAGTACGACCAATGAAAGAGAAAAATTTGAAATATATTAACGAAATCCATGCGTTGTTACCTATGTCGTCACATTGAATCAATGCCTAAATGTTTCCTGTGATGAAACTTTAATTGGAAAAATAACTACATTTTGGATACGTAAGAACAAAACGAACACAATAGCCGATTTAACAAATATTTGATATATATTTTGACATTTATTATTCAAAATATGATTCAACATCAAATATACGTGAGTCAATGAAAACCACAACTAATAATGGCTGTAGTAGAAATTCAATTCTACACTTGATTAATAATGTAAGAAATGATCGATTATGTTAAACGGGCTCGAGATAGCACCCCAACTAGGAATCCTACCCTAACTGGTTTCTATTTCGATTGTGTTCACCTCTCTACAGACCGGTTTCATACCCGACCTGGTTAATTGAAACTTGCTTGGACTAGAGGTGCACAAATCGGTTTTTTTAAAAAAACCGGTTCGGTTATTAACCGGACCCGTTTTTTTTGGTCCGGAAAAAAACCGGTTCGGTTAATAACCGGACCGGTTAATAACCGGTTTTTGTATCTGAAAACACTAACCGGTCTAACCGGTTAGGACCGGTTTAAGAACCGGTTAGAACCGGTTAATAAACCGGTTTTTTTATTAACCGGTTTTTTAATAACCGATCTAACCGGTTAACCGGTTTTTTTTTTTTTTTTTTTTAAATAACCATTATTTTTTCACAGTATAAACAAACCGGTAACTACAAGGCAAACCGGTAACTACAAGGCAAAACGGACTGACTCCATTCTTTGCTTTCGTTGTTAGGGTTCTTTGCTTGGAAGATTAAAAACACATAACTTTCATTTATAGCTTTTACATTAAAAATACAAACATTAAATCGTTATCGCATATTCGTAACTCAAAAATACAAACATTAAAGAATGCTTAGACACGATTACATTAACAACTTGCTGTTTCTTACTCATTATTTTCTTCGCTACCCGATCCCGAGCTATTCCTTAGGTAATCGTCGTACGCGGCTTCTTCATCGGTCATTGGTTGAGTGTGTTCTTGATTGACCTCGTCTTCATACAAGCCCGCCTCATAATCCATTTCCCCCTCGAGTGAGCGTTGATGTTGTGCCCTATCTAAAGAGTCCAAGTAATCCTTGTAGCAAATCGACATCTCTACAGCTGGTGGAGTGAGTCGAGTCCTCCTAATCGATATAACCCTGCCAGAAACAGAAAAAGCAGACTCCGAAGCTACCGTGGAAGCTTGGACCGTTAGTAAATCTTTGGCCATGGCGGCGAGGATCGGAAACTCATCCTCCTTACCTCTCCACCAAGCCAGCAAATCAAGACTTCTAAATTCATCCGGAGTCATGTGTTTCACAAAGTTGGTAGCACCATACCTTCCAAGTTCACTGCTTGGGGTGTTTACCTTTTGACGTTTACCGGCGTCTTCCCAAATCATGTAGTACATCCCCATTTCAAGGTCGGTTTGGGATTGGGATTGGGCAACAGCTCTTAACGAGTCATGAATTTGGGAAGACGACCTGTATTTTGTAAGGTAAACATCATACATGTTAGACAAGGTGGTGTTGAAAGCATTCTTTAAAGTTTGGTTATAATAGGGGTTTTGATCGTCGTTTAACTCTAGCTCATCACAAATTTTTTCTATTAAAGCTTCAACACCACCAACATTGATGCAAGGGTTTAACGCAGCAGCACATGTCAAAACAGCGGGTAGTTGTTGAAAATATTTTCTAAATTTTTCTTTCATTTTTACACCCATATCAAAATAAGGTGCACCCCTACAATGAAGTTCACTCAACTTTGTGCACATGACAGCAATTTTTGGTAAAGCAATGGGGCTTGTTGGATAGTAAACCCTGGATAAACTAGTTGTGCAAGATTTAAAAATTTGAAGGACCTCCGTAACGATCTCAATTAATAACCAGTTTCTAGGATCGTACGGTGCACATTTACCCCTATTTGACAAAATTTGATGAAACGCAACTAGTGATTCTTTTTGTTGGATGGCTTTCTCAAACATATCACAAGTCGAGTTCCATCTTGTTGGACAATCCCAATTTGGCCCCAACCATTGACAATTAGCTTCTACACAAAATTTTTTGTATCTTGAAAATGTTTTATTGTTGCTAAAAACATCTCGTAACATTCTTTTAAAATTGTTTCTTTGCGTTTCGATCACGTTTAACCCATCTTGCACGGCCAAGTTGATAATATGTGCAATGCATCGGCTATGAAAAAACGCTCCATCACAAATAGGTTTATACTTTAATTTTAAATGGCCAACCGCGGCCGTATTGTTGGACGCGTTATCAAACGAAATTGAAAAGATTTTATGTTCAATCTTGTATTGTCGAATGACTTTATCCAAGAGTTTAAAAATATTTCTACCCGTGTGCGGGTAATCAAACAATTGAAACGCAACGTTTCGTTTCATCATTTGCCACGACTCGGGGTCAACCCAATGAGCCGTCACACAAATGTATGAGTCGGGCGAACCATTAGGTACCGACCACACATCTGTTGTTAAGTTTACACCAGTTTGTAAGTTTGAAAAGTATGAAATTAGTTCGGATTTAGCGTTTTTCCATGCTTTAAGACAATCTCTTCTAAGGGTCGAACGACTTACGTGTTGGTAGCGTGGTTGAACATACTTTTGCATCATCTCCGTGAATTGAGGGTTGTCGAAGTGGTTGAAAGGAAGTGTTTGTTGAATCACAAAGTTTGAAAACTGTTGACGTACCGCTTCAAGGTCGTACGTAAACACCGTTCCTTGATTCGTCATCTCCGGCTGCGAACTACTTCCCGATTCGTCCTTCAAGGCCTTGCAAAAGGGCCTTTGTACATGCGCTTTTAAAGTGGAGTTTGCATCTTTGCCATAAAACTTCAAACAATGTTTGCATCGAGCTTTTTGGCTACCGTTAGACATTTCGCATAGGTCGAAATGTTGCCAAACATCTTGGTTTCGTTTCGTGGGGATGACCCGAACGATCGTTTCTCCCGTGTTCGAGGCACCCATGTTGACGGATGAAGCAGCACTTTGGGAGGCCATGATAATCGACTACGAAATAAGAGCGTATGGAGTGGTAATGTGGTATAATTGAGCGTGAGATAACAAAATAATCGCGTATGAAATAAACGTTTAGAGCGTTTGGAGCGTTTGGAGTTGTATAATCGAGTGTGTTCTAACCAATACCCAACCTAAACTATATATAGATGTTTGTGGGGGTAAAATGGTAAAAAAAAAAACGGTCAAAATTGAAAAAAACGGCTATATAGCCGTTTCACAACGGAAATAAACCGGTTTTTAACCGGTTACTAAAAAACCGGTTAACCGGTTTTTCTATAACGGTCATAAACCGGTTTATAAAAAAACCGGTTAACCGGTTTTTTAGTAACCGGTTATTTAAAAAAACCGGTTTTTTTATAACCGGTTTGAAAACCGGTTTGGGCTCTAAAAAGTATAACCGATATACAAACCGGCGGTTTGTAAACCGGTCAAACCGGTTTTTTAAATAACCGGTTTCCGGTTTAAACCGGCAAACCGGTTCGAGGACCGGTTTTTTTGACCACCTCTAGCTTGGACCTCCTTTGACGGTACCCAAAACCACTTTCAACCTAATTAATACCGGTTTAATGCACCTCTACCCATGCCCATGGCCCCAACGTGTTTGGATATTTTTATGTTTAGTTATATCGCCAGTTTGGCTTGGCTTGTTTTTTAGTTTACATGAGTAATGTAAAACCAAAAATCGCATCTTTGAAGATAAGATCGAATGGAGATTTTAATATATTGGCCGTTCAATTATTATAAGAAGATAGAATGGAACTTCTAACACATGCAAAAATATTAAAAAATAGTTATAGCACGTTCCCAAAAAAATAATAAATACCCATGTGATTGTGGTAGTGTACGTGACACAGCAACAACAGCTCAAAGTTGGCGAAATGGGTGAATTAGCTGATAATGAAGCAAAGACGATTGAGAATTTGAGATCTATTCTCTTTAAGGAGTCGGAGAGTTTAGAAGGCGCTTGTGTGAAAATCAATGGCTACGATTTCAACCAAGGGGTTAATTATTCACACATTATTAAATCCTTGGTTTCGACCGGCTTCCAAGCTTCTAATCTCGGTGATGCCATTGAAACCGTTAATCAAATGGTAAGTTAATCTATGTCACACTTACTCCTACTTAATTTTAACACATTAGATGAATATATTGGATGCTCATTACTAGGTTGTTATATTTGGTAACGAGTTTGATTATTCGCTTTGAAAAGGAAAGCTTGTGTATGTATATGTAGCACTAGCGGACACAAGAATTTTCGGTAGGGTAAAGTATGGGTTGGGTAAAAACGCGAGTCGTGTAGAGAAAAAAAAGTGTTAATAAAATAATATTAAAATGTTAAATATTAGTTAATGAATACAGTTTTGTTAAATACAATAGAAAAAAACTTTGTTCGATCTCTACACATTCATCAAAATAAAAATAATTTAAGCGTATAAGGAACATAGATAAGGGCGAGAAATATAATATCAAATTGATTTTAACTAGAAAGAATTTCATAACTCCTAATGAAAAGCCCTATAACAAAGAAAGAGTCGATGCAAACAAATAAGTTACTAACTATTTAACGCTATAGGTAAACTATTAAATAAAAAAGATTAATTCAAAACCAAAACCGAACAACAACATTTTTTTACCACGATTGAAATATAATGAATAACGAGGCCGTTGCAAGGTGCTAAGAACTCTAAGGAGGAAACAAATTACAAGTTCATAATGTCAAATTTACACCAAGACTCTCAATCTAACTATGTAAATGGGATATGTTTTTGATCCACAATAGGCTTAAAATCTTTATCTCTTCAAGTAACGATGATTTGTTTGATGGTTTGATAACAAACAGATAACTATTGAAGCAAAAGCAATAGGTTAGATTGAACTACATACTTGATAAAGGTTACAAACAGAAGTTAAATATGAAAAGAACTCAAACGACTAACAACTAGAGAAATAGGCAACCCTAACAACATAAAGATTAGCCCGTTTATTTTTTAAATTTAAATAACATAAATAAAACTTGTAATAGATCCTTGTATGCATGCAGTTCACGTGAGGAGTTTGGAACATATTTTATCATTTTCACTTGCGTTGCTATTGTCTGTTTACTTGTTTTCAGCATAGTTATCTTAAAAAAGGGACTAAACTAAACAACTATTTCAAAAGCATTAAAAGTCATTAAGAACAAATAGATCTTACAAAATTGAAAGAATTGAATTGGAGGAGAGTAAAGTTAACTTTGTTTTGTCGGATCCTTTCATGGTAGCGGCGCAGCTTGTCGCCCGTTTGCTTGCCACTTTTTTGTAAACGTTTTCTAGAAATGGAAGATATTTTATATATATATAAAAAAAAGACTTACACACATGTATATGTTGTATAAACAAATACATTTATATTCATATATTTATTTAGACAAGACAAATAACCATTATTTCTTTCATTTTCTTCTATTTTGTAGTTTGGTTAAGATTAAAAAGTAAATAATTGTGTGTTATCGCAATATTTAGTTTTCTACATATATAGCTCGGTGTTATGTATAATTTTGAGAGTTTCAATTTAATGATTGAAGCTAAACTGGCGGCTTTCTCATGAGGAAATAACTAAGGGTTGTAGCGAGGAGGAGAAAAACCCAACTTACAGAGAGTCTGTCAAATGCAAGATTTTTCTAGGGTTTACTTCAAACCTCATTTCATCTGGTGTTAGAGACACTATTCGGTATCTAGTTCAACATCATATGGTTAGTATCTTCAGGCTTAATTTAAGGCCATCAATATGTATAAGTTCATTCACAAGGAAATCAAATTCAAAGTGAAACACTATATATTTATGATTTGGATTTTAGACATAATAAGTCAAATTTAAATTGTTCTTATAAATTTTTTTGGAACTTATGCTTAACTAAAACAAGGTTGAAGTGATCGTGACAACCGCCGGTGGCATTGAGGAAGATCTCATAAAATGCCTTGGAGA
The DNA here is from genome assembly GCF_021521415.1 of Bidens hawaiensis. Taxonomy (NCBI): domain Eukaryota; kingdom Viridiplantae; phylum Streptophyta; class Magnoliopsida; order Asterales; family Asteraceae; genus Bidens; species Bidens hawaiensis. Next base: position 103,063 of record NW_027492430.1, on the reverse strand, counting down.
CACATACAAAGGTGACTTTTATCTACCAGGTGCCGCGTTGCGTTCAAAAGGACTAAATCGTATTGGTAACCTATTGTTGCCTAATGATAACTATTGTAAGTTTGAAGACTGGATAATGCCAATACTTGACCAAATGTTGGAAGAGCAAAAGACACAGGTATTATATGTGCAACAAAACTAAATAGAAGTTTTGTGTTTAGTATTGATGAATCTTAAACATTTATCAATTATCTTTACTGAGTAGTAGAAATTTATACATCATTTTGTTTATTCATTAGCACATTTTATGGACGCCATCAAGAGTTATAGCACGCTTGGGGAAGGAGATCAATAACGAGAGTTCATACCTTTATTGGGCATATAAGGTAATCAGTCTTCACCCAATTACAAGTTAGTTATGTTTGTTTTTGTGACCTTTTTTATTCAACTTTTCATTTAACAACGCTATAACTTTTATTAAATTTATAAGGCTGATTGTATCTTTTGATCATATATATAATGATCTCACCTCTCAAATAAAAAAAAAAACCATATATTTTTCAATATAGAACTGATGTAATTAAGTTGTTTGAAATTCAAAGTTTGATTATCGACATTTCTTTTTATTGTAGAACAATATTCCTGTCTTTTGCCCTAGCTTGACAGACGGATCTATAGGTGACATGTTATACTTCCATTCCTTTCGAAATCCCGGTCTTGTTGTCGACATTGTACAAGGTGAGCATATTTTCTCATTTTGACTTTCTTAGATCAAGTTTAACACTAAGTGAAAAATATAGAACTTTAAACTTTCATTCAAACTTGATTAAACAATTAAGGCCAACAGAAAATATTTAATTTAGTTCTAAATAAGAATTATTAGATATTTTCTCTCTTTTAGTGTGCTAAAGAAAACCTGTTACAACTTTTGCAAGGTTAGCATAGAGAAACATGACCAGTAACTTCTTTAATTCTTAACTAATAGTCTAATACAACAACGATGTGCAATATGTCAATCCAAAATTCTTACAAATGAAATCAGGTAAACATTAAATCAATCCAAATTTCTAACAAATGACTACAAGGTTTTAAATTATTTGAAAAACTATCTTTACCTCAAATTCTCAACTTGTTAATATATATCACAAAGTTATTATTATTATCTTGACCTTCAATTATGTGTATAATCTGCCAACTTAATTATTTAACAGATATTAGGGCGATGGACAATGAAGCTGTGCATGCAGATCCTAGGAAGACAGGAGTGATAATTTTAGGGGGAGGGTTGCCAAAACATCACATATGCAACGCAAATATGTTGCGTAATGGTACAGATTATGCGGTCTTCATCAATACTGCCCAAGAATTTGATGGTAGTGATTCCGGTGCACGTCCTGATGAAGCTGTATCATGGGGCAAAATACGCGCTTCTGCCAAATCTGTTAAGGTAAACACATGGACTTTGTTACTTTTTATGCCCTTGATGCCTTATAAATGTAATACTTCCCTTTTTTCGGTTCTTGCCATGTTGTATGAGATATTTTAGGTGATCGATGCTTAACCGATGTTTTCAATCATGTTCCTTTCGTTATATACTTTGACCACAAAGTCAAAGATTGCATTTCTAATGTTGTGAGAAGATATATAGTTTATGAAACATAGGAGCAAAATAAAAGAATATTATAAACTCTACTACATTATATTAGAATATCTCTAATGGTAAAACTATTGCATTAATATGTATATTGTTGAAACTTAAAAAAATGTAATGTTGCAATTAATTTGCAACATAGAGAATACATATTATTTACATAACTGATTACTGTGACCTTGAAAGACAATTTGCCTTTTGAGTTTCAGAATCAGCGATGTATACATTATTGTACGTGTTCGTAGTATTCAATTATTCATGTTGGTTGTCTTGGTCCAGGTGCACTGTGATGCCACAATTGCATTCCCATTACTTGTTGCAGAGACGTTTGCTTCAGCGAGAGAGAAAGCAACTAAGCCAAAACCAAGTTCCTGATAATGCTGAACAACTAAGACAAACCAAGTTCCGAATAAATATGTTAGCCATTCATGTGCAGATGGTTGAATAAGTTGTACCATGTTCAAAAAGGTCATGGTATATATATATGATGTATTTCATTGGAGTAATTTCTTTTTAATTTATATGCCTGTTTGGTTGAATTCATAAATAATGCGCATATATAAATTTCATTTGGAATATTAAAGTTCTTGTTGGTATGGAATTTTGTTATGTATAGTATTATACTGTTGGGCATAAATATACAATAGTGGTTTGCAAGTGGTTCATACTTTTTATATCAAATCGTAGTGCAACAGTTGATAGTTCTTTTGAATGTTGCAAACCTATGAAGGGAATAAGGGATACGGACACCCAAACTCAACTGTACGTTGAATTACATGGTAACCCTTTTGTTAATTACCAACTAATGAATTTCTTGTTTTTACTTCTAGCTAGCATCAGGGCCGGCTCAACTGTAGTGGAGGTCTAAATCAAAACTTAAAATTTTTGTCTTTTTAAGTTTTCAATATTGGATTCACTCTTTGTTTATTTGGATTTAGAACTAACAATCAACTAAATAGTTAGCAGAAAAAATTAAGTTAATATTGACATGCTCAAAAATATCATTTACAGTTGGCAAGAAGATAAACACTTTAATTATATGGATTTCGACTAGATAGTGTAAGTAAATAAATCTATATCATACCTTATATCAGCAACTGTGTATTTGACTTAATAATTCTAACTTACTTGGTTGCACCATTCTCAAAATCAAATATGTTTATAGATAACAAAATAATATAATATACATTTAAGTTGGAAAAAGTAAACCCATTTTATTCATAAGTATAATAATTCAAAAGAGACAACATACAGACTAGCACGTTGACAAAAAAGAAACTAGAGGGCTAAAATTATGAGGCCTTTACAAATAGGAGGCCCAAGGCAGTTGCCTTAGTAGACTCACCCAAGAGCCGGGCCTGGCTAGCATCAAAACATATCGTACTTCAACTACGTTTTAATATTGTACGTAGGTCGTGAATTAACGAGTTTGAATGGTTCCATGTTAACTAATATTTACCGGATGGATACCAAGCGGGATTTGGGCCAGGTACACCCAATGTGTATTTTTAATAATCTAACGGGTATACTCGAAACCCATGGGTATGCCCGAAACCTGATGGGCAATTACCCGATAAATACCCTATGGTTTTTTAGTCGAGTTTGGGACAAATGTTCTATAGTTGGGCATGGGTTGGGATATTACCCAAACCCATCCCATTACCATCCCTACTCGAAAAATGGATACCATCTTCTAACCGGTCATGAACTTTTGGCATGTTGATGTATAAGTTGATGCCCCGCACAAACGATCGCTATCCATTATTATTTTTTTTAAGTTGGAGTGAGTGTAGAGTGTGTTTTGTATTAGAATGGGAGATTTTTTTTAGAAAAATTATTGACAGATGAAGACACCGCCCAACGCCCATTTTCTTTTGCCTCACTTGAGCTTCCAAAACGTCTAACATAGCGGTGTACAGGTTGCTTTTGACTGATGTGGTGTGAGGGCGTTTGACTATTACGCACGCCCTAAGTACGGTGGTCTTAACGAAGTAGGCTTTTTAGAATTGAGCAAAGCCAACGAGGCAATGAACCATCTAGCTAGACTTAAAATGGATTTTTGAAACGCTAGCCCTCGTGACAAAAGGAACTTAGCTACCAGTGAGAAGCCAGGATTAGTACTATACGAAACATAAGTACGTAGTTCGTAACGCAAATGTAATAATAATAATGGAAGAGTAAGTGGGGATGGTGTGTTTAGGTTGGCGAGCCAGTCCAAATTAACTTTTGTAAAGTTGGTTTAGTGGCCGAACATGATTTTGATATTTTTACTAACAAATAAGAACCACCAAGATATTAAATATTGTTTCCTACCAAAATAAACAAAGTTTGATACGGGGACAATATAATTAAAATAATAAATACTAAAGGGGTGAGCTAAATACACCATTTAAATTTCATTTTACACCGCTAATTATTAAATAATGATTGTGTTTAATTTTTTCTTTTTCTTTTTAATGATTATGTAATGATTTTGTGTGACACCCATTGTAATGATTACGTTTTATTTTTCTTTGTTTAATTTTTTCTTTTTCTTTTTTTTTCTTTATATTATTACTAATTACTAATTACTATTTCTTTATTAAACTAATTACAATTTTATTTTTATTTTATATTTTATTATACTATTATTACTTATATATAAACAAGATATATAATTAAATAAATAAAAGACAAATAAATAAGATATACAATTAATCTATAACTTTATATACAGGAGGTTTCCATATCCAATCTTTATATAGTTGTTGACGTGATTGATATATTTGTTCCCACTCAGATGCGGCAGTTTGTCTGTTTAGTGTCCATAACTTTTGTGTGACACCCATTGGAAACTCGCCTTGCATTTTCACCGCTACATAATGATTTGAATGCACCAGTGCCATTGTAATGATTCTTTTTTCTGGGAACTGGTCAGGTCCTCTCCAAAGCGGAAATATTGTCGAGCTACTATTATTATCTTTACTAATGAAATGAAAAATGACGTTAAACCTGTTTGCAATCAAATACCCCGTCTCTGGCATAATCATCCAGTATTGTGTTGGTGCAAAACCTTTACCAAACCAGTTCAAGGATGAGAACACAGCATTGTATTCGTCCACCGTATTGTTTTTGTCTTTGAAAGCGAGTCTGTAAAGTTGTTCATACTGCACCATCTCCTCAATTAGGGACCTTCGGATTGATGCCCAATCATTTTGGTGGTACCCGAGAGCAACAGCTGTAGCCCGAAACCCACAATTTCCATCACCGTCGACGTTTTCTATATCCTCCACATACGGTTGAAATATTTCTGGAATTTCACCAATATAAGTGCGATAGTCTATTGATTTTTGACATGTAACACTATGCTGGCTCAACCCCATGAAATCATATTCTGTTACCCTTGCAGTGTTGGTGAAATACGTCTGTTCAGCAGTATTCTGGTTAAACCCGAATAAATCATCTATTACACTTGAAGTGCTTCCAAAATACGTTTGTTCACCAGTATTCACGTATGCACTATTGTAAGTTGGATGATCATCATAGTTCCCGTAAAAACCAAGTGTTTCGTAGTTCCCCCATCCACTGTTGTAACCGGGAGAATTGTCATGGTCCCTTAATGAATTGTGCCTTGTAAGCTCTTGGGCATAATCACGTTCTACGGGTTGCACATATGAACTATGCCTCGGAGGCATATGGGAGTCGGTTCGCTGAAGGGGAGGTTTATCAGTTGTAAATCTGCAAGACTGTTGACGAACGGGATCGTCATGCCTTTTTTGTTGCGTTTTCTTCAAACTCGGTCATCCACGAGTATTCCTTTGGACACGAGGTTCCCGAATGTCGATTTTACCTAAAACGAATTTTGTATAATGATTATTTTATAATATACGTGTTAAATTTCAAGTAATAAAATATATAATAATTTTGTACCTGGAGTGAATATATCCTTGAGCTTTCTTATCCAACTTCTCTTTCCATCTTTGGACAACCTGTTGAAACTTTCCTTAAAACTTTGTAGTTCATCATCACAATCAACATCATCATCTTGCATAGAAGTTAAAGGTGAAACATCTAGCTTCCTCCAAAAAACATCAATCCTATCTAAAGGAATATATTGACCTGCATTTAAAGTAAATAAGTATTAATTTTAAAATGAACAACTTTAAAAAATCAATCCGATGTAGATGAAGATACTTACCTGAACTTATAAACATTGATTCACAAGCACATGGCAACCCTTTACAGGTGCGAAGTCGACAATCACAATCTACCCGATCCTCGTTCAACCGTTTACACTCTTTTTTAATACGTAGATGATCAAGTTTTAGTGATATAGAATTAATGTTAACTTTCTAACTGTATTTTTCTTTTCAATACAAATGGTGTTTTCTAAGGTTTGTATCTGATCAAGAGAGAAAGTGATTTGGAAAGTTAAATTGAAGTTTTCAAAGATAAAAAAGCTGATCATATCTTGTTTGACCAAAAAAATAAAATAAAAGTTAAGACTGACACAAAATTATGAAAAAGAGGAAAGCTGACAATCTTATTTCTCTTTCTCTCTCCATTAAACTTTTCAAAGTTGACCCAATATGGTGCATATATCAGGGCCCATACTAAAACATGTGTCTGGGAAATTTTATAGGTTTGACCGAATCAGTGGTCACTGTCAACGGAGGTGAGCAAACCTCAAAAACTCATAAAGCCTCCCCTTGAATCCTTAAATAATTTTTTCAAGGAAAAAATGGGCCCCTCTCTCCATCAACCTATACAACTTAAATAAACGGTTTATATGGAAAATAGGGAATGAGTTGCATCCAGCAGGAACGTTTTCAAAAATTGTTAAAAAATATAAGTCGAATACGAGTATAAATTCATAAGTAAATAACAATAAAAAATTAACCCTAAATTTTATATAATAATTAACCCTAAATTTAATAAAACTAAACATCAATAACAATCAAACAATTAACCATAAATTTTATAAAACTAAGCATATAAATAACAGCTAACTACTAGTTTAATGGCATTAAGATTCAGTATTTCAATGAAAAACTAAAAAACCTAACTGTAGTGTGACGACCGGTGTACTAGCGGAGGTTGGATCCGGTGCCAGCAGAGGACTAGATAGTATTCTGTTCAACGTTTGATATTTGTCTGAAGTCTGATCGTCTCCTTATTATTATCCCGCCTCAGTATTTTGCAAATTTTTTAAATAGGCTATTGGGAAGGTTAATAATTACGAAATTATGGACATATCATACATTAATTCGGATGGACTCGATTTGAATTGGGTCGAGCTGGTTATGAACTCAGGATTTATTAATTATGAATTGGGCTGAGCTGGTTATGTTATATATATATATATATATATATATATAATTTTCGGGCTTAGTGGAATTCGAGCCGGTGTCGGTTAACCACCTTGGTATGGTTGAGAGTCGGCCTTGTCATTGGGTTTCGAATATATCTTTTGGCAATAAGGTCTCATAAAACAACACTCAACCATAAGTTTTTGTGATCAAACATCATATTACAACTCTTTATTTTATTGATCAAAACTTGCACACACAAATTACATATATTATAGCTATCTACTTATAATAAAAAAATAACTTGAAAAACAAGAAAAATCTTAGAAAACTAAATGACCCACAATATTCTTAAAATACTAACAAAACACAGTAAAGTAAACCTATAAATAACTCTAAACTCTATTACGAAACACCCCTTAGGTTTTACTTTCTTTCTGAATGACTGTTTAACTTTATTGATAGCCCGTTTCAGGATTAACATTCAATATGAAATCTAGTCATGCAATGCATCATGTGCTGACTTGACAATTATATATATATATATATATATATATATAGGGAAATGTTAAAATAAAAACTCACTCCAGTTGAGAAAACTATGTAAACCCTCTTTAAACCATTGATCTCTTATAATGTATGGCTGAGATTAAATGTGAATTATCAACACATTATTTATGTTAAAAAAACATATTATAATTGCAAAAGGGTAATAAAGACATTTCACACACAATTGCTTTATGTCTAATCAATCACCAGCTACTTCATCTCACTACAATAACAACAATCGTTCAAATTTTGAAACACATATTCCAACACAAATTATCATCACCGATTCATCTCCTTCATCTTCCACAGCTGATGAACAGTAAGAAATTGATTGAGGACTGAGAGATATCAGGCTATTCCGTTGACGTCGACTAAATTATCGATACGTTTACTTTCGTTTGGTTGAACATATGTTAATAACAACCTTATGTTTACGTTTTTAACATTTTCCATTGATCTATTGAGTCATCTGGTTTTGAACATTTTCCGGTCATCTGCTTGTTAACATTCTGGGGTTATCTTTATATAGCGATCTAAGTTTTAGGGTTTTTACAATTTTAAGAATATTAAAGTTAAAGAAAACGTAGATGAGTTTCATTAAGGTTTAAAGGTATGAGCTTTATGTTTGAACATTTTTAGTAACTTACATTTTTAACTTGAAAACACATGAAGTAAGTTACAATTTTAACTTGAAAACACATGAAGTAAGTTACATAAATGTGAATGTGAATGTTTTTAACTTGAAAACACATTTTTTATAACTTTAAAACATTTTTAATGCTAAAAAGTTATTTAAGAACGCGGTTTACATTTAAAAGTATGAGGGTTTTGAACATTTTTAATAAGTTAGAAAATGTGAATGTGTAACCAGTTTAAAAAATGATTAAACAGAAAAATAAAATAACATAAAAATGCCTGTAAAAGAATTATTAGGGTTTTTTGGGTCGAGTATAAACTGGCCTCACACAGTTAATGTAAAAAATACTTTTGATTTTTTTCAATGTTTTGAAGCGAACACATGTGTTGAATACTTTTTTGGATTACTTGTAGAAAATGAAAGAAAGCACTTCCAAGAAGAAGTACTTTGTTATTGAAAGAAGGAGTCGAAGCATCTCTAAAAAACAAAAAAAGAACTTGAAAACACATTAAGTAACCCGATATATGTGAAGAGCTCAAAGAAGAGGGAATGTGGCAGGGCTGAGTTGGGAACAAAAGGTAAATGAAAAATTTAAAGTTACAATAAGTTACATTTATTTTTGGGTACTTACAGTTTAGGTAAATAATAGTTTAACTTTGTTTTGTTGTATTATTTGGAGTCATGGAATCATCCAAAGAGTCAGGAGATAAAGGAGAGTAAGGTTGAAAGAATTCAGGTGAAGTGGGCAATCACAAGCCACACGACAGAAGGTGGAGTGGTGTTGATGAGGCATATGGAGACTTTCATGGGGGAGGGAGAAAAATTCGAAGCCGGGTTTGCTAGACAAGTCATGAAGAAAAAAAGTCAACTTAAAAGTTTAAGGAAAAAATATTATCAAGAATTATTTTGTCTGACTTAAACACTCTAAAGAAAGAAGTTCTGATGGAGGTAGGAGGTGTTGGAGGTAAGTGAAAAAATCCCACGAACTCAGTGTGCTTTTGATTAAACTTTTAGTTTTTGTTTTGTAAAACTTTAATTTAGTATGAGGTAGGGTACTGTAATGTCTGAACATGATTTAACTGGGGGTAGTGGTTGGGGCAAAGAAGTTACGGATGTGACTTCTGTTTTGTGGTATGGACCAAAAGTATGTTGTGGGCCCTTATACTTTTGTTTTAGAATATGACGGTGGCAGGTAGTAATTGTGGGACCTTAAATTATTATGTTAATTTGTGGACAAAAAGTGTTTTTGGAAATAGAGATTAGGTGGCTCCCTGTAGGGAATTCCAAGGAAGATAAAATATTTAAAAGTAGCCTAGAGTACAAAAGTATAAAAGGTACAAAAGATAATATTTTAAGTAGCCAACTGTAGTGGAAAAATGAAACAAAAGCAGTTAAACGTGGGTGAAAGGACTTGCGTTAGTTGAACACGTGAGGATTAGTCAAAAGGTTTGGTTGGTTGACTTAGGTATCACAAAAAATGTTGTTGAAAATTCTAGTATGTTTAATTATCGTTATAGAAAGCCTTTATTTGATTGTGAAAAAAGAATTAAAATATTAGTAACCTAGTTGTTAAAATTCTAGTATGTTAAAATATTTGTAATCTGGTTGTTTTCATCATTACCGAAAACCTTTATTTGATTGTGAAAAGGCATTAAAATTCTAGTATGTTGTTAAAATATTTATTGTTTACGTGGAATAGTAGGTGTGACACTTGCGTGGTTGTACTGTAGTTGATTGTACACGTGGAACAAGAAAACAAACAGTTACAAATATATAAGTCAGGGAACCATTTATAAAATCAATAAAAATGTGGGGGGGGGGGGGGATACACTTAATTTCTGAACACGTGACAATTTGGAGAACATTCGAAAAAAATAAAAATGTTAGTTTGACCCACAGGTATGCTAGTTTGTTGACAATACGAATTCGGGACAATGACCATACGATTTATTATATAGAAAAAATGTGAAGCCTGTTTATATAACATATCAATGTTAACATATGTTTTAAGATACCATAAAACATATGTTACCAAATTAACATATGTTTTCAATTACAACCTAACATATGTTATCCATATTACCGAACTTGAACTATTGTTACAAAACATATGTTCACACTTTCTCTTAACATGGCATGGTCGAGTGGTGAATGGAAAAAAATAAGCTAAAAAAGCATATAGCTTGAATTCCGAAAACATAGTTAAAAACATATAGTTAGAAGAAAAGTTGTAGACTTAAAGGTCAGTTTATGTGGGATCCGTTTTTATGCTAAGTGAAATTAAAGATTAATTTATTGTAACAACTACTAACAGCCCATTAGTAAAAAACCATATAGCTTGCATTTCGAAAACATAGTTACAAAAAAATATATACCCAAAATAACGAGCAGAAAAAAAAGGAAAACATGCTTTATAAATGCTGCTACATGTCTTTGTCCTCGTATATAAATGCTACAAAAGCATATTGTACTATGTTGTACTTTTATAAGTTAGATCATATTGTTTTCAACCTAGTGCTCTTGGTAGGGTCACATTTACCTCGTAATATATACTATGTAGGATGATAAGACAGGTCCCTGATAAGGCATATCAGCTAAAGATAAAGCTAGTTAAGTATGATAAGACAACTAGGAATGACAACTAAAAGCATGTACAATACACTTTAATACTTGATAAAGTAAGCTATCTAAGTAACCAAACCAAACTAGGGTCCCAACCAAACTAAAAAAAACTAAATAAAAAATAAGAGAACCAAAAACAACCAAAAAAAATTAACACGACAATAAGAATGTCCCTAACGCGTATTTGACGTCGCAAAACTTTAACATCATCTTCAAGCTTGTTTTTTTATTTCAACAACCCAGGAATGATTTGCTTAGAACGGTCACACATAGGCTGATCTAGCCAAACAAAATAACCACACTTGTTCTCCTGCATTTTAAAAAAACAAAAAAGGAAAATGAAAATTACAAAAATATAGTGCATTTAACAGAATTGTATACCATATGAGGACATGAAAAAAAACGGCATCCAGGATTCAAATCGGTCCAAGACGTACGTAAGGTGGCAACCTTATGGCAGTAGCAGACATACATACTGATGAGACTGATTTTATGAATGTGGTTTTTTCAAGGCAGCCGTGTGGAATGACTTGGTGAGTGTTGGATGGGTATTTAACAACAACTGAGCGGGTGGAGATAAAAAATGTTAAAATAATAAAACAAAATAAATGCAAGAGAGAATATGGTAGGAGAGGGAAGTTGTAGAACAATTAATGGGTCCTTGAACTAGTACAGCTGTCACGTGAACTATGGGAGGACAGGAGGGGAAACAGCTGTCACGTGAACTATGGTCCTTGACACAATTCCCAATATAGTAAAAATAAGTAGCAACCAAACCCAAATTTCGTTGAACTAGTACATTTAAAAAAAGAAAATAATATCTAACCATAGTACACATACATTGGGAAAACACTTAAAAAACCACCTAATACATTTAAGGGTGGTAGATACACCATGGGATCCCGTTCCCAGATACATTTAACATAAATAAAAACTAAAAACATCCCTTAAACAACATAACAAGAGTACATACTTTCAGAAAGTGAGGATCTAAACTGAGGGGGTCACAAAACTAACGAACAAAGTAGAAACGTTTGCAACAGTGACAGAAGTCAAAAGACGGAGTTGGGTATGGAAAAAGAGTGGTGATGTTAGGGAGGGGATTGTCAAAATTATAGTAAAACATCCATTCGTCATCATGATGTTGACCGCAGGGACTTGAATTTCTTATGCAACTTTGCTCAACTTTGGGCCTCTCAACCTTCAGGGTTTTGTACTTAAAATCTTCAACTTTAGGTTCAACGAAATTTGGGTGAATTTTGAAGGAAGGTTGGTTCTCTCTTTTGACCATAGGTTTAAAGTGCATTCTGGAAGATGACGCTATTTTAATCTTAGAAAGAGGAACTAATCTACGTCGAGGTGCAGACATGATAAAAATTGGGAAAAGGGATGTTGAAAAAAACAAGAGTGTAACTATCTCCTTATCCTTTATATAATGAAGAAAGGTGAGGGAGGTTAGATGAAGATTTGATGGTTAATAAATATGATGGTAAATGTAAGTCCAAAGGGCAAATGGTTGTTAAGTCCCAAATGTTGGTTATGTCCTTCCTTTTTTAAGAAATTTATTAAAAAGGAAAAAGTAAAAAAAAAGGACGTTGTAAAAAACAAAAATAAAATAAAATGGGATAATTATTAAACAAACTTGCAAATGTCATACATGATCCTTAGGTAGTAATTAGGAAAAGATCATGCTAAAAGATTATAACAAAATAAGAATCAAAAACTAAACATGCCTTCCAATGAAATATATTTATTAACCCCACCATGAACTACCTAAACATTGTCGCTGCTTTCTGGATCAGCCAAAGACTTTTTCTTCTTGTTCTTGGGATATAAAGAACAATTACGAGAATCATGATGAACATACTCACCACAAGTACGACATAACCTTGCGACTTTACCTACCTTCTCGAAAAATTTTTCCGAGTCACCCATCACTCGATGAACCTTGCCACATCCTTTTGTGCGAACAGTATCCGAATTCTCAATCAAATCATCACCTTCGTTGACATTCCCAATAATTTCTTCAAAAACAGATTCGTTATCATCTACGGCATCCGCATTTCTATAACTTTTTTCAAAGAACAAAGACTTTAACTCTTTTATCTTTATAGCAAAAGAGTTTAGACCTTCAGAATTCACACTAAAACGATTTGAAATTGAGAAAACACTTCTAGGTAGAACATCCCGTTTCCACCTATCACTTACATACTTCAACGGGATCTTGTCAACTTTTTTAATTCTATAAACACAAAACACATGGCGGCATAAAAAACCAATACGAGTGAATCCCATACAAGAACAAGAAGCCGAGTTGTCAGCAGGATCAAAGTTAACCTGTACGATAAAAATAAAATGTATGACTATAACATATGTTAACGTAGACTTCACTTATAACATATGTTTTTAGGTAAACATATAACATATGTTAAAAACAAAAATTATGTTAAAGTGACCAAACTGGATCGTTAACGTACCAGAAAAACGTTGGTTATGTCCTTCCTTTTTTCCAAGTGAGTCACGGAATATAAAACATGATCATCAACGGATTCAGTATGTGTAACATAACAACAATACTTCCCTTTCACTATCTCCTTTCTAACTTCATTAAATATGGCTTGAGTGTACAACTCAAATGCATGTCTCTCTATTTCTTCACCAGTATTACTTTTAAATGAAACAGATGAAGTATTATACACACAACTTCTTTGAGAGTAACGTTGACTGTCTAGTCTAGACTCCATACATAGCATAAATTGGACAAAAGTGTTAGCGCTGGTTGAGTTGACTTTAAATGTTGCATTAGAGCTTTCACAACGAGATGTAGTCTTCATCAAACAACAAAAAAGGATCTCTAGAAAATAAGCAGGAACCCAACGATCACGGATCTCAAACTATCATTCAACCACTCGTTGTCTTGTAAACCAAACTTCTCAATAAGATAGTTCCATCTGGACTCAAATGTATCAGGGGTGTTAAACATATTCCAAACCAAACGAGGTATTATAGAACGAACATTAGTATTCTCAATAACATCACCAGATACCTAATGTAAAAAAGAAACAAAAACATATCAAAAAAAACAAAACACGGATGCAAAGCCTATGACGTGACTCAGAAAATACCTTGGCCGACAATTTCTTCGTTATATGCCACATGCAAAGCCTATAACGTGACTCAGAAAATACCTGGACTACTACTTGCTTCATAGAAGGATCTTGATCACTTAAAACTATCTTGGGTCGTTGGCCATGACAATTAAGAAAGGATTGAAGCAACCATTTGTAAGAGTCGATAGTCTCACTACTGATCAAGGCCGCTCCAAAAGTAACACATTTTTTGTGGTGATCTACGCCAGTAAAATGAACAAATATCATTTTGTACATGGAAAAGTAAAGTGAAAAAACAATTAAAACATATGTTTTATTGATAAAGGTACATAAGATAAGTGAAAAAACAAAACCTGAAATCAAAATGACTAACCTATTAGTCTGATATGTGGCATCAAAAGCCAAAACGTGACCAAAAGCTTTATAATTCAATTTGGATATCTCATCAGCCCAAAAGATAAATCTTAACTTGCCATTTTCAACTGTAAAATCAAAAAAGAATTGGGGGCAACACTCATAAGATATTTCAACCGGTCAATAACTAACTGTGAATCCTTATCACCTATGAAAATCCTCATTCCATTATAAAAGTTATTGAAATCAATAGGTGTACCTCTAATGTTATGATGACCACCCTTTATTGAGACAAGTAAACGATGAGCAACAGTAGGACCAACTCTATTTAAGCTCATATGGTGGATAAATTTGTTGGATGAGAATGAAAGCTTTCTAGATATCTTAGTCAAGTCACGGTTAAAAGTGTCAACTAGACAATGATTGTGATCTTCTACAAACTTAGACAAAATAAAGTTACAAGTTTCACGACAAAAATGAAACACCTATGTGAGCCTTGCAATCAGTTACGGTAAATGTCTTCTGCCTGACATACATTGACGGTTCAGACAAGGAATCAAAAGAACGTTTTCTTTAGGGGGTACCGTACTTATTACACCTCAAATACTTGTGTGTAACGACCCTTTTCCATTTCTTATCTAGCCTTTGGGAACAAAAACCATATTCTTCAGCATGCTTATAATACATAGTAACAACATCTTCCCATGATTTAAAAATAGTGCCTTCAACAGGTTTTAAATTGTTATCAATCTTTGGATGCCAAAACTTCGAACCATTAGGAGAATAATAAACATAATAGGCATCCTCTTCTTGAAGAATTTTTGGTTCTATAGAACAGGATATACCACATCATTTTGGCCTAAGGATGTTTGGTTGCTAAACACATTCTCTAAAAAAACAAAAAAATCATTTAAATATAGTAGACATATGAAAAAATAATGCTTCAAAAATAAAGGATTTTAAGTTATAAAAGCATGGGAATAAAAGCATTAAAACAAATGGAAACCACCTGGAACCCTTAAAACAAAAACATTTATAAAACAAATGGATTAGAGGTCCCTGGATTAGCGTACTACAAACTAGACTTAAAACATTAATATGACTTAATGAAACACTACCTTGGCTGGTGGGACTAACTAAGTGGTTCAGGAAATTATTTGAAGTAGACTGATCAAAGGGAATGCTAAAAAATTGACTGCTTGGAGTAGTTAATGTGATATCATCATTGTAGCCGGCTGGGACATCCATCGCAATAAAGGAAGAGTGGGTGAAGGAAGGTGGATAACATTAAATGTGAGTCTTAAAATTGTGTTTATAAAAGAAAAAGTAAACATATTACAGGGGGGAGAAGTATGACAAGACAAGAAAGTACAAGAAAATATAAAAAAGATCTTCCAATTACAATAAAATAAATTAAAATAAATGGGGTAGGGTACAAAGGGGGACTTCAATCAAAAGTGTTTGTAAAAATAAATAATATGTGTCATCAACCAAACTCACATCAACATCCCATTCAGATTTCAAGTAATACATTTTACTCTACCACACCACAAAAACATATACAAAAAATGTATCTCGTCCCAAGTACACCTCCAGAGGATGTTATTGAAAACAAAAGGTTTTTTGCACTAAACCTTACTAACAATGTGGTTGACCCGGCTAACCAGCAAGTAGAAACTGAAATCGTGCAAGTTGAACCGAATGGTGGGGTTAACAATCAGCCACAAGTACATGGGAACCCACATGAAGACGACCACCATCCACCTCCACCTCCTCCTACTCTTCGACCCACACAAATAGTACCTGATTGGCCTGAAGGGTACGAAACAGACCCCAGGGCGGAATACGAACCACCATTACACTATCCTCCACCTCCAAAACCAGAACCAGATGGTTACGAGTTTGAACCTGACCCCTTTTACTATGTTAGTGATTCTGACGAATGAGACTACTTCAATTGGGAGAGAAAATAGGCTGTCTAATGTTTAATTATGTTGTATTTTTATTTTAGGTTTACCGTTTGTTTTATTTAGGTTGAATTATGTACGTTTGTTTATTTATGTAGAAGAATAGTTTAATGTTTAATTAAGTTTAATGATGTAACTCGACTCAAAGTTTGGTCTGTTTTATTATTTGGTAACCTGGTTTTACATTAAACCACAATTTACCATAACGAGAAAAAACATAAAACAATATACAAAAAAATCATATGTTAATAATCTTGTTAAAACATATGTTATCAGGTAGAAGACATATGTTATCATTTGAAGAACAAGTCAAAACATACTTAATAAAAACATGAGTAATCAAGTTATCATAATATAAATGTCATACAACATATAAAGACCATACTAGCAAAATGTGACACACAGATAGGGGAATGCAGAAAAATACAAAGAAAAACACACACACAACTAGAAAACAAAGCACCATATTAAAACTTCCAGTTGAGAAAAGACTAAAAGAAACAAGCATTCTTCACCCATAAAATCTTTATATCAGGAGTGTAATGACCAAAAAGGTTATAATGTACTAGAACTGAGTAAAGCACACTGCCAGAATAAGCATTCCTCACCACCCATTAAACTTGGATAAGAGTGATAATCATCACATAAAAAACAAAAACAAATTTCTTGAGGATCAGGAATTGGAGAACCAGATATAACCGAAGTTGTAACTTCATCAGAAACTTGATAAACATCAAGATGGTTGACTGTGGTGACCGGATTAACTTGATGAACAACTGAAGCAACGTCAACAGCTACAGGTACGCCAGGTGCTGGATTAACTTGATGAACAACTGAAACAACGTCAACAGCTACAGGTACGCCAGGTGTTGGATTCACTTGATGAACAGTAGGAAAAACATCAACGCACAAGACGGAGTCAACACTGGAATGATGAATATCTAAAGAATCGAATGCTGTTAATTGATGTTGTCTCTTTGAAGGAGAAAAGGCTGAAAAATCTAAGAATCGCTTTGCTTTGGGAGACATACTTGAAAACCGGTAACCTGGAAGGAATCAATTAGAAATTTTCTGATGATGTTATGATATATGAAAGCACCTCAAAAATCGGTGATTCGACAAGATAAAAATATTAAAGGACGGAACACAAAAAGACTAAAATACCCTTCTACTTAAAAAACAATTAAATATATCCAGTGACACATGGCAACACCACAACCACTCATCTGATCAACTCGAAATTGACGAGTTGCCCGATCAGATTCACGATGCGCAACTCGAAGCCTTGAAAGACGATAATCTCCCATCAGAACTCATGCGAGGCATGAACAAGCAACTTGAAACCAAATCGGACGGGGTCCGATATTTCGAAAACCGGATTTGGGTCCCTCGATACGGAGAGTTGAGAACTCTAGTGATGGACGAAGTACACAAGTCCCGATATTCCATCCACCCTGGCTCAGATAAAATGTACCATGACCTGAAAGCACTTTACTAGGGGCCAAACATGAAAGCCGACATTGCCACCTACGTGAGCAAATGCTCGACTTGTGCAAGAGTCAAAATAGAATATCAGAAACCATCTGGTCTGATACAGCAACCGAAACTTCCAACGTGGAAATGGGAACACATTTCCATGGATTTCATCACGGGATTACCCAAAACACCGACGGGATGCGATACCATCTGGGTGATCGTTGACCGGTTGACTAAGTCTGCACACTTCTTAGCAATCAAGGAATCGGACAAGATGGAAAGACTGACTCGCATCTACATGAAAGAAGTAGTGTCTAGACACGGAGTGCCTGTCTCAATCATAACTGATCGAGATTCCCGTTTCACTTTGCACTTTTGGAAGTCACTACAGAATGCACTAGGCACCCGCCTTGATATGAGCCTGTGAACGCACCATTCAGACCTTGGAAGACATGTTGCGTGCATGCGTGTTGGATTTCGGAAAAAGTTGGGAACCTCACTTGCCTCTGGTAGAGTTTTCGTATAATAACAGCTACCACGCAAGCATTAAAGCAGCGCCGTTTGAAGCGTTGTATGGACGGAAGTGTCGATCACCTCTCTGCTGGGCAGAGGTGGGTGATAGCCAAATCACTGGTCCATAATTAGTACTTGAAACCTCTGAAAAGATTGTCTAAATCCGAAACTGTATGGCAGCAGCACGAGATCGCCAAAAGAGTTACGCCAACAAGCGCCGAAAGCCTCTTGAATTTCAACTGAACGACCAAGTATTACTCAAAGTCTCACCTTGTAAAGGTGTGGTTCGCTTCGGAAAGCGAAACAAACTCAATCCACGATACGTTGGCCCATACCGGATAACAGGACGCGTTGGTCCGGTTGCATACCGATTGGATTTACCAACAGAACTCAGTGGCGTACGTAATGTTTTCCATGTATCCAACTTGAAGAAATGCCTTTCTGACGAAACCCAAGTAGTTCCTTTGGGCGAGTTGCAAGTTGATGAACAGCTACGATTCATCGAAGAACCAGTCGAAGTTTTGGATTGGGAAACCAAAACACTAAAACACAGCAAAATTCCAATCGTTAAAGTTCGTTGGAACTCGAGACGTGGACCAGAGTTCACGTGGGAACGCGAGGATCAAATGATGAAGAAGTATCCTCACATTTTTGAAGGGCTAACCAAGCACCGAAAACCGCGAAAGCGGACAAACCGTCAGAAGTCACCAGTGGTATGAATTAAATTTCGGGACGAAATTTCTTTCTACTAGGGGATGATATGACAAACTGAAAATTTTTGCCTTTTTCAGACGCCCATCGCGACTTGACTCAAATTTTCGGGACGAAAATTCTTTCAACATGGGAATGATGTGACACTCGTCAATTTCAGGTTAACTCCATTAATCCGAACTCCGTTAATTCAAACTTAAGATCACACGAACCATAACCCATATCTCATTACATTTAAACTAGGGTTTAAATGACGCATGACAATCACTACACAAGTAGTCTTTCGGAATTGCACCGAAACACACACGAGTCGACTCAAACCGTTGGTGAACAGATGATAAATATTATAAACAAGTACTTGGTATAATTACGTGTTACGTTTATATGTGTACATTTGTTCTTGTATGTATAACATCATATTATGGATGTAATTGACTAGTTATGCTAGAATTAAACTAAACTAGAAGTTTAGGGTGCAATGTCATCATCATCATCATCGTACTCAGTATATCCCACCAATAGCAATGCTATGGTAGGGTCTGAGGAGGGTAAGATGTAGACAGCCTTACCTCTATCCCATAGAGATAGAGAGGCTGCTTCCGGTGAGACCCCCGGCTCGATAGTAGTTTTGAATCAAGCCTTGGACATAAGACACATAACACTCAATCATCGGCACACCGGCTGATTGATGCATGTGCCCTTGTCTTTCGGCTATCAACGCCACCACATGATGCCTGATTAACCTTCCGCCACTTTTAACGTTATTTTCACGTGATTAGTAAAATAACGTCAAAATTAGTGCAATTTTACTTTTGCCCACCCAAGGGTTCACACATATATACATTATATGTGTGCACCGCAAGCAGGGCGTTAGGGTGCAATGTGTAACTTATAATATATTTAACTAATTATATAAACAACTTATTATCAAACCCTAACCCTTTCTCTCTCCCTCTCCTCTCACCCGACGGCAGCCCCCTCCCCCTTGCTCATGATCGACCAAAGCCACAAGCACACACCACACACACATACAAGTGTTATTTAAGTTGTTTTGAAGATTCAAGATGCTAACTAGGTAATATAAACACCATATCTAATCCATTCTATCAAATAATTGCATGATTAAACCTGTAATCATAAACCCTAAGTGCTAAATATGTTGTTTGTTGATGATTTAGGGTTACATGCATGATTGTTAGTTCATAGGTTAATTGTTTATTGAGTTTTGATGAAAACTGATGCTGGACAGATTATTGAATTCGTGTTTGGACGACTGTAACTCGATGTTAATGTTATGTTTTGATGCGATTGTTGATTCTACAGTATACTAGGTCGAGTCTAGTTTCTGAAAAGTCCGAGTTTGTAATTTTTGGACGTATAAAAGTCGGTTTTTATTATTTTACAAAACTGTTGTGCATGGCTGATTTGGGAGACCTGCTGTTAGGCTGTTTTGCGACTAAGATATCTCATGAACTACAAGACCAAATGGGTTGGTTCCACTTCTGGAAGTTAACTTGTTGAGTTAAGAACCTAACCCAATCTGTCTTGCATTAATTGGATTTTTCATTTAACGAGAATAACAAATAATATTCTGTTGCGCATGATTCTGACTGCTGTGAGTTTACTGTAATGTTTTGACCATTGTGAGAAATCTATGTGGAATAAAAATACAATAAAAATAGTTCTGAAAACCTAACTCATGTGTGCTTTTGTGAAGATTTTTGGTGAATTAATTGATATGTTATGATTTGTTGAATAGAGTAATCTTTCAAGTAGAAATCTGTCCTGATAGAACTAGCTGCTGAACTATATGAAAATACATGAAACGTGCTTGTTGCTAGATAATTGCCATGTTTTTGACTAAATTGCCCTTGTGGGGAATGATTGCTAGTAATGTACAATATTAATACTTGACACGTAAGTAGTTGTTCACACATGTAACGTATCACCAATGTGTTTGTTGAGTCACACACAATTCACAAACGAAACACGAAACGTATCTTATGCATAGGTATTATGTGCCGAGTCTAGAGACTCAATAATAGTTCCAACACTTATAAAATCTCATTCTTGTTTTAGAACGCTAGTGAGGATTTTCTGTGACGCGCATCTCTTGGTTGACTTGTTTTTGAATTCTTCGCAAACAGTGAGTTTCACGTTCCCCTTTTACTCTTTTAAACGCCTTTTACTTGGGGGAGATAACATACTCCAAAACGCTTTAGATTTTGTTATTTAGTTATATATCACTTGTAAAGGCTAAGTGGCAAATGAAACAACAAAAGTCCTTCATACACATCGAACCGTTTAGTATTGGATAATAGCGAGTCACTGTTGAGTAGTACTACTGGGTTTGACAAACCCCACCCAACGCTAAACTCGACTGGAGGTCGAGCGGGTGTAATCTTGGCTAACACATTTCCCATGGTCTGGATAGACATGGTGGCAAGGCAATTGATAAACAGTCAGCTTCGGTGTCGAACACTTAGTAATACTTGCTTTATAGGATAGCTACCTATAGATATATAATTGATTTAACATTATCTGGTAACGTAAACGCAAACGCAAACGCTTTATTTATATAAACTTGTGAACTCACCAACCCCGTGTTGACACTTTTAGTATGTTATTCTCAGGTAGCCGAGGCGGGCGCGCGGTATAGGATCATGCATTACCTTGAACTCTATCGTTTTTGCAAACTCGTTTTTAAAACCGTTATCATTTGGGTTTTAAGTCGTCCTGCGTGACGCAACACTTGGTTTATGATTTTACGCTTCCGCACTTATTTACACTTAATTGTCTTGTGGTTTGAAAACTTTACTTATGATGTTTGATTATAACTAATGATTCCGATCCTGTTAGTTCACACCCTCTGAAGGTAAACTCCGTTAGTGGATTTTGAGGGTGTGACAAATATGAATGTTATGTATGAACTATGAATGATATATATGTATGTTATGAATGAATGTAAGAGATAAAAAGGTAGAAAAGGGACTGGACCCAAATAATATCCAAGGCAGAAAAGGGACCGAGCCCTTTAATAATCTCGAGGCAGAAATGGGACCGGACCCTGATAACTTCCGAGGCAGAAAAGGGACTGGACCCTAATAATATCCGAGGAAGAAAAGGGACCGAGCCCTTTAATAATCTCGAGGCAGAAAAGGGACTGGACCCTAATAATATCCAAGGCATAAAAAGGGACCGGAACCTAATAATATCCGAGGCAGAATAGAATAGAGTAAAGTAGAATTTGAATTATGAAAGTATGAATGAAAGTATGTATGTAAAGTATGTTATGTTATTAACTAGAACTCACTCAGCGTAGCTGACTTTTAGTATGCACGCAGGTGAGTAGGATGAGGCAGCTGGCTTGAGGGGAACACGTGGCATTGAATAAGAGGCTGGCATCGGAAGACCCAAGACGTTTATTAGTCATGTTTTAAAGACAGTACGTTTAATTAAGACAAGTTATGGATTAATATGTATTATTTAATGAAAGTTTAATATTCCGCGAATGTTTTTTTTAACTCTGATAAATAGAACTATGTTGATGAGTAAATCCAACGCCCAAATGTGAGGCACCGGTAACGGGGCCTTACATGCCGGTGGTCGGAAAGTGGAGATCATGATTATGGTGGTGGTGGTGAATGTTTTTTCGACAAGCATCTCTGAAGACGAAATTCACTTGAAATTCATATGCTTAGATGAATTTCAAAAAAACATGGATTTCGACGATTTTTGAAAAGTTGCGGCGAAGATGAAAACACGACCAAACATCTCGGAGGAGATAGGTTTTGAGGAGATGACTTTCTGATTAAAATAATCGGCGTAGATATATTTGATAACAAAACCATCGGGTTAATTAAGATGCTTTACACGTGTATCTCTCTTATTGGGTGTCGAAATCCATCGGTAGGAATCCAAATGTAGATCTCTAGGGACTAGTATTGGAACTGAAAAGGTTTTGGCCTATTTTGAAGTTATCTATCCTAGTTTGGCCTATTTTGAGGATTTTCCCAGATTATAATAATTAATGAGACTTTGGTAGAAATTTGTAATTGTCCAAACCAACCCTTTATATTCTAACTCACTCATGATCATGCATAATAATGGTTACAAACAATAAAGAAATTCACAACTGATACCCTAACTTTAGTAAATTTAGGAAAACCTAATCCCTCATGAGCGCATTTACTTTCCTTTGGTCAACACTAACCTCCGGCACTACTATATTTCATCAAGTAATTAATTTTTTTATCCTTTATTTGCATGGTTTACTTGATTTTTATCCTTTAAGCTAGCAACTATCAATTAATTCTCAAGTGGCATAGCATGTATAAAACGTAAGGTAAATCGTCATTTCCCTCCTGCGGTATCCTATTTCCTCATGCTGACCACATTATGAAATTACAACTAATTAGGACTTCGATATGAACAAGGGTTCCATCTGAATTAGAGATACATTTTATTCAACGATTTGATAAGTAATGAGGTTTTGTAGGTGTAGCAAGTTGTTTTAAGAACATTATGGACGAAAAAGAATCATGAGCGGCGTTTTCACGGTTGTACTGACAAGGTAATTGTAATACGATCTCAATTTTTTGGTATTCTTTCGAATCATATGTTCCTCATTTTCTTATGGCTTGTATTTTAGTCATCAAAATGTTCGTTTCTCGGGTGGTTTGACCCCACCGATGTGTGAAAGGGCAAAGGACATCATCTTGATTTTGTCAACGTCCAAGAACAACTTGGAACATGACCTAAAAATTTAAAGTTGAAGGTAACAGATTCAAGAAGTATGTGATAATCACATGAATTTGTATTACTGGAATGTTTATTAATTGCAATAAAAATGTATTAGCCATGTATTGCAATTTTGGTTCAGTCTAATGTTAATTGCAATGTAAATGTACTAGCCATGTAGCTCAATGTAATTTTTGAGATTAGTGTATGTTTGATGAGTCTTTTGGATTTGTTAAACCTATTCTATTTTATATGACAATGATTTATATATATATATATATAGGGAAAGTATAAGAAGAAAACTTATTCCAGTTAAGAAATCCCTGGAAACTCAAATGAGTGGTTGTGGTGTTGCCATGAAAAGTAAACCTTTTTAACAAAAACGTACCTTTGTGTTTTTGTCTAAAATCACTCAAGATGCCCAAAACCATATCAAACAAACTCCGATTTGAGTGATTCAAGCGGCCACGGAACCGTCTTGTCCAGATCTACAGACCCATCAGCTCGACTTCGCCGGAAATGGCCGCTACAGTCGCCGGAATAGTGGACCAGTGGCCGGAAATCTTCATTTTGAGCTGCTATGGTTTTTCTGATAAACACCGTACTTCCCGACCTCTGATTGAAGATCTAATCGGTGGGAATCTTCATTTATATACCTTTTACACTCAGTTAAAATTTGGAACCGATCCGACGGCTAGATCTCTGGGAATCTTTGTGTCTTTGTGGGTGGTTTTCTCAAAAACGGGAATTGGGTTAAGTGTGTGTTTTGATGGTGTAGGCTATGGTGTAGAGAACTAGAGATGTATGAAAATGGAAAGGATTAGGGTTTTAAAGGGTATTTATACTCCCTTAAGCCCATGGACCTTAGGCTCATCTTTCCTTTTTGGTCCATAATTAATTACATTTAATTAGCCAACTTATCCTTCCATCTTTATTATTTTACTATTTTTTTTATTAACTCAAGTAACTTTTCCATCTTAAATAAATAATATATTAATTATTTATACTTAGAAATTTTGGGATGTTACACGGCCCCACCACCACCAATCCACCACCGAGAAAAACTCACCACCACTCCACTGCCGACAAATCCCTCAATGTTCATGATTGATTGCCATATATGATGGTTGAATGTGTAGTTGGGTTTGTGGCTGTGAAAGCCGAAGAAATGGGAAAAGGTTTGGGGAGTGATTGGGTTAGTGGATGTGGATGATGATAATGATGATGATGATAGCATATAATTGATGTTGTGTATAGGGTTGTAAGCGAACCGGACATTCGGCGGACGCCCGTTTGGCAAGAAGTTCGTTTATGTTCGTCTGTTTAATAAATGAACCGGACATGGACATAAAATTTTCGTTCGGTAAGCTTAACGAACGAACACGGAGAAAGGCTAAGTCTGTTCGATAGTGTTCGTGAAAGTCCGGTAACGTTCGTCCGATTTTGTCCGGAAATGTCCGTCCGGTATTGTAAGTGTTTAGATCAATCCAGTATTGTAGTTTAATTGTAGAATTTCTAATGTTATTAATCACACTTTTGTATTACTACATATGTCTGATGTCTCATATAGTGATCCACTTTATGTTAATATATTAAGTGTTAAGTATATTTGGATGTTATATGGCGTAATTCCAAATTTATAGGTGAAATTGTTTGGATTTATGTTTGGAATTAATATGTAACCCTTTATCTTTATCTATTAGTGTCCATTAGTGTCTGTTGTTCATTAATGTTCACATGTTCATTTGTCCATTAATGTCCATTAGTGTCCGTTTGTCCATTATTGTCCGTTAACATCCGTTTACAATATTAACGGATGGACATGCACCAATCCAATTTCTTAATGGACAGGCACGGACATTAATTTCTGTTCGGTAGAGTGTTCGTGAACCATCCGTTTGTCCATCAAAAACTTAACGGACGAACATGGACATGCTTTCGTCTGATCCGGTTCGATCCATGTACAACCCTAGTTGTGTATGCTAGTTTTCTTGCAAATATCATTTCAAAC
Source organism: Bidens hawaiensis (assembly GCF_021521415.1). Classification (NCBI taxonomy): domain Eukaryota; kingdom Viridiplantae; phylum Streptophyta; class Magnoliopsida; order Asterales; family Asteraceae; genus Bidens; species Bidens hawaiensis. The sequence goes on along the minus strand of NW_027492430.1, from coordinate 77,455 downwards.
GGTTATTCCATCATTTGGAATAATAACTTAAAAAAATTATTTTAATGTTTACTATAATCATATTATACAATCGTTGAAGTAAGGGTGGTGGATGATCATGATTGTCTATGGTATGAATGGTGATAATTGCATCTATTTTAATAAACCAACAAATATAATGGGTGTTTAGATATTATTTTACTATTTTAGTCCGCGGTGGAGTTCCACTCTCCGACCACCAGCACCACCATCATCACTCCACCGCCGACAAAAAGTCACGCCGATAATCGGATATAGTTGTTGTTAATGAAGATGATGATCATTATTATTATCGGCGATGGGGTTTTGTCGGCGGTGGTGCCTAGTGGCTGATTCAGGAAATTTTCTCACAGGGGTCGGAAAACATTTTAGTCGGTGTTTAGTTGACCATCGCTACATAATTATTTTCTGATCCGGTTCAGCCGGTCGTGTCAAGTAATCAATATATAATTTTTTGGTCAGGTTGGGCCCCTTCGATCAGCTAGAATTGGGTCGGCTCTAGTAATATAGAGAATAGATAATGAAACAAAAAAGTACATGAATTCATTAAAAATGCATAAATAAAATGTCATATGTTTAAAATTGTTTTTTAAGTGTTTTCATTTTTTGAAGCTTAACAAAAAATATCATATAGTATGCATGTCTTTCTTAATAAAAACAAATCCAACTCCGTTTAAATTCTCATCACCCATTTGATTACGCAAATCAGACTTCACGTAAAAGTATTTTCAACGTTTGCGATTGCGACGGGTAATACGAAAGCTAGCCTCAATAAACAATAAACCAAATACGAATGAATTGGTGAGCAAACCAACGTATGTAGAAAGTTGAAACATTTTCTTGAAGATTAAAGCTCTTATAATTCATTGAATTCACCTAAACAATTAGTTGCGCCATTGTAATATTTTTTAATAATTTAAATGTATATTTGGTTGAGAGTTTTGGTCTTGAACTTAAAACTTAGGAATAGATTGATGGGCATTAGGGTTTAAATTTGCATTCAATTTGTTTCAATTAAAGTCAAATTTAATTTATTTATATACATTTATATCATTATAAATGTAAGTTTGCAAGAAAAATTTATATATACCCGGTCTCGAATTTCAGGGGTCGTTCTCGAATTTTCACAAGGTCTTTTTGTCGTTCTCGAAAGTTCACAGGGGTCGGTATCAAAATTTTATAGGGGTCGGTCGAGATTTTAATGCATATATACCACTAAAAAAATTTCTCACAGGGGTCGGTCGACCCCCTACTCAAAGAGTAGGTACGCCCATGGTGCCAGTGGCCGGAAAGTGGAGATCATGATGGTGGTGGTGGTGCATGTCTTTTCGAAAATCATCTCCGAATATGAAATTCACTTGAAATTCATTTGCTCAGATAAATTTCAAAAAAAGAACATGGATTTCGACGGTTTTTGAAGAGTCACGACAGAGATGAAAACCCGACCAAACATAGGAGGAGATAGATTTCAGGGAGTTGATTGTTAGACCAAAACAATCGACGCAAATGATTTGATAACAAAACCATCAGGTTAGGTAAGATGCTTTACACGTGTATCTCTCTTATTGGGTGCCGAAATCCATCGGCAGAAATCCAAATGTAGCGATGCAGATAGATTTCTAGGGTATTGGAATTTGAAAAGGTTTTGGCCTATTTTGAAGTTCCCTCTTCTAAGTTCTAATGTGGCCTATTTTGGGAATTTTCCATCCTACAAATGTTTGATTCAGTTAATTATGAGTTCAATATAAAGTTCTCGCAATTCAATTTCTTCGTTTGCTATTTTTTTGTGTTAAAGGTGTTGAAGCATTAGATTAATGAATATCACGTAGTTTAGGTTTTGATTATACATATGAATCAGCATATTGAGTTCATAAACCATTTTTAATCCAACTAAGACCATCTTGTAGCTGGTAAACATGTAATTCCCGTATATATAATTATATATAATGCGCGCTATATACAATTTGATAGTTGAATTAATGCAAATATACTTATATACATATGCTCTACAGGTAGATCACCTCACTTTAGTACAATCTGATTGTTTATTTAAAGCGTCTCCCTTTCATGTGGTTTTGGTATGCCTCTATAAATATCAACTTAAGAACCAATAACTAAGCCTATGCATTCCATCCTACATCCCTTTCGAACGCCTACTGTCGCACGCCCGAAATTATTTTCCACACATACACACCCGACCCATGGCAATGACAAACTTAATTTTGGCAATTTTGATCCTCAGTGTAACCATCTTTCTTCAGGTTCAGTGCGTTGAAGGAAGGCATTTGAAACAACATATTGACCAAAACACCCCCAAAGAAACTATTATGAAAGGTGGCAGACATGATCATACAGTATACGCAAGTGAAGCTGTACATGCAAAACCTATAACACCAACACCAACACCACCAAGTGAAACTTTTGACGGGTCTCAGCCGCCGCCGCCACCACATGGAGCTGATGATTTCAGGCCGACTGCACCGGGCCATAGCCCTGGAGCTGGACATTCCATTCATGATTAGGCATTTAGGCCAGGCAGGGAAATATATAAGAGGTATATATGCTTGGCATTAATACCCATGCAACATTTGTTGTGATGTCTGTAACTCTGTATATTTATATCTACTGTGTGTTTTAGTTAGCCATCTCCTAGAAGCGAATTCAATTTTTAGTATTTATTATCTTGCATAGCGCAATGCCATGTACATATTAATATATAAATTTATATCTAAATGCAGATGAAATAAATAATTGCAGCATCATATTAATTTTTCTATTAAGTATTATAAATAAAGAGTTAATAAAAAAACAAAAGTATTTATTAACTAAAGTCATATTAGTTGGAGCAATAGAGAATTTAAATGTTTACAAATAAGTTAATATAAAGAATTGCGCTTAGTCCTTGTTCAAACTATATATCATCAGAAATTATATCCCCCATATACACTACAAGAAAAATCATCATTAGTGACGGCACGTAGCAACGAGAAAAATGTGTTATCGCTAGCTAGTTTCCTTATTAGAATCTAGCTAGAGGGTACGCATAAGGTAGTGTCGAACCTAATGGGTTCTTATCAATGACTGAACACTAACGTTTATGTTGAATATGTTAGGTAATAACCTTTGTCACAATAATATAATTAAATTAGTGGTCAACTCAGATAAATGTTTGCGGCTAAATTTTTTACCATGAGTTGAATATTTATGCATTATAATGCTTAGTGACAAAATTTAGTAATCTAATTTGTCACTAAAATTTATGAGAGTTATGTTTCTAAGTTCGAAAGGTATGAAAGTAATCAATCATAATGGTTTGAGGCAATAATAAAATACGGTTATGTAGAAGTTTTGCTGTGATGGTTAAAGGTGAAGAGAATAGAGTAAATGGAGAAGATTCATGCGACAACAATGGAATCCATAGAATAACAAACAAAGTAGTTAGGTAACAACTCATTAATTGGGGAACTGATCGAAACTCCAACAAAAGTTGTCCGTAGCTAACCCTATGCCCGCAGCATCATGGATCGTCGCTAAACCTCATCGTATCTGAAGAAACGTGGATCGACTCACTGGTAGACGATCTACTTTCCTCGGGTGTGATTATGCTATTCCACCGATGGTTCTCTGGGATCTGGGTTCTTCCACCTACAAAATGAACAGCACCGTAAACTTACCCCTCAGAAAGGGACAGAGGGGTCCTCTTTGGGGTAACCCTCCGGTGTGAGAATAAGTGTTTGTAGGAGAAGATAATAATATGAGAGTAAGGAAATTTGGAGAGTATTGCTTAATATAGCTGAATACTGTGTAGTTAAATGTGATTGTGTCCTCTTCCTTGTGGAGTTGATGTGATATTTATAGTGCTAGGGTTTCCAATGATTGGGCTCAGACCCAATTAGGGCCTTGCTGGCCTCCTCCAATTGTTTTGCGCCACGTGTCCTCTGGGACACCTGGTGCTTTTTCATTGGTTATAATCACGTGGTAGCACATGGGTTTTGCTGAGTTGTCCACCTTTCATTGGCAGCTGTCAACATCAGCATATTCTTATTCCTTAAAAAGATACCTTCTGGAAGGTTGTCTGACGTGCACCATCAAGGTTCCCCTAATCCTGATTTGGATAAGGACGAGGTTGATTATGTGCATGTGTGATACGAGCCTATCCTGAGGATGCGCGAGGTCTTCTCTTTATTCTCACGCGCAGATGTTTCATGCGCAGATGTGATATGCACAAGCATGTGATATGCGCCACGCGCGGATGCGCCACGCGCAGATGTGATATGCGTGAGCATATGTGATGCGTGAGCATATGTGATACGTGAGCATATGTGATGCCTGAGCATGTGTGATGCCTGAGCATGTGATGCCTGAGCATGTGATGCATGAGCATATGTGATATGCGTGAGCATATGTGATATGCGTGAGCATATGTGATATGCGCCATGCGCATAGGTTTTGGCTTTGTGCCTTCTTGATTTCAAGCCTCTTGTCTATATCTTGTGGGTTGACCCGCCTCGCTCGGTGTTGAGGCGGGTACATACCTCTTCAAGCCCCCCCAGTCTAATGTGTGTCTTGTCTCGCGCGAGCGAGGTAAGATAGATATTAGACTTAATAGGTTGCTCTTTTTAATAGGGTTTGTCTTTTCTTCTTATTACTCATCGTTGCGCGAAATTCTATCCTTTTGGCTGAAAACGAATCGTCCCTGTACGTGGTTGGTTGTTGCTGACATGCGTCAGTGATGGAGACGTGTCAGACCTTTCGTGTGCTCGAGGTGCTACAGTTGCGTTTCATGTCTCCTCACATAGTGTCAGGAACACGTGTCGCGCTCGCGTTGGTCCGTACCTGCGAGTGGTGGCGCGTGAACTATGGTAGCAGCTGTATCGTTTCTTTTCGTGTCCCCTCACACAGTATCAGGGACACGTGTCGCGCTCGCGTTGGCTTACACCTGCGAGTGGGGGAGCGTGAAGTCCGTTCAGTGCCAAATTTTCTCTCTCCTGGGCCTGTAAAAGCAAGCCTTTAGAGCTTTTATTCTTCATCTTCTTTGTTGTTTATTCGAAGCTTTCCTTTCTTTCGTTCTTTTCCGATCACCGTCTTCTGCTTCCAGATCTCTGTTCTTTTAGAGGCACCCTCCGTTCGTTTTTACAGTTGTATGTCTGATAGTTCAGACAACACAATCTCCCCTATCCATCGCCGTGTTAAATCCTTAGTAATGTCTACGTTGAAGAAGACCGGCAAGGGGAAGAAGGCTGCTGAGGCCTCATCGGAGGAGGTAGGGAGGACCAAAGCAGTGAAGAAGTGGGATGAGATCCCCTGAAAACTGAGGCAGGCCGATTTTGACAGCTTTATCGCCTCTCAGGGTTTTCTCCCTGAGTATGGCTGCATGCTGCCGGCGGCCGGGCAAACGGCGGCGGACCCGCCTACCGGCTATATATCCCTTTACTGCCATTTTTTCACCCACTACAACCTTCGTCTCCCGATGACAAGGTTTGTAGGTGCGGTGCTTAGGTTTTATGGGACTCATATATCCCAAGTCCATCCGTTTGGACTCGTGCGCATGACTCATTTTGAGTTCATGTGCAAATCTCAGCGCGAGGAGCCCACCCCTCGGCGCTTTCAGTTTTTTTACAAGCCCAAGATCCAAGATTCTTGGTTCTCATTTATTCCTCGCAGTCAGAAGGTCAAGTGCTGCACTGTTTCATTCAAGAGCCTTCATGACTGGTCTGAGAGATTTTTCTATATAAGGGCTGGTGTGATCCCCATCCGCATGACCATGCGCGCGATCTCTTCTGTGCCTGCGGATGTGGGTGTCCTCAAGAACCCAACTGGCGCCTGGGTAAACAAGTTGACTGCCGAACCATCCCCCGCCAAGAACATTTGCGATGAGGCGCTGGTGGGGGTTGGCATGAGCAGGAGGTGGGCCGACAGCGCGACTGAGCCCGTTATCCAAGTTGACGGCTTGTGTAAGTTAATCTCATTCCATTACTTCTGCGCTAATGTACTTCGTTTTGCTGATATCATTTGACTTGTTTTGTGCAGTCAGCAAGGAGTATGTCCACGCCGCCTATGACGAGCATATGGAGGGTGGCTCCGTCGCGCTGGGCGCTGGGGAGGTTGGTTTCCCCGATCGCTTCGATGACATGTTCATCCCTGTTGATCTGGGATTTGTCTTTGACAGCGATGCTCCTGGTAAGCCTTTGTACTTATGCTTATGCCTTTATAAAACCAAATTTGGCTAACATTTCCGTTGCACTTATTGTAGATGCGCTCGAGAACTACGAGCTGGAGCTCGCGGAAGAGGAGGAGGAGGAGGAGGAGGAGGAGGAGGAGGAGGCGCCCCAACTAAAGCGTAAGGCTAAAGGGAAAACTGGCGCAGGGGCCAGTAAGAAACAGAAGAAAGATGATGCCCCTGTTGTTCAGGATCCTCCTACCCAGGCGAAGGGACTTGAGAAAACCCAGGTGTTTACCACCAAGTTTTCCTTGTCTTCCCTGCCTCAAAAAGTGGGCAGACCTCCTGTCCACACGAGGTATGGTGGCGCTACCTCCTCCCTTCGCGCGGCGGAAAAGGGAAGCGGTGTTGCGCCTTCGACAGGTATACTTTGCTTATCCTTTATGGTTCTATGAGCGCGATTCTGATAGAATTACTAATGAATCTTTGCTCACTCAAATGTTTGTAGAGCCGGCGACGTTGGTGGATCAACCCCAGGCGCTACAAGGTGCCGCGCCTGCGCCGGAGGTCGCTTCGAAGTCCCCTGTTTTACCCTCGAAAAAGGGGAGAATGGACTTCATGGCGATGTTTGACTCGCGAACGGAGTTGCGCCAAGGTATGTATTGCGCTTTTATTTTCTGACTTATTTCTTTTAGATCCAGTCATGAACCATTTTTATTTTGTTGATTTTTTCATATGAGTCATTGCTGGTGTACAAGCTGCTGGCGGCACTCCTGGCGCCGGTGCCAGCGCCGTTGGTACTGCCCCTGCTCCTGCAAGCGCTGAATCTCCCCTCATCGGGATTACTAAGGAGCAGGAGGCCGTTTTACGCGCTGACCTGGCGGCGTCGAGACCTCCCTCACCTCCTCCTGCGCACAGCCCTCCTCGCGAGACTGATTTTGGTTCTAGGTCGCAGGAGAAAAGGCCTGTTTCCGAGGAGGATGAGGAGTTTGAAGTTGAAGACTCCGACGGCGGCCCGCGCCAGCCCTGCAGCGCCACGAGGTTTCGCGGCGGAGCCTTCTCGTGGGGCTGGCGCTGACTTTTCTGCTTCATCCCCGCAGGTATAGGTTCATTTTTGCTCCGCTACGCGGATTTCCATCTTAGTGTTTTGATGACTTAGATCATTACTTTGTGTTTGCAGGAATCCGATCACATTTACCACTCGAGATGGAATATTACTGAGGACAGCACATTTCAGTCCATGGGTGTGTGTGCGGAATTCTGGGCTCATTCTGTGCCTCCAGCTGAAAGGAGGTTCTAGGAGGCCCGCGCTCGCGATGACTTGCTCAACGATCATCTGTTTGCTGGGTCGGCCTTCTTTGCTGCCTCCCAAGAGCTTCGCTATGATTACGTAAAGGTACGTGATGCTCTTGCGGAAGCCAAGCAAGAGGCTAAAGTGTCTGCTTGGCATCTTTCTGATGCTCGAGAGAGAGCTGAGAAGCTCCAAGCAGAGCTCAGTGAGAACAGAGCAAGTGCCAACAGCGCCTTCGTGAAGCGCGGGCATGAGCTCCAGGCTGCGCGGGAGAAGCTACAGGCGGCCGAGGCGGACGCGGCCAAGTACGCGCGTAGAGCGCGCGACTTGGAGCTGGACGCGGAGGCGCGTGACCAAGCTCTTGTCCAGTCTATAACTGAAAAATCATCACTGGAGAGTGAGGTTGCGCGCCTGAAGAAGGAGCTGGCGTCCGCGCAGGCCGAGAAGGATGAAGCCTTGGCGACGGCAGCGTCTAGCCAGGAAGCGCTCGAGCTTGCGCGAGCGGAAAAGGAAGAAGCCCTGGCGGCAGCAGCGTCCGACAAAGAGGAGCTGAAACAGACTAAGGAAACTGTTGAGTTGTTAAACTCTCAGATTCCTGCTCTTGAAACGTCTGTTGCTTCCCTCGCGCAAGATCGCCAATGGCTAATCTCACAGGGTATGACTCGTTGCGCTTACGCGATGAAATATTCAGACAAGTTTCAAGCCCTTGTGATGGATTGCAACGCTGCAGCGTGCTTGGTGGGTCGAGCTGAAGGGTTTAAGGATGGCTATGAATATGGGATGCTGAAGAAGAACCCATCCGACTACCCTTATCAGAGCGACGTTGCCTGCGCGGACATGGCCGCGATGGGGGAGAAGTATTTGAATACTCCCATTCCCATCCTTGGGCAGGTATTGTAACCTTAATGATATTACCTTGACTTATTTTCCAAGTCTTTTTTGTACTTATATTTTTCCATATGATTTGCAGATATCCGCGCTTGCTGACCAGCCCGACCTCGACGCGCTAAAGAAATTACTTGACGAGTGCGAAGGGGCTGGTGGCGGCGATGATGGCGCGGGGAATGCTGCTCCTGCTAGCGGCTCTGGCGTGGCCAAAGGATCTGCTCCTGACACTATTGTGACAGAAGACTCCATTCAGGATGAACAACTTGACTATGGTCAGTTTGGAGATGACGAGGAGCAGGCTGCGCCAGATGCTGAGGGCGGTGATGAGGATGATGAAGAGGCTGACGTCGACGTGGAGACTTGAGAAGCCCTTCATGTTTTTTGTTTTTTTATTTGTAGTTTGTATCTCATCATCTTGTAAACTTGTAAATTTCAATGCTTTGGAATGAAATTTTGTACTTTCCTTATTCGCATCTTGCGCATTCCCCATTCATCTTTTTATATTGCATGTTTGCTTGTTGAATATAAGATATGCTTGCACGTTGAAATAAGAACAAGGTTGTTATGAAATTATTATACTTAATCCTTGTCATATTGTAAGTGACTTTGCCATATCTTGATTATGTTGACACATGCCTTGGCGTTTTCATTATTCCTCTTTTGCGCGACGTTATCGCGCATTTATTATATGGAATTATGAGTTTTTTAGCCTTTACGTGTCAATATGTGTTACTCAGATATCCATTACAATTTCATGCGCGACCTCGACCTGAGACCTTAACAACTATGTTTTGGCTTTTGCTTTGCCTTAGTTGTGCTTAGGTATTTTTATGGTCAGGCTGCGCAGCATCTAGGATGGATGTTGTGAGTGATTTGAGCTAAGGCTCACATTATTGGGCTAAGGCCCTGAGCTAAGGCTCATATTATTGGGCTAAGGCCCTGACGTTTTAGAGTTAATACTCGTTAACGCGTTTGAGCTTGAAGCTCGCGCATGTATGTTTTACTTCGTTTTATTTCGTTTTGATGTCAATACAATGTTGTCATATTGCTCAAAATTAATAAAGGGAAGTGTGAAACATGTATGCAAAAGGTAATAGAATCCACATTAAGAGAAGATAGCGCGTATCATTATTCATAATGGCTTAAAGAGCCTTGATTACAAACTTGACATTTTTTACATGAAACATTTTCTAAGCTGTGCTGCGTTCCATGCGCGCGGGATCTTCTTTCCATTCAAATCTTTTAAGGCGTATGCGCCTTTTCCCAATTCTTCCAAGACTTGATAAGGTCCCTCCCAATTGGGGGACATTTTTCCCGGGGGTATCGCGCGGCTAGCTTCATTGTTTCGAAGGACAAAATCATTTTTCTTGAAGTGGCATTCTTTCACGCGCTGGTTGTAATATTTTTCCAGTTTTTTCTTGTATTTGGCTTCACTGATGATAGCCGCCTCTCTGCGCCCTTCAAGTAAGTTGAGATCCAACCTTCTTTCGCGCTCGTTATCAATCTTGCTCATCATGAGCACTCTATGGGATGGGCATCCAATTTCTGCTGGAATCATTGCCTCTGTTCCATAGGTTAGGCTGAACGGGGATTCGCCATTGCTTGTTTTGCTTAATGTCCTGTGTGCCCACAGGACATTAGGTAGCTCTTCGACCCAAGAATGGGATTCTCCCTCTAACCTTTTCTTCAGCCCATTCATCAAGCTTTGGTTAGCGCGTTCCACTTGGCCATTCCCCTGAGGGTGATAAACTGAAGTGAAAATTTGGTTGATGCGCAATTCCATGAGCCAGCTGGATATCTTCTTGTCAATGAATTGCTTGCCATTATCGCTCACAATTTCCATGGGCAAGCCAAAACGGCATACGATGTGGCTCCAGATAAACTGCTTCATCGCTCCGGCTGTGATTTTTGCTAGTGGCTTGGCTTCAACCCATTTTGTGAAATAGTCTACTGCCACTACAAAAATTTTACTCGCCCTTGCGCTTGCGGAAGGGGACCCACAATGTCGATTGCCCATTTGTGGAAAGGCTATGCGGAGGTCACTGGAATCAAGTTGTTCTTTGGCCGCATGGTGTTTGGCGCATAGCTCTGACATGCTTTGCATTTTTGGATCTCTTTCAGAGCGTCCAAGTACATGCCTGGCCAATAGTAACCTGCGCTCATTGCCTTGGCAACCACCATGCGCGGGCCAGCGTGTATTCCACAGATTCCTTCGTGTATCTCTCTGATCACATAGCTTGCTTCCTCAGCATCTAGGCATTTCATGAGCGGCCCAAGATAAGAGCGTCGATATAATGTGCCATCAAGGAGTTCATAGTTCTGCGACTTGTGTCTTATCTTCCTCGCCTGTGCGTGATCGTCCGGTACCTTTCCGTCCTTCAAGAATTCCATTATTGGAGTTATCCATGATGAAGGGGTTGTATGAGTTACAAGGACAGACTTCGCTACCACCGACGGGTTGCTCATTACTTCTACCCTGACATCTTTGCCAAAGTGATCGAAACTGGTTGATGCCATCTTACTCAGCGCGTCTGCAGATTTGTTTTCACTGCGCGGAATATGAATGATTCTGAAGCAGTCAAATTGCTCGATGAGCTTTTTCGCCTGCTCTAGATATAGAGGCATGGTGTTCTCCTTGGCATCATAAAGGCCATTGACCTGTGCTGCTACCAAGTATGAATCAACATGGGCCTCTAGCTTTTTAACTCCGAATTTTTGCGCGATGCGCAGGCCAGCCAGCAGGGCTTCATACTCAGCCTCATTGTTGGTGCTCTTGAAGTCCAACCTGATGGCGTAAGTATATTCCTGATTCTCTGGATCCACCAGTTTTAGGCCTGCGCCTGACCCTTCGTTGTTTGAAGCTCCGTCAGTGAACAATCTCCAAACATATTCTTCATCATTGGCTCGCGGAGGGTCTACCTCGCGCTGAGCCTCTTCAATTTTTCCTTCTGGAATTTCCGCGATGAAATCAGCTAAAATTTGCCCCTTTATTGCTGGACGGGGCTTATAGGCGATCGTGTGTTCACCTAATTCCAGGGCCCATTTTGTCAGCCTTCCCGAGAGCGCGGGGCGCCGCAAGACTTGCTGGATGTTGTAACCAGTTAGAACTTTAATAGGATGACCATTGAAATATCTATGAAGCTTGCGCGACGCGTGTGTTAGTGATAAAACTAACTTTTCCATGATGGAGTATCGCGTCTCAGGATCTGTCAGCATCCGACTCACATAGTATATTGGCGTTTGGATTCCCTTGAGATCCACCAACAATACTGCGCCGATGGCACGCTCTCCTGCTGATAGGTACAATGTCAAAGTTTCACCAGGAAGTGGAGCTGTGAGCGCGGGCAGATTTATCAAACATTCTTTAATCTCACTGAAAGCTTGCTCGGCCTCAGGAGTCCATTTGAACTGGCTTTTCTTTAAGCAGTTTCTCAATGTATTGACAAATGGGGTAGATTTGCTTGCATGGTTCGCTAGGAACCTGTTGATTGATACCAATCTACCATTCAGCTTCTGGACTTCTTTCATGGTGGATGGCGAGGGCATGTCAAGGATGGCCTCCACCTTTTCTGGGTTCACCTTGAAACCATCCTTGGTGACCATTACACCTAGAAATTTTCCCTCTTGTACGCCGAAAGTGCATTTGCTCGGATTGAGCTTCATGTTAACTTCCTTTAGGCGCCCAAGGGTTTCTTCGATGTCTTTGAGCATTTGTTTTTCCTCCCTACTTTTGATCACCAAATCATCCACATAGACTTCTAGGTTTCTTCCAATTTGCTCGCTGAAAACGGCATCCATAAGTCTTTGGTAGGTGGCTCCCGCATTCTTCAAACCAAAGGGCATCTTTGTGTAACAGAAAACACCATTGTCGGTTCTGAAGGCGGTCTTGTCCTCGTCTTGTGGTGCCATTTGAATCTGGTGATAGCCCTTGTAGGCATCCAAGAAACATTTGAGCTTGAATGGCGCCACGGAGTCCACCTTTGCGTCGATGTTTGGGAGGGGGTAACAATCCTTTGGGCATGCTTTGTTGAGGTCCTTGAAGTCAATGCACATCCTCCATGACCCGTTACTTTTCTTTACCATCACAGGATTGGCTACCCATGTCTGGTATCGTATCGGGCGGATGATGTTTGCGCGCAGTAGATCCTCAACCTGCTCATTCATGGCCCTCGCTTTCTCATCCCCCATGACTCTCTTTTTTTGAGCAATTGGCTCTACAGACTTGAACGTGTTGAGAGAATGTTGTGCCAGGTCTCGCGGAACCCCAGTCATATCAGAGTGTTGCCACGCGAATACCGACATATATGCCGTGAGCAATCTTTTCATTCTCAACCTCGTGTCGTCTGATATCGTTGCGCCAATTGTGATCTTCTGCTCCGGGAATTTTGGGTTGAGAATCCATTCCTCTGGCGCGTTGTCTGCCATTGGAAGTTTCATTCTCCATTCCCGCGGAGTATTTGTCACTGCACACAAATGATCTCGGTATACAAAAGTTACACCTGTTGGTGTTGGGAACCCCAACGCGCCGTGCGCTGGCGACGGTATGGCGTTAAATTGGGCAATCGTTCCTCTACCCAAGATCATATTGTGGCAAGAAGTGGTGGGCAAGACCAAGAAGTTGACAACTTCGGCTCGCTTGTGTTTCTCATCCCCCATAGTTAGCTCAAATTGTATTTGACCTAGGGGATGAATGATTTCATTTGAAACACCAGAGATTGGTGCATTCACAATTTCAAGCCTTGCTTGGTCTGCCGGATCCAGTTTTCTGAAACATTGCTCATACATGATGTCCGATTCGCTGCCAGTGTCCACCAGGACTTTTGACACTTCGTAATGAGCAATGTGTGTAGTGATGACAAGAGGACTGCTGATAGAAGGGCCTCCCCTGATTCTTGGGAAGATTACTTGTTGCTCGCGCCAATCTCCTTGGATTTGCGCGCTTCTCTTTCTTGATGTTTGCCCTTGCCTTCCTCCCTCGGCTACATAGATTCTTTTGTACTTTTTGCTGGCAGAGGCTCCTTCTAGTTGTTCACTTTCTGGTCTTGGGTTTTTCACCAGGTGAGCCAGCTTGCCTGATTTCACATCTTTTTCAATTGCATCCTTCAAGTGATGGCATGCATCAGTGTTGTGTCCCGTGGACTTGTGAAACTCGCAGTACTTGCCACTGTTTGATGGTCCCTTGTAGTGTAGTGGTTTGGGGCTTTTGAACTGGACATTCTCAGTGCTTAACACTTGTGAGGGTGTTTTAGTGAGGGGAGTCCAGATTCTTGGCAGAGGTCTGCTAGGATCTCTGCCGCCTTCCCTCTTGTCACCCTCCCCGCGATTACGAACGTCTTTTTGGGGCTGGGGTGAGCTTGGTTGCGTCTGCTTTTCTGCGGAAGAAAAACTGGTTGATTGCAACCTGGACCATACAGTGTTCTGTTTGCCTCTTCTTTCGCTGCTGCACGGTGCCTCTGCTTGATGCCCTCTTTCTCTCGCTCTATCTTGGGCAATTTGTTTTTCATTTCTCGCGAAGACTCGCGATGCTTCCATTAGCTTGGCCCAAGTGGTTGGCATGCCATCTCTGCTTACGAGAGCTCGGCGGAGTTGATCACTGCGCGCGCCTTGTATAAAGGCCACGCGCAATAGTTGCTCAGTGATACCTCCGATTGCCAGAGACTCCTGATTGAAACGAGTGATGTAGTCTTCAATCGTTTCATCATTCCTGCGCACGCAGTGCATGATGTCATCAGGGTCGCGCGTGTGTCTTCGCTGTTGTACGAAGTGAGCTTGGAACTTTTCCAATAGTTCCTCGAACCCATCGATTTGCCCAGTAGGCAAGCTTTCAAACCAGACACGCGCCGCGCCCGTGAGGCAGCGAGCAAACATGTGACACCATGTTGGCATCGTCCAGCTTTCTAGGTTTCCAGTGTTGTAAAAACCTTGTAATAAATCGTCTGGATCTGTTGTGCCGTCATATTTGCCTAAACCACTTGGCATCTTGGTCTTGTGCTGGATGGGGGCCTTCGCAATGCGCTCAGTGAATTTTGAATGTTTCACCAAGATGGCTGGCCTGTATGGGGTGGTTACATCCACTTGCCCTCTCACTGGTGGGCTGTATGGTGTGTGCAGATCCAGATCGGCTCTGGCTCCAGGCGCCATGTTCATGTGCGCGCGGAGCTGTGAGCCTCCTGCCTGAGTATCTCGCGTATTCCTGACGCTGTGCACTTCTTCATCACTAAACTCAGCGTGTTCAGTGTGAACAGAGTGACCCTCTTCCGGCGCGCGCGCCCTTTTTGTTCCCTGAATGGCTTGCTTGTCAAACGCTAGCCTTTGTGTTAAGTCGGCTAACTTTTTCTGTTTGACCATCTCATTGTACTTGTCCATTAGACGTCGTTGCTCGTTTATGAGCCATTCCTTAGGGTCATTGGTTTCATCTTCTGGACCCATTGGTCCTTTTTGTTTCGCGCCGGCAAGATTTTGTAACGTGAGATCGTCTGGAGGAGTTTCAGTCTGGCCGTGAGGAGTTGTGATGAAGGGACGGTTACTGGTGGTGCGCGTAGAATCACGCGGCCACCTCAGAAACTGCTGTCCCTCATTAACATCCTCACGTTCAATATCCTCCAGAACTTGATCGACGTTACGAGCACCAGAAACCATGGTGATAATTTGTTTTTTTAGAGATCTGATGAGATCTTGTTGCCGTTGTAACAGTGGATGGCGCCAATGAAGAAACGTGGATCGACTCACTGGTAGACGATCTACTTTCCTCGGGTGTGATTATGCTATTCCACCGATGGTTCTCTGGGATCTGGGTTCTTCCACCTACAAAATGAACAGCACCGTAAACTTACCCCTCAGAAAGGGACAGAGGGGTCCTCTTTGGGGTAACCCTCCGGTGTGAGAATAAGTGTTTGTAGGAGAAGATAATAATATGAGAGTAAGGAAATTTGGAGAGTATTGCTTAATATAGCTGAATACTGTGTAGTTAAATGTGATTGTGTCCTCTTCCTTGTGGAGTTGATGTGATATTTATAGTGCTAGGGTTTCCAATGATTGGGCTCAGACCCAATTAGGGCCTTGCTGGCCTCCTCCAATTGTTTTGCGCCACGTGTCCTCTGGGACACCTGGTGCTTTTTCATTGGTTATAATCACGTGGTAGCACATGGGTTTTGCTGAGTTGTCCACCTTTCATTGGCAGCTGTCAACATCAGCATATTCTTATTCCTTAAAAAGATACCTTCTGGAAGGTTGTCTGACGTGCACCATCAAGGTTGCCCTAATCCTGATTTGGATAAGGACGAGGTTGATTATGTGCATGTGTGATACGCGCCTATCCTGAGGATGCGCGAGGTCTTCTCTTTATTCTCACGCGCAGATGTTTCATGCGCAGATGTGATATGCACAAGCATGTGATATGCGCCACGCGCGGATGCGCCACGCGCATATGTGATATGCGTGAGCATATGTGATGCCTGAGCATGTGTGATGCCTGAGCATGTGATGCATGAGCATATGTGATATGCGTGAGCATATGTGATATGCGCCATGCGCATAGGTTTTGGCTTTGTGCCTTCTTGATTTCAAGCCTCTTGTCTATATCTTGTGGGTTGACCCGCCTCGCTCGGTGTTGAGGCGGGTACATACCTCTTCAGTATCATACAACTTTTTTTTGTAGTGTAGATCAACAATTTGATTCTACCTTTTCTGCACTTTCTCTAATATACACTAGCCCACCAAAATATTACAAGGTTGTATTCCAGCCCTCTATATGATCTTAA
This sequence comes from Bidens hawaiensis, assembly GCF_021521415.1. Classification (NCBI taxonomy): domain Eukaryota; kingdom Viridiplantae; phylum Streptophyta; class Magnoliopsida; order Asterales; family Asteraceae; genus Bidens; species Bidens hawaiensis. The sequence continues at coordinate 61,338 of NW_027492430.1, read as the reverse complement.
AAATAATTCATATGATGAAAATTTTACCCTTTTAAAACTTAAAAAAAATTACTCAGCTTCGCCTTAAAAAAAATAATTATATCATATATTCTTTACAATAATTACGGCATCATCATTCATCACTAGAGATCAATGAAAAATTACAATTTTATTTTTCCGTCACCCATATGTAATCGGTTTTATCAAATCCTAATGAAGTTAAATAAAATAAATAAAATATAAAGATTAGCCAAAATCAAAGCATGTGAGGAACACCAACTGGAAAAAAGTCCATTTCCATATCTTAATTCCAAGATCAGCCTATCATCAGAAACCGATCCGACAAGTTTCTAGACTTACAGCTCCTTCCTTTAGAATTAAGCAATGATTTACCTCACATTCGATCCGATTCCAACTTTTTATGCTTCCAATTGATTCAATCTTCACTTGAGTTTGCGTATCAAGGTAAAAAATTTTCAATGTATTCCAGATTTCTACTTCAAATCGGATCTAATCTAATTTTCTTATTCGAGAAGCAGATTTATGTTGTACATATGAGGATCGTATAATCATGATATTATTCGGTTAGCTAACGAATGTATTCGTTAACGATCCGTTCGTGATTTGAGTTTCGTCTGTTAATAATGTGATTGCGATTAGCGGCCGATGAGGCAGGGGCGAAGTATAATGAGGGCCAGGGGTGGCCCCGGCCCCCCCTGTTTTTTCGTGCGTTAGTGTAAATTTAACCGTTTTTCGTCCGAAATATTTTATGCGTAGTGTAAATTTGTCTGTTTTTGACCAAAAATTTAAGCCCGCCCCCCCCCCCCCCCCCCCTCGTTTATGAAATTATTTATACATTTTGAGTTCGGCCCCCCGGCGTTCACGTCCAAGCTTCGCCACTGCGATGAGGTTAAACTATGAGTTTTTGAGTGAAATAACTAAGATGGTGGCCGGTAGAGGATGCAGCCGGTGATGGTGGCGATGGCTAAACGGGGGATTATGATTTGTTATAATGGGCAACCCAAGGAATTTTAATTGAGGAGTTTTTGTTAGGCTGTGTGTAATGGGCGTGGATTAGGGCGATTGGGGGCGAGAAAGGGCCCAAACACCGCCCCCGGGGGCGATATTTGGGCGATTAGGGGCGGATGCGGTGATAGTTTGTAGCCGGCGAGTTGTTAAAAATAATAATACTATATTATTATTACTGTTTGACAACGGTCAAATATAAAAAAAAATTATTTAATTTAAACAATATATATATATATAAACATCAACCCTTCTTCTCCATTTTATATCCATTTTATACACAAATCATACCCAAATTCTTACAAAAAATTAAAAACAAATCCTAGAAACAACTCGAACCAACCGAACTACCAATTCTCTGGTTTCGGTCAAACGTATGGTTCGCAATCGAGCCAACCGAACTTACAATGGAACCCGATGAACCCGAACCAACCGAGCTATCCGCATCAATTTTCCGACCCGAACCTAAACATGTACGCCAACTTTCTCAGCCCCCAAAACACAATGCCGGCGTTCGGGTCTACACCACCGGAGTCGGAGCCGGTGACGGTGCCGGAGACGCAAACGGCACGGGCCTCCGGTTCAAACAAAAAAGGCGACCCGTAAACACAAAAAGAAACAATCGGGGGAGCCGAAGGCGCAACGTGATCCATACAAGCATTGGAGCGAGGAGGAGGTGGCCCTCACAAGGGCTTGGATTGTCATTTCGGAGGATCCCGACGTCGGTAAGTTTTTTAATATTAAGTATTTATTAAAAATGTATTAAGTGTTTATTAAAATGTATACTAATTGTAACAAATAATTTTAATTTGTAGCTAACTTTCAAGCCACCGGGATGTTTTGGAAGAAAGTCTTTGAAGCTTGGCTCGCGATAACCAATAAACCCGAAGACTACCGGGGAAAGAAGCGGTTCAAGCCCACTAGAAGGGGCTTAACGCCAATTATCAAAAATTTGCCGGGATAATTAATCGGTTGCAGGGGCCCGGCTGGCGTAGCGGGCATAACGACGGAGACATTATAACTCAAGCCTTGAGCGACTTTCGAGCTCAGGGCCAAACTTTTGGGCGGCCCGAGAAACTGTTCAAGTATTTGAATTTTTGGAAAAAATTACGCGGGTGCGCGAAATGGATCGGGGCACCAACCGTTCCCGTCGCCCGACGAGCCGGCTCATCCCGACAATCAAAAAGGTCGAAGACATCGTCGTCGACAAATCCGAGCACACCAAAAACACCCTCCGATGCTCGTAGCTTCTTCCTGGACGACACGATCAATTTAGTCGACGATGTTGATATAGCCGACAACGAAGAGGTAGAGGAGTTGCCTCGACCACGCGGAAGATCGAGAAAAAATAAGGGGGAATGTTCGTCGTCAACACGATTCAATATGAAGCCCGTTGAAATAAACGAGTTGGTTGGTCGTTTGGAAACATATGCCACCGTAATGGGAAACGACCTTCGAACATCCAAGAAACAACAAGAAAAGCTAATCCAGACTTTGGAATTACGTCAAATGAAAGACGACTATGAATCCCTCAAAGCGGAGGGGTTTCACGAGGAAGCCGCATTATTGTTTCAACGAGGACGTGAAAAAATGCGCGAATATTACGGATATTAGTTTCTTTTTTTTAGTTATGGTTTTTTTAAATTTTTTTCTATTTTTATTTAATTATTTAAATAAATTGGTTTATATTTAATTAGTTTAATTATAAAAAGAAAATAATAAAAAAAAGACATTGTGGGCCCAACTTGTAGCCCCTACACCATTACACCCCAAAAACAAATTTCCACTCCTTGCTAACTGGGCGCCACGTGTCACAATTCACCCCCAATTGTAGCCCATCCACTACACATGGCCTTAGGGTGTTTTTCAAATTTTAAAGGGTAATCTTATCAAATTAGTAAAAATGGAAAAAATATGCAATTAAATTTTTTGACTGGGTATATATGCAATTATTGTGGGCTTGGACGAGGAAATATACAATTGTCCCTATTATGTCATAGGGTCAGGTTATTATATAAACAGGGACAAAAATAAGAAAATTTTATAGCCACAAAGAAAACAATAAAAAATATAAAAAAATCATAACTCAAAATTTAATAAAAAAACACAAAAATGTTTTCACCGTCTTCCTCGTTCTCAAGAAAAAAAAAACACAGTGTTGAGGTAAAAAGATCATTGTGTCTTTTTATTTATCATTGTGTTTTATGCTTATTTTCTTCATTGATTGTGTATTTTTTTCTTGACATTGTGTCTTTTTTTCTTGATACTATGTTAAATAATTGATCAACATTGTGTTATATTTTGTTCGAAATTGTGTTATATTTTGCGATCTGTTATGTCTTTTTTCATTTATAATTGTGTCTTTTGTTATTTTTCGTCATATTGTCTTTTTTTTTCTCGGTAATGTGTCTTTTCATTCGTGTTCTTTTTTTAAACAGGAATGACGGGGGAAAATTTAGTTTTAAAATTTATTTTTGTTTTTTACTTATATTTTGAGTTATAATTTTTTTATTATTTTTTCTCAATACTTTCTTTATGGTGTTTTTTTTTTCACAAATCCGTTTCACACTTTTTATTTTCATCTTCATTTGTATTTTAACTTTTCCCTCGTTTATATATAACTAAAAGGGAAAATTCCCATAATAGCCCATTTATAGAACGTGTTTTCAAAATTATCCTCAATAATTCAAGTTTTCAACTTTGTCCCTTTGTTATCTCGTCACCGACGACATTATAGCGAACACTGACGATGTGTTACTGAAACAAATAGGATAACGACACGTGGCCGGAATCTGGCAGGAATAGGTCGTCGACGATGAGTTAGTGGATAACGCATCGCTGCTACCCTACATTAGCAACATAACGCATCGCTGCTACCCTATGTTACGTTAGCAACATAACGCATCGCTGCTACCCTACGTTACGTATAACATAGGGTTGACGATGCGTTATGTTGCTAACGTAGGGTAGCGGCGATGCGTTATGTTGCTGCTACCTGGTTATGACAACACAAGGTTCCACGATGCGTTAGTGCGTTATCACTAACGCATCGTGGAACCTTGTGTTGTCATAACCAGGTAGCAGCAACATAACGCATCGCCGCTACCCTACGTTAGCAGCAACATAACGCATCGCCGCTACCCTGCGTTAGCAGCATAACGCATCGTCAGCACAGATTCCGGCCACGTGTCGTTATCCTATTTGTTTCAGTAACGCATCGTCGGTGTTCGCTATTATGTCGTCGGCAACGAGATGCCAAAGGGACAAAGTTGGAAACTTGAATTAGTGGGGATAAACTTGAAAACACATTCTATGAATGAGTCATTTTGAGAATTTTCCCAAACTAAAACCTCTTTTTTAAAATTATACAAGTATAATTGGCGGGAGCCGGCTAGGCTGGGACTAGCTTCCAAAGCTCAGGGAACCAAGCAGGCCATGTTGTCAAGTGTATTTTCCGTTATTAAACTCCACTATAAACGGGGCCAATAATAGACTAGAATATATAATTAAATGCTTGGTGTTTTCGAAAAAGACAGTTGTTTTCCGGTTCGTTTGCATTGACCATCAAACTTTTTAACACCGACAGTATAAATTTCAGGCACTACTGGTGATATATAGAAAACAAATGAATATATGCATGCTACAAAGCTTAGTGGGATACTTATATATTAGGTTTTATCAATTGAAAGTCAAAGATTGCATTTGACCATAAAGTGGCGTATCTTCAAACTTGTTTAATCAAAATATATATATATACACACACTAGTTTAAGACCCGTGTATTACACGGGTAATTGATGAAAATTGTATAATTGCATAAAATGAAATATAGTTAACAAAATGATTATATTTTTATATATAGTTACAATTTACATTAAAATTACATAAATTACATAACTAAAATTATACAAATATGTTACAAATAGTAAAACCTTCTCTGTACATTACATTTGTGATTGTATTGGACCACGTATAGTTGTATGTGTGACAAATAAGATTCTTCAAGTACATATCAACCCTTTCTAAATGATAATATACCCATGAAACTAACAAAAAAATATTCATACACATAATATATGGGGGAAACTACCTGAGAGTGACACTTCGGATTTCATGGTAGACAATTATATAGATAGTTATATATATATATATATATATATATATATATATATATATATGTTTAAGCTCAAGAGAGAAATAAATTACTGCGAGAAATGTGAGAAATGAATATGAGCCACTAGTTTATTTTATGTTTTAAAAGTTTAAATATAAATAAAAATGATATAAATATAACAATAAATGCACATTCGCTCTCCATTTAATACAACTAATATAACCATAATAAATCTCTCTCTAATTAATATATCTACATAATATAACTAAAATAATTAAAAAGATAAAAACACTAATTTAGTTTTCATAAATAATAAAAAAAAATGTCATACAAATGTGTCCATTAAATATAAACAATAAATATACAACCTACACAAAATTATATAACCTACACTCGTTTTGATTAATAATAACGTACAATATACAAAAAAGCATACAACTTACATATTAAATTCGACATCAACAATTATATAAATTACACAAATATACACATACCCTACACACGTGTATGTTATATGTTTTTCGTGTGTAGGTTATGTTTTCTTATTCTTAGAACAAGTGTAGGTTATATGTTATTGTATAGGTTGTATATTTCACATTTAATACAAACATATGTAAGATAGATTTTTGTATTATTTATCACAATGTAACTACGTGGTGATGGATATTGATAAGTTGAGTTGGAAGAAATTGGTTTTAAATAGAATTTTTTTTAATGTATGAATAAACTGTATTTGTGTAGGATAAAGTTTTCATGTGTAGGTTATATGATTTCGTGTGTGTGTATATTTTACCGATGATGAATTTTGTGTGTATGTTATATGTTTTCTTATTCTCATAACAAGTGTAGGCTATATATTTTTGTGTATGTTGTAGTTTTTTTTTTTGATATTTAATGCTAACACGTGTAAAATAATTTTTATATTATTTATCACAATATAACTACATGTTGATGGATATTTATATATTGAGTTGAAAGAAATTTGGATAGAATGAAATTTTAACTTATGAATAAATTGTACTTGTGTATGATAAATTATACTTGTGTAGGATAAAAATTTGGATAGAAAATAAATGAATTCCTAATATTTTTCAGTTATAGTAATTTGATTAGTTATATTAATTAAATAGATATATTAATTGAAGAGAGAGATGCATTTATAGTTTCTTAAGCTTTTAAAAGCTAAAATAAAACTAGTGGCCCATATTTATTTCTCGCATTTCTCGCAGTAATTTCATTTCTCTCTTGAACCATCCCATATATATATATATATATATATATATATATATATATATAATGTATACAAACGAAAACATAAAAATCCTACGTGTCGTGATGTGGTCGCTCCCCCTTTTTTGGAGTCATCAGATTTGCTTGATTTTTAAATGGAGGCTTCTCATGCATTTGACCCGAATTCATGGGTATGGGTCTCATCAAAACCCAGATATTTCTAAACGGGTTATAACATCTCATTAAATTAAAAATTAATCTCACCAAATATTTGATATAAAAATCCTATAAAGTATGGATATACTAAAAATTAATATCTGATTTATTTAAAAAATATATATATATATATATAATTAAAAAAACAAATTTTATACTAAAAAACGGTTTTTGGGTCTCATCAAACCCATATAGCTTTAAAATTGGGTTATAACATCTTATTTATTTGTGAAACAATTTATCATCAAACCAAAAGTATATTATTAACTTTCATACAATAAAAATTATAAAATTTTTAAAAAGAAATAAATATTAACACAAATAATATAAAACAACCCCCGTAATACGGGGGATAAAAACTAGCATATATATATATATATATATATATATATATATATATATATATATATATATATATATATATATATGGGAGGGTTAACGTACAATAATAGGTTATCGTACATTAGGTGCGCGAGACCCTATACCACCCGATCCTAATTGCAATTAAAACTACGCAGTGGCACAATTGTAATTAAATAAAAAAATACTTCTCGTACAACAAATCGTCATTTGCAGCAAGCCTTCAACCATAATCAAATCATCCACAAAACTAAAGCATAATTAAAATCGATAAATGCATTATCGCTATAGTTTAATAATCTTCAAATTGATCAAAAATTTTTGATTTAATCAATTGAATTGATGTGTAAGAGGCTTTAGAATCATAAATCGATTATGAAATTGCAGAATAATACACTTAATTGAGCTATTATTAGGGTTCATGTTTAACTGTTTTTCACAAAACTTTAAATGTTCTAGACTTTTTGTACAGAACTTCTAAACTTTTTGTCTAGAACTTCTAAAGTAAAAAGTTTAGACCAAAATGAACAAAAAGTTTAAATGTAACACTAAAAATGAACAAAAAGTTTAAACGTTCAACTAATACGTTCTGACCAAAACTACAAATATCAAAGTTCTGACCAAAATGAACAAAAAGTTTAAATGTTCAACTAATATGTTCTGACCAAAACCACAAGTTTAAACGTTCTGACCAAAATGAACACCAAAATTACACAAAAAGTTTAAACGTTCAACTAATACGTTCTGACCAAAACCACAAGTTTAAACGTTCTGACCAAAATGAACTAATACGTTCAAAAAATTAATCGATAGAAGCTTTAAATTGATGATCAATTGGATCAATTTCAAGGTTAATTGATCAGTTATGTTGATGTAAATTGATCAATTCTCGTCGATTTTGATTATCATGTACAAGTATCTGATGTTTTGTGTGAAACCTTGTGAAACAGCAGACGATGGATGTGAAAGAAATTTGATTATGTTTCTGATCTTGGTCTACAACTTAGGAGTCAATGTATGATCGTGGTTGATGAGCGAAGGATTTAGTTAGGGACGGAATAGGATTTGAAGTAAATTACAATCTTGCCACCACGTGTTTTCATAAATCAACGTTTGAGACACTCGCGTACCTATTGTACGATAAGGGATTATTGTATTGGATCATTTACATAGGGTTGGTATCATTTAGGAACTATAAAAAAGTTAATAACTCTTAGGAACCCTTAACACCCAAACAGATTTTTCAATTTTTTTATATATTAACATTTTTTAAGAGTAGTTTTATCATATTTTATATAAAAATTTTTTATCACATATATTAATCACAAGTTTACATATATGTAAAATTTATGTACTAACAAATTTACATATGTGTCAAACAAACAAAATATAGATATGTATAAAAACTAATTTTCAAAATTGTAATTGTAGATATAGATATATAAAAAAAGATAAAACTAATCTCAAAGAACATTAACATACAAATTTTTTTATAAAAAACGTTAGTTTTCAATGGTTCCTTCAAGTTCTTAAATAATTTTACAGTTCTGTAATGATACTCATCATATATATGTATATATATATATGTGTGTGTGTCATACCCCAACCAAAGGCGGCGAAACATGCCGGGGTGCAACCAATTGCCCAAAACACAAGACACTATTAAGGCGACAATATTTAAATCAACTCATTTTATTTCATAAAATCAGTAAACAACACATCTTGTTCATACAAACAAATTTAATACAAGTAAACATGTATATTGTTCGTTTTGCTAATATCCTATTAGTCTTGGTAATGTTTTTCGTCAAGTCCTCAAGTCAATAACATTCAAACCTGTAACAATGCATAAAATAATATTTGTCAACACGTATGTTGGTGAGCAATTTCATAGTTTGAGTATATATAATATGAGCGAAATTCACAAACGTATATGAGACTATAAATAAAAGCATCAATCGTGGTATATAAAACATATGTAATGAGGATCTTTTCTAGTCGGTAACAAACAACATACTCGGATAATGAGGCCCTATTCTACTAGCACAAGGCTAAGTAGTTAGGGGAGCGTATAATCATACTTAATGAGGCTCAACAACAACATAAAAATAAACACTCATTCACGTAAAGCATATGAGGCATATAACACACAAAAGAGCAAGTATTCTAAGTATCATACACCCTAAAGTTTGTGGTTTGAGAAAAGTGTATAATAAATTGTTCTTGTTTTGAATAAGTATGCATGTTACCTCCAAAATATAAAAGTGAAAACGGGGGATGAAATGTACTCACCTCGATTGACGAATCGAGTAATAATAAATGATCGAAATATAGAAAGCTTGCGAGCGAACGAACGAATCCAACTTGAAAGCTAAATGAAAACGAATAAATAATATATTAATGAACTTGAACTTTATTTGAAACTACATTTGAAACATTGGACGAGAAGGTTCGGTTGTTAATCGGGTTACCGGTTAATTTGTTAACGATTAGGAACTCGTACTAAATTGATAATTAAAATAAAATAATATTATTTTATTGGGCTTTTAAATAGCTAAACCAATATTAAAAGAAACAAGACGAGTTTAAATCAAGAGTTCGGCTTTATGAAAATGAATAGATAATAAAGTTTATAATAGTATTATTAATGATAATGATAGTAATGATGATAATAATAATTATAAAAAAATAGGTTATATATATATATATGTATAAGATAACGATGATAATAATAATAATAACAATAATTATTATTAATAATACTAATATAGTATGATACAAATAATAGTAGTTAAAGAATAAAATTTCAAGTATTAATTAAAGCGTTTTTGAAAAAAAGTAATAATAATAATAATAATAATAATAAATAATATTGATATTAAATAATGATACCATACTCGATGTTGGTTCGATTTCTAAACGAATTCATAATATAAATATAATAATATTATTGTTAATAAATAAATGATAGAAGTATGATTTTAATAAATAATAATATGATCCTTATTAACAATAATAGCAACTTTAATATTTATAATAATAATAATAAATCCATTTGTTATGAAAATAATGGTAAAAATAATTGTTTTGTTAATGATAATAATAATAATAATAATAACAATAATGAGTTTTATAATAAGTTATGAGATTATTAATCAAAATTCCAAAAATACTCTTCAAAGTCGGTTCAAGGGGGAATCGAACTTGTGACCTCCCAAACCCGAGTCACAACCACAACCAACTTCGCTACCCGTCTATTTGTTAGAGAAACCCAAAAAGGAGATTTAAAACAATTAACTCAAAACTAACATCTTCCCCAAAACAAATATCCAAACCTTATACCCAGATCCATTGTCATTACAAGCGGTTATGATAATCGAGTTCGGTTACCGGTTATGAGTTAGATACCAAGATACATAAAACTTTGAATCTCGTTACCTATAAAAGATGTCTGGCCGAGAAAAATTGTCGGAGCCGAGCAGGGTCCTCGGAGACCCCTTGTTGCCGCCATATAGAGAAAGAGAGAAGCCGAGAGATAGAGAGACGGAGAGAGAGACAAGGAGAGAGAGAGAGATCGACGGAGAGAGAGAAGAGAGAGGGACGGAGCAGCGAGGGTCACCGGAAAAACGGGACTCACCGGAAAAACGTCCGGTGGTCCGTTTGGGGCTGTGCGAGAGAGGTTCGCCGGTAGACGCGGGGAAAGGAGATGGGCTGTGGCGTCGGGTTGGGGGCAGGGAGGATGGACGGCCAAGATGATGGTGATGTAATGGGAGGTGGTGGCCGGAGGTGGCGCCGGTAGGGGCGGCGGCGGTGGCCGGAAAAAGGGGGAAGGGAGAAAGAGATGGAGGCTTATGGTTTATGTTTAGGGTTAGGGCTGGGTATTTTTTTATTTATATATATTACATATTTTCAAAACACCCCTCTTGAGTTTCAATCAAGGTTTAAAATGAGTTTAAAGGTTCTTAAAACTTATAACAACTTTACGAAAACCATTTTGAACCCTTTATGTTTTTCTTAATAACCCTATAATATGACAAACATCGATTTATTGGTGGTCGAGGTATATAATAATATTATATAAAAATTAAATAAGGTTCTAAAAATGTTGAGTCGGTTTTACAAAATAAAAGTTTACAAAACTAATACAACTCGAGACCCGAATTTGACAAAATGCCACAATATATATATATAAACGAAAACTCAAAAATTCTACGTGTTGCGATGTGGTCGCTCCCCCCTTTTATGGAAGTCACCAGATTGCTTGATTTTTAAATGGAGGCTTTTCATGCAATTGACCCGAATTCACGGGTATGGGTCTTACCAAACCCATACAGTCCTTAAACGGGTTATAACATCTCATTAAATTAAAAATTAATTGTTGGTGCAATATGCCAGTAGTTCATTAGTCTTTAGTTTATCATGTCTGTAATCGTTACATTGTTAGTTACGTTTTGGTGAACTCAATGGTTTGCGTTTTGGTAGTGGCGAACTTAGCCCATAGGCGAAGTTAGGGAAAACTTCGCCAAGTCTGTTTGGCGAAGTTATTGTAGGTATTTAAACCTTACTTACGCCGTTATATTGTAAGCCTTTTTCATAACTCATACAGCCGTCGTGCTTATTGGTTAAGAGCTCTAAGTAGCTAATAACAATTAAGTGTTTGTTCTACGTGCGTGTTCTTATTACATGTTCGTTTCATCATCTCGTTCATACACTCATAATCGTACACTTAGGGGATTCTGCACCCTCCATGTACGAGATACTCCTGTGTAGATCCGGTTGGGAACCTACATTAATCTCACCATGTGATTGATATAAAAATCCTTTAAAATAGGGATATACTAAAATTAATATTTACTTCTTTTTTTAAAAAAAGATATGATTCATAATAAAGAAACAATTTTATATTAAAAAAAAGCGGTCTTGGGTTTTACCAAACCCACATAACTTTTAGACTATCATCATTTTAAAAAAATATTCAAACTAATCTGATGGATAGTTGTTATATGAATGATGCTTGCATTTGCTATATTGAAAATGAGTTGTTTATGATAGTCGCGACCGAAGATGTTATAATTCGTTTTCAATACATGAAAACGTGTATTGAACAGGTATAATACGTAAGGCTTTTTATTTAATATAACTTTGAATTTCATTTTAATGTTGATGATATACTTTTATTATGGTTGTGATATTGTGTTTTTTTTATATGGCCAAATGATGGACCCGGCCCATCCAAGTCCGAAAACTTTGACGCCAGAAAAATTGAACACCAAAAAGTTTCGAACCCATAGGAAAAAAATTCCTGGCTCCACCAATGGGCATACAAGAAGATACGCTTAATTAATAAAGATTAAATATTAAAGTTACAACGGATTATACTAAAAAATGGTACAACCGGTTGAACCAGATTGTACTGGGAGGTTCAACCGGGTTGTCTAGTTTACCCTATAATTTTGTATAATGCAACTTTAATTAAAAAATAAAAATAAAAATATATGATTCCATATAAAAACAATAAACTATTTTTAGGAGATGTCACCATGTGTAATCTATTAATTACTATATTAAGATTATAAAGCCATATATAATCAACCGAGAATCTCAATAGATGCAAGATAATAACCAATTTTAAACCATTAAAAAACATCATACATACAAGAAGTTATTTTTACTTTGGAATTTGGATACTATAACAATCAATAACACAATATGCTTTACAAAATAAGAACCTACTTTGGTAGACTGGTAGCACTGTAGCAGTTCAAATGGAGATGGATGAGTGAAAGGGTGAGCAGCCTGGTAGGTTATTATTTAACTTAATTGTGAAAGGGTGAATGGGTGATGGACGCTGTCACGCTAGGTTAATGTTACTTTAACATAATTGTAAATGTAAAACAACATGGCCCTCACAATAATAAAAATAAAAAAAAATAGGTGGGCCTTAAACCGGTTTACCAATATAAACCAGTTTTCTATGAAAACCGACTGGTTCGATGTCTCTCAAAACCGTTCAACTAAACCCGGTATAATATACCGGGCTTGTCCCCGAAATCCGGTACAACCGGTTGAACCGGCCGGTTCAAACCAGTTTTTAAAACATTGGTTACAACTTAAGCAGAAAAGAATCTCACATTTGACGGCCAGGTTTTTCCTTTACCAAAAGCCAAGTCCAGATGTGAAATTCCACAAAGTAATTGGGACCCACACGTTTATATAAATATCAACTTAAGCTTAGTTGGTATAATTAAATATGTAGTCAATTGCGGCTCTGTATTTAATACATCCATTACACACCACTCTTTCCATAAGTGGTAGCCATGATTAGCAAATCCTACCCCTCAAGGTGCACACTATATGCCTCTTTGTTACTTTTATGAGTTTATCATTATATTATTTTCATAACTATGGTTTAAAATGGAAAGCTAGAAATATTAAGACCCAAGATAACTAAATCAAAAAGAAGAAAATATATTCACTACGTGTTTGTGTATAACTAGACCCAATAGCTGAAAGTTTGATTATTGTTTTGAATATAAGTTTTAAAGAGCATTGTTGTTTGCTTGTAAATTAATTTATAAGAGTTTTTTAACAATTTTATGCTGAATCATTACAAAGCCTAACCGATTAAGAGACATCCTCTAGATCATCCATCATGTGTTTGAAACTTAACTATTAAGAGAATTGATGAACAACTAAGAGGTGTATTTTTAGTGAACCAAACACACTTTATTTCTAAACAATTCACATGTCACCTTTTAATAAAATCATTAAAAGGCTACCACACAACCTCTTAACAGAAACAAAAGTTCAGATCTTCTTTATCACTTAAACCTAAAGAGCCATAATATTTCATATAAACCACCCATCCGTACAATCTGATATGTAATAAACATATATATATATATATATATATATATATATATATATATATATATATATATATATATATATATATATATATATATATATATATATATATATATATATATATAACTTAGCGGGAAGTAAGTGAAGAATCTCTTTGATGATAGTGGTAAAAGCTAGCTGATTTAATTCCATATAATAACGGTCTCTTTGATAGATATTTAATCGGAGAATTTACATATATTCTCTCTCTAATTTTCCTTAATATATATTTCTTCAATTCTAAATATTTAATTACATATTTCACCTTCATAATTCACATATATTACATATCTCTTTATTTCATTAAAATTAATTAACTAAATAATCATTTTACCATTAGTGAACTAATATATATATATATATATACCAACCCTATATATATATATATAATATATATATAGGGTAAGGATCCTAAGAGAACCCTTTGCATATTAAGAACTTTAAGAACCATTTTGGACCATTAAAAACACCTTTAAAAAAATATTTAAAAAAAATCATATAACAAAACATAACAAAAATTTTAAAAAAAATAAAAAAAACAAAATTCTTATATTTCATTCCGGTTTCATTAAAAAAATAACAACGCTGTATTATACACATATGTATAATTTTATTTAATATTTAGTTACGTAATACACACATATGTACAGTACTATTATGAAATCAGGGATGTTAAAATAAGAATTTTGGTTTTTTTACTTTTTTCATTTTTGTGTTTTTTTTTTATTTTATGATTTTTTTTTATTTTTGGGTTTTTTTTTGTCCAAAATGGTTTTTTATAGTTCTCAATTTCAAAAAAGTTCTCTTATGATCCTGATCATATATATATATATATATATATATATATGTATGTATTAGTTCACTAATAGTAAAATTACATATATCTTCAATTTAAACCCAAACGAGTTAGTTTTGAGACGGACATATTGAAGCTAATAAATTCAACTAGAGTTGATTTTTTAATCGTTAGCATATACAAAAAGGTATATTTAACATAGTTTATAAGTTGAATATTTTTAATCGTTGCCGCTAAAGGTGTTGCCGGAATCCGGTTAACCGGCGCCATTGATTTCGGCAAACTTTTAATGATCACTGTTACGTTCTTTTTTGGGTGCTTTCGCCATTTTTCAGTTTTTCGCTGCTATAACAATGATTATCTTGGAACAACTGGATATATATATATATATATATATATAGAAAAATGGTTCAAACAAAACAATTGTTTTGTGAGAAGTGTGAGAAGATTTTAAAATAAAGTACATCAGCTAAATAGGACACTATACCATGTAAATAGAAACTATACAATTTTTAGAAACAACCAATCTCAACCACTAAATCCTAGATCCAAGGGTCTACATCTATTCTTATGTTTCTCACAAAACTATTGTTTTTTTACGTTAACTCTACCATATATATATATATATATATGGTGATGTTATAATAAGAAGTGGAGTGTGTCTAAAAAATGTAAAAAGTAATCTGGTGCGTTAGATATGTTGATCTGACAGTGGAAATGGAAAGTGTGTTTATTGTGCGATGTGTTTTATTTTAGTTGCGGTGTATTTATTGTGTGGTGTGTTTTATTAGATCTAATGGTGAACAAAACTTCCTACACTTCTTAGGAAAAATCTAATTCTTATTGTAACATTGCTTTATATAGAGGAAAATTATCCTAAAAATAAGTAGTTTCCTAAAGAAGACTAGGAATATATCATAGTCATTAAATCATGTTAATCAATTGTTGAGATTTAAAACTACCAAAAACCGTCATAGTTTTCTAGAATATTTTTTCACCATTATAACCAACATAGTTTACTAGAATTGTTCTTTCACGATAGGTTGTAATGACACATGTCAAAAATCTATTGTTTCTTACCGTTCTTAGAAAACTCTTTGTTTTTTTATTTAAACGATTTTTTTGTCTCTCTTGCTCTCTCTCTCTCTCTCTCTCTACATATATATATATATATATATATATATATATATATATATATATATATATATATGGTTGGTAACATTAAGAACTCTTTACAACCAAATATTTTTTAATTTTTTTATATATTCACATTATTTAAAAGCAGTTTTATCATATTTTATATTAATCACAAGTTTACATATGTGTAAAATTTATGTAAAAACAAATTTACATATGTGTAAAAAAACATAGATATGTATAAAAACTAATTTTTAAAATTGTAATCGTATATATAGATATAAAAAATGATAAAACTACACTCAAATAACATTAACATATAATTTTTTTTATAAAAAACGTTAGTTTTCAAGAGTTTCTTCAAGTTTTTAAATAATTTAAGAGTTCTGTAATCATACTCATCATATATATATATATATATATATATATATATATATATATATATATATATATATATATATATATATATAAGTACTTAAAATCAACTGAGTCAAATGTTTTGTGCTAGTCGAAAATAAAACTAAAAGTGAAAACATTAAACTAACTAGTCTATATTTTTATTCGTCTCACTCATTTGTATTATATTTGTTGCCTTTGTTTGATGTCTTTCTTGAACCCATAAAACGAACATGTAAGGCGATCTTCACCACACAAGTCCATAAATCATTAATCGAAATTTTCTTAGTGAGCTGGGTTATGAATAATCAAAATTGCCAATCATATGCTTCAAAAATGTCAAAAAGATATCATGCAAACTCATATTAATTAATTCCAGTCATATAAGCGAATAATGATTATTTAGCACGTAAAAATTAAGTGTCACAAACCAGAATCCAGACTATTCCATTAGTGTAGGAGACCAAAGTCTTTGATAAGATAAATCCATGGACTAAAAGAGCCAAAAATAATGCATGTTACGACTATGCCATTCAGAGTCGGGCCAACCTTTTCGGAGCCCTAATCGAACTATAAAGTCGGGGCCCTTTTAAAATCTTTTTAATATAAACTCTTCTCCTTTACCCGAGCTTGGGGCTAACAATTTAAATTATTCAATTCGTTTAGAATTATAAATTACTCAATTGGATTATCAAAATGCCTAGAAAATTAATTTCATGAAAAACAAAAATTTGATCATCAAAATACCTAGATATAGAGGCAGGGTACCAAAAAGGTCCGAATACCCTTAAATACCATCCGTGGGTAAGAGAAGAACCCCTCATATGCCACCCACGGAACATTCGGGTCACCCGCACAACATGGTAGAGGAAGAACATCCTTACGCCACACGCGGAAGCATCCAGGCACCTTCAGAAGTCATCCGCGGGACAGGGAATCTGCCCGCCAAAATGACCGGAAGGCAATGCCAACTGGACAGCTGTTATTAACTGACTACCCTCTAGAAGAATAATCGCGATTGTTACTTGAAGGATACGCGACTCGCCAGCCAATGAACGAAGGACACCTGACCAGGTTGTTATAACCGTGCACATGGCCATGGTATAGTCCGTCCTATCATAAGGCGACGCATGTCCAGGTTGTTATACCCATGCACATGGGACGTATAGCTCAACCTATCACAAAGGGACACGCATCCAAGCGGTTATCAAGATCTTCTAGAAGAGGACAGCTGGCCCAATCACCTTCCCACATCCTTCGGCAATAAATACCTTGTCAACATGCATGAGGTATTCATTCACTCTCACTGATAATCACTCCTAGTTACTCTGATTGTACTTATTCTCAGTACTTAGACTTTCTATTTCGAAAGATACTGATTCTCACGCCGGATGGTGGTTACAGGAAGACCCCCCTCTTGTCCTTCCCGTGACGAGACTCGCGGTGTCTGTTTTGTAGGTTCCGGTCATTGGACTTCGGGAAGTTGTGCTCATACTGTGTTAGTGTTTACTATATCCTACCCTGTGGACTCATTGGATCCAGGACCCATACCCGGGGATCAGATCCGTGTTTCTTCATTGGCGCCGTCCTTTTTGGTGTCAGAACAGCACAAATTTTCGTTGGTTTTCCGGTTCGTTTAGTATGAGTAAACTTCCTGAGGGGCCGACGGGAACTCCTGCACAAATTCCATGTGTCACTAACACTGAAGCACCTGAGGGTTTTGCTTCAAGTGTTTTTGCACGTGGTACAGCTCTGGGTTCACGAACTACCGATACAACACCAGGTGGTCGTACCCTTGAGTGTGTCACTGAACCAACTCGGCCAACTCCCACCGATTTGGGACATGTTACGGCTCCAGGAGGTTATAATCTCAATGACAACGGACGAATTATGCGAAACGCTCGTCGGACTCAATCGGTTTCGGATCTGGAAGATGATTCAGGGGATTCCGATTTGGCGGGAGTTCGTCGACATAATTCTAGATCCAGGGGACCACTATCTCTAGATGAGTGGCTCCGCGTACAACAAGAAAGTTTGGCTGCTGAGTATGACCACAGGGTACGCAATGAGCGTTTTCATGCCCGCGCTCTGATTTATGAAGAATCTCCCCGAAGATCTCTTTCCCCTCCTCCAACGGTGAGGGGAAATCAGATCCGCTACAGCCAACAAACGAAACAAGAATTTGTTGAACCATGAAGGTTGCGCCCTCGTTCTCGCATGGACATGCGGATGTCGTCTTACTTCGATGAGTATGACAGCTATGATTCAACGTATCACCCGGGAGACTACAATTTCTACACGGGTGATAGCAGAATGAGTTCAAGGGTAAGAAGCAATCGTCCGCGGGACGTAGTTCCTCACACTGAGTATCATAGTGATGCTGAGGAAAATTTCACTAAGCCATACCGCCCGACAGCCTTTGCTGAGAAGTCAAAAATTATAGCAAGCATTGCGACAACACCTTTCCTGTCAGTGCTAAGATACCTACATCGGTGGGTAAATACAATGGCATGACTGATCCAAGTGATCATCTCCAAAACTTCGTGGCGGTAGGTGGTGTGAGCGGATGGACGCTCCCCTATTGGTGTCACATTTTCGCATTGACACTAACAGGGGCAACGAGAGAATGGTTCGAAAAGTTACCTGACGGTAAAATCTCTAGCTGGGACGATCTGGTGAAGAAATTCTCACAACAATTCAGCCAACAAAAGAAGCACACGCGTGATCAGTTAGAAATTCTGGATGTTATCCGCCGTGATAACGAATCCATAGAAGATTTTATTACCAGGTTCAATGACGAAAGTCTGAACATTGGTGGAATCAGCAAGGACATGCTTCGCGGTGCCTTCCGCGAGAATGTCAAGTGTGACGAGTTGATCCGCACACTCACTGGTATGGATGGAATGCCGAAATAATGGGACGATGTTATGACCGCGGCAAATTTGTTTGCCAACACTGAAAAAATATTGGGGAGTAAAAATTCAAAACAAAAATTCAAAGTTGAGTTTCAAACTCCACGACCCAATAAACAGGCAAAGGGGCCAATCTGGTGAAGACTTCAGCCAAACACGGAGGTATCAAAGCCATTAGATGCAAGATCTCTCATCGGTAACAAGAACAAAGCGGGACCCTCGAATCGAGGTCCCAACAGGTGACTCCTCTTTCAAAGATTCCGGCAAAAATTCTCACTACAGAAAATGTGAATTTTCGGAAACCGCAGCCACTCACGAGGAGATCATTCCTCGATACCAAAAACATTGTTCGTTCCATAATGACATAGGTCACAACACGAACGAATGTAATGCTTTGAAAAGTGAGATTGAGGTGGCGGTGAAGTCCGAAAAACTTGGACACCTGGTGAAAGATGGAAAACCCGGGACTGGTAAAGCTCCCATGCGGGACAACCAGGGCCCGTCCAAAAGCAAGTCAAGGACTTGAACGCCCATATGATCCAGGGTGGACGAAAGGTCGGGGAAAGAGGCGATAGTCCGACGAGGAAGAATGGAAGAATGAGCCATTGATCTTTCCACGAATCAAGGGAGGTCCCAGCAATAAGAATCCCTTGATCATCGCTGCCCTCTTTGGCCACTATCGCTCGCAATACGTTTTCTTTGATACTGGTAGTACATCGGATATCGTGTACGAACAATGCTCTGAACAGCTTGATGAAGAGGACAAAGAAAGACTGAAACCCATCCATGCTCCTGTGTCAGGATTTGGAGGAGAGATAATGCACCCGCGAGGGGTGATTTCTTTCCTAGTCACTTTAAGCTATGGAATTCATTCAAGGACTGAGGAGGTCGAATTTTTAGTTTTACCTGCAACGTTGAAACATGACATCATCTTGGAGCGGGAAGCAATTGGAGATTTCAATGCCCACCCGTCCACGGCTCACGGTGCGGTAGGGGTTCCAACCCGCACCGGTGTAGCAATAATTCATGTCAATCGACATTGCTTTGCAATAGAAAGCTCAAAACCTAGCAAGATTCCAAAACAATCTCTGATGACTGAACCAGAAAAATGGGTTTTGAACAAGAAATTTCCTGATCAGACTGTAACAATTGGACATGCTATCTCTGAGATAGTAAGGACTTTTTTGAAACAATTGTTAACAAAGAACGTTGATGTCTTCGCATGGCAACCCGCGGACATGACTGTTGTCCCGCGGAGTATTGCGGAGCACAAGCTGAGGGTAAACCCGATGTTTACACCAATCGTTCAGAAACAACGCAAGATAGGTCCGGAACAAACAAAAGCAATGAATGAGCACGTTCAGGACTTCTTATAGGCTGGAATTATCCGTCCAATTCAATATCAGATCTGGGTCGCTAATCCGGTTATCCTTCCCAAAAGCAACGTGACATGGCGGATGTGTATAGATTTCAAGGATCTAAACAAGGCGTGTTCCAAGGACTGTTATCCATTACCTGAAATAGATCTCAAGTTTGATGTTGTGGCACCATTCAAATTCAAGTGCTTTTTAGATACTTACAAATGCTATCATCAAATCCGCATGGTTGCGGGTGATGAGGATAGAACAGCCTTTCGGACCAATCAAGGCACCTTTTGCTACAAAATAATGCCTTTTGGACTAAAGAATGCGGGGGCCACATATCAACGATTGATGGCCATAGCGTTTAAAGGTCAAATATGTCGAAATTTTGGAAGTTTATATGGACGACCTTGTGATCAAGAGTGTTGAGGAAGACCAAATGTTGAGGGACATCGAAGAGACGTTCGAAACCTTGAGAAGTATCAACATGAAGCTGAATCCAGCTAAGTGTTCGTTTGGGATGGATGAAGGAAAATTTCTCGGAGTAATTGTCACGAGTGCGGGCTTCAAAACTAATCCGGATAAAGTCCAAGCTGTGGCCCACATTCATTCTCCTTCCTCCCTCAAGGAAGTTCAGACGCTCAATGGTCGATTGGTTGCTTTTAATCGTTTTTTGGCGAATCATGCAGCCAAATCTTATCCTTTTATCTCAACACTAAGAAACTGCCTCAAGAAAGCACAATTCAAATGGACCGTGGAAGCGGAACAAGCTTTCATGGAGGTTAAAAAATGTTTGATGGTACTGCCCCCGTTGACAGCACCTTATGCGGGGGAACCTTTAACGTTATATTTGTCAGCATCAGACATTGCTATCGGGGTTTTCCTCCTGACGGATTGAAAGAACGTTCAAACACCGATCTACTACGTCATTAGAACATTGTCAGATCCAGAGATAAGATATTCAATGCTGGAAAAACTTTTCTTAGTATTGGTCTATGCAGCCTGACGCCTCCGCATGTACTTCCAGGGACACCCCATCAACGCTTTAACCGGATACAAACTCAAGAACGTTCTCAGTAAGCCGGAATTGTCTGGGCGATTGGCAAAGTGGGCCATCAAGCTAGGTGAACACGCGATAGAATACAAACCTATGCCAGCAATTAAGGGGCAGGTGCTGCCAGACTTCGTCACTGAAGTTCCGCAACACAAAGAAAAAAAATGTTTGACTGAGCAGCAACCTCAAGCACCTCCTGAGCAAGGACAAATTTGGTCATTGTTCACGGATGGGGCTTCAAGCAGTGAGGGATCTGGCGCAGGCCTCAGGCTAGTCAATCCCGAAGGTCACGAGTTTACATACGCCATAAAGTTAGACTTCAAGAGTACTAACAAAGAGGCAGAGTATGAAGCTTTCTTGGCAGGCTTACGAATAGCAAAAAAGCTTGGGGTAAAACATTTGGAAGCCCGCGTGGACTCCATGTTGATTGCGGGCACTTACGAAGCAAAGAATGACGTAATGGCTTCATACATGTCACAGGCGAAAGCCTTGATGCTTCAGTTTTCTTCGTGCAAAGTAATTCACATAAAACGAAGCGAGAACAAGTAGGCGGATGCTCTTAGCAAGCTGGCTTCAACGAACTGCGAACACTTCGCTAAAGACATCCGCATTGAAATACTGGATCGCCCATCTGTCCCGCAACATCAAGTTTTGGTAATCCAAACCGAAGTGGAATTCTGGATGACACCCATTATAGCATACTTGTCATCAGGAGCCCTCCCGGAAGGAAAAGTTGCGGCCCGGAAGATAAAACACAAAGCCTTGAACTATCAAATGCATGACGGTGTTTTATACCGACGTTCCTTCCTCGGTCCACTACTTTGATGTGTGGACGCCGAGGACGCGAACTATTTAATCAGGGAAGTTCATGAAGACATATATGGTCTTCACGCTGGCCCGAGCATGGTCGTAGCAAAATTGATGAACGTCGGATATTACTGGCCGGGAATGCATCTGGACGCTGTGCACGAAATCAAAAAGTGTGATTCTTGCCAACACCATGCTCCTAACACGCTACGACCAAAAAACGAGCTCGTTCCAGTCACTTCAGCTTGGCCGTTCCAGAATTGGGCTATCGACATAATGGCCTTTCCCTGAAGCCCCAGGACGTGTAAAATTCTTAATAGTAGCCATCGACTACTTCACGAAGTGGGTGGAAGCCAAACCGGTTGCTTCCATAACAGCAGCAAGTGTTAAGAAATTCCTGTGGGAATTCATAATCTGTCGATTTGGTCTTCCGTTGGAACTCGTTAGTGATAACGGTACTCAGTTCGTGAGACAGTTGGCTACAGGAATGGTTGAAAGAATTACAGATATCTCAAATTTTCACACCTGTAACCCACCCACAAGCAAACGGTCAGGTTGAAAGAACCAACCGGACAATCAAGGAAGTAATCAAAGCAAGGTTAGGAACTAAACGGACGGGTTGGGTTGACGATTTGCCCCATGTACTCTGGGACTTCCGAACCCAAAAGAATTCTAGTAATTCTGAAACCCCCTTTAGTTTAACCTACGGCACAGAGGCCATGATTCCGGTCGAGATTGGGATTCCATCCGCAAGAGTTTTACTGATCGACGACAATGATTATGAACTCCGGATGAATCTCGACCTCCTCGAGGAGAGTAGGGAACTTGAATCGATCCGCGAGCACAATTACAAATGCCAACTGCAAAAGTATTATAACTCGCGGGTCCAGAAATGTGATTTCGATGCGGGAGATTTTGTCTTCCGCAACAATGAAGCCTCCGGGAAAGTTGGCCCCAACTTGGGAAGGACCTTACAAAGTTAAACAAGTGTTATCTAAAGCTGCCTACAAGTTAGAAAGTTGGATGGGACTGAGATCCCTAGAACTTGGAATGGGGCCCAATTAAAGAAATGTTACATGTAGTGCGTTTTTCTTTTTGGCCTGCGTGCCTAATTAGATATTCACAAATTATGTAATTTCATGTGTTGTAATTCGGCTTATGCCTCATCTATGGAAAATTTATTTCAGTCTTTTGTGACATGTATTGTTATGTAATCCTTTATTGACAAACAAAGAAGATCCTACAAACACTTATATTATGAAGAATAAGACAAAGTGTACTGGATAAAAAACAAGACTTCTTTATATATTCAAAAGAGATTACAGCAAGTTACAACAGGGGAATCTTATTACAAAAATAAAAAATCTATCTATGACGCGACATCTTCATGTCTTGCGTCCTTGTCTTCCGCATCATTAGAATCTTCTTCATCTTCTTCACCAAGGTCAAGAAGGTCCTTTAGTTGCTCAATGCTATCATCCTTGTCTGCAAGCTCGGATATCTGGTCCGCCAAAGAAAACTTCAAAGTATCAAAAGCTTTAGTTTTCTGAATGAGGACGGCAGCAGTATCTTGGCCGTGCAACACATGTTCTTCCGGAAGCTTGGACGTTGAACCAAATGCATAGCCTTCCTAGAAGCCTAGTTGACGGCCAGCTTGCTTGGATGCTTTCAGGAGGATAGCAACACAGTTCCCAAGTTCATCACTCGCCCGGACATCGGCAATGACCTGTTGGAATAGTAAAATATAAGTAATTTCGAATAATTAGATTATTTACAACAAAATAGGATACATACCTTAGGGATTCCTTCCGCCAACAACCATTTCTTGTCCGCCTTGGCACGAACAAGTTCCATCTTGTAGCCAGTGCACTCCAAGGCTTGTTCTCGATTCTTGGAAGCAAGATTGCTAAGGCACTCATCCTTCGCTGCTGATTTAGCTTGTAGAGTTCTCAGCAACTCTGCCTGTTCATCAAACTACTTTTGGAGGACGTTCTTGGCCTCCTCAGCAGCAAGATGATTAGCCCTCTCAGCTTCTAGCGCTTGGCGACTCTCTTTGGCTTCATTCAAAGCCTTAAGAGCTTCCTCTTTAGGATCAGACGATGCAGCCGCCAGCTCGTCCCACTCCTCATTCATCGCCAACCAATCTCGGGTTATTTCCTAGTTGGTGGAAATAGTATTCGCCATAAGATAAGATTTTGAGTTTATAACTCTTGGCGAATACGTCGACGATGACGATCCTTTTCAGCGGGAGGAAGACTCTCCCGCAGATACTCAAAGCATACATCCACGTCGTGAAACATTGAATCTCGGCGTAAAGACCAACGTGGACGATGCGGAGTAGGATCTTCCTCGTGAGGAGAGGGGGAGGTCTGAGGTCCATAAGCGAATGTGCTCACACCCCCTTGATCTCTAAAGCGATGAACGTTGAACGAAGGTGACATACTGATGTGATTAGTATCATCAACCTCCTTATTCTTCAATGGAGAGTCATCCTCCACAACGATTGGTTCCCTGGCGGTGTTAGGAGGAGGAGATGATGGAGGAGGTGGCACTGTTGAGCTCTTTAGACCTGAAACATCTTTAGAGAAATCATTCAGGGCCACTGAAAAACGTTGACAATAGATCAGATAGATATTTGACCCGTAACAATCGATAAGTGCGAGAAGTATTAAGCTTACCCAAAAAAATGTCTTCTGAGTCAAGTTGATGTAGGCGCGCCTCCAAGTCAGCAGCATGCTTTCGCTTTTTTGACTTTTTTGACGGAGCAGCCTTAGTAGGATGAACCTTGCGTTTACCGGCCGCCCTGGAAACGCCCGCATCAACAGTTTGATACACACCCTCAGGGGTGACGTCATCAGCACTTGGACGACTACCCTCAGCAGTAACGTCTGCATCATCGTCACCCGTAGCATATGGGTTCTTGCTAAGTTTCCGGGTCAAACCTGCAGTTGAATGCACGGCATTAGTTGAAAAACTTCCTTCGTAGAGTGATGACTCCTCACTAGACGAAAAGAGTATAATCACCCCGCTAGAAGTAAAAACAGTCATGGGTCGAGGTTGTAATATGCCCTCACCTTTCTGAATGGATTCTTGAACATAATCATCACCTTTAGCGTACATCGCTTCGAAAACCACAGCTTCCGAACGAAGCGCAGTAGGAAATAGGAAGTTGACACTAGTACGTTCCAAAAAGGGCACATCCCTTGGATCGATTGGGCGGCGAACCATCATGCCCCCTTCATGGTCTAACAAAGTATCGAAGGCGGAAGCCTTACCTGTACAAACAATAATAAAAGTCAGAAATCAAACATTAATTAAAGAGAGAGTAGAAGTAACACCAAGCTTACTCTTGTTGGTCCTCTCATAATAAGGCTCCAAGGCAGGGAATGGCCACAGGCGGCTCATCTTCGCACTCCCCATCGCCCCCACATGGATAGGGCACATGGGAGTCGGCGTGGTGGTCAATGTCATAAACCACGGAAGACCCTCATGAGCAGCGGCCGGAACCATTGGCATGGCAGCCTCTGCCTTGTGATAAGTCATCGCGAAAGGAACAACATCCTCTCAGATCCAAAAAAATTTCGGCTTCCAGCCATGAAGACTACGGATCCATTCCGTACATATAACTTTCTTCCCGATGGAAGCAAAACTATACCACCCATCGCGGAAGGTCATCTTGTAGAAGGCGGCAAACATGCTAACAGATAGTTCAAAATTGCGAACTTGGTAACAAAATTCGAAGTGTCGAATCCTTAACATCCCAAAATGATGGATTTGCGATATGTGAACTTCGTAGGTTGTCAAGATCGACTGGACAAACCTCATCACCGGGATCCGAAAGTTTCCCGTCGTAAAATGGTCCACATAAACATTCATCTTCCTCGGACGTGGACTGGTTGCAATAGAACCATACGCTAGACGCTCTGGTTCCCATTCAGACGCTAGACCATATACATTAACAACATCGTCAAAATCCTTCTCCTTAAGGTTCACAACGACCTCATGAATGGCAGGAGCACTCTTCTTATCCACAGCCATCAGATTAATACGTTTGATCAGAAATAAGAAGGTAATAAATTTCAGAAAGTTCAAGCTTTGAAGATTTGAGAGCGAAAGAGTTTGGAAGAGATAAGAGTAAAATGGAAACAACGAGTGATCTATTTATACTCATAGCAATTAATGCGACCGATGGAGTGTCAGAGGAGACAGAAATTGCGGACCGTCAAATGGTTGACACGTCAGGCGGGAGATTCAAGAAAGTGCGAACAGGCTGTTAAAGGCGTCGTACACGTCTTGTTAGTTGTCCTTTAAAAGTTTCTCTCTCCGCCACGTCATCACGATTATCCAACTTCCAAAATTTCAAATTTCAAAAATATCTTCCAAAGATATTATCGAACAAGCAGTATAATATTCTCATACAAGACAAAAAGTTTCTTTCCATTAAGTAATCAAAAGATAGTTACAAAAAATATGGAGAAACAATTACAAAATATTAAACACCTAAACCTATTCTATGGGTTTGAGGTTGCCATGTCTTCCGGAGCTTTTGGTGAAGTATCCTCAGACGAGTCGTCCTCAGACTCATCACCTAAGTAGTTCTTCAACTGCTGCACAGCGTCATTGGCTGAAGCAAACTCCGGGAGCATATTTTGTTGCGGAAAGGTCAGGCTATCATGTTCCTTGATCCGCATATCTCGCTCCTGCTTGACGTCAAGGCCATGAAGCAGATGATCTCTAAAAGAACGATTACTTTGAGCATAGGTCATCCCTTCGTTGAAACCTTTCACACGTCCAAGCTGAGATGAGGCAGTCATCAAATTAGCAAAGCTATCAATCATCTCAGGACTCCCCTTGATATGACGGATGACCTGACAAAACAAATAGATATTTGTTTAAGTATCAAGGCATGAAATGTATAGTAGACTAGAAATGAGAAAATACTTACAGAATCAAGCCCCAGAGTGAGGAACCACTGACGGTCTTGCTCCGCACGTTCGGCTCTATCTCTGAGTTCTTGAGACTCCTCATTTGTTTGATGCTTCTCGCTCAGGACCGCAGTAGCACGGGTTTCCGCCTCTTCGTGAGCTTGCAAAAGGGAGTCATAGGCAGCTTGCATTTCAGCAGCACTTTTATCTTTAAGCTCAACCTGCTCCCTTTGCAGCTTCAGCTCCGCTTCAAGTTCTTGGATTCGATTACCTTGAAGGGTCACTTGGTTCTCCAGAACTGAGTTCGCTTCTTGAGCCCGCGCCAAGTCATCTTTTTTCTTTTGGGCCTCGGACCGGGCAGCTTCAAGAAAGGAATTCTGTTTTTCACAAGCTTCCTTCCATTGACGGGCAGCGGTGGCATTCCGATCCTGCTCACCCCTAAGGGCGATCTTTGCGTCCGCCTGCTTCCACTTGGCTGTACTAGCCGCCAAGCGGTGATCTTCAGCTTCTTTCTTCGCAGCTTCAACAGCTCGAGAAGCTTCGCCCAGTTTCCCGCCCATAGTACGCCATTCACGTAGAATTTCCTGGCTACAGGCTAAAGTGTTAGCCAAGGAAAAAGACAAGTTAGTGTGAAGGTCGTGGCGGGAACGGTCACGCTGGTGCACCATTTCAGCAGGCGGCACACGGTGTTTAACAAAACTCATACAGGTCTCGGGATCAGAAAACCGGGACCCATTAGTAATATCCAATGGAGGGACAAATAGATCAAAATCATCCCCCAGGTTCGCATCTCCGTAATAACGGGAACCTGAGGCTTCGAGGCGAACGGGGATCGAGGACAGTTGTTGAGGAGCATTCTGCGTTGTCGCCTCCCTGGCACCTCGGAATGCTTGCCCAACCTGAAAACCTCCTTCCCCACCAGTAGTTAAAAGGGAAGAGGTAGCAAAAATTTGTGGAGGAGGGCGAGGTGGAGATTCGTCTGTCCTAAAACCCTCCGCATTAACAGCCGGGCCGCCCTCCTGAAAACCAGTAACAATACCAGTCTGAAAAAGATAGTCAAAAGAACTATCATTCCCAGCCTGTATGTTTGGCTCTTCCACCGTGGTCTCAATCGGAGGAGTTGGCAGCCTATCTTCTGTTGTCTTCTCAGGAGAATGAGAGGGTTGTTTATCAGTTTTGGGGGTTGGAGATGGTAACTTCTCAGACACATCGTCCCCAAAGATCGATGGATCTGCACAAGAAGGTCATGCTTAGATAACACTAAAAAACAATAAAGTACAAAAAAGAAATACATACCTTCTACCGTATCCATACGCTCAGCAAGACTATATTGCGGCTTCTTAGGATGATGAACCTCCCGCTTCTTCTTCGAATATCCTTCTCCAGCGTCCGCGGTGCTTACACCCGCGTCACCCGCCTGAAAAGACGAGAAAGCCCTCTTCTTCTCTAACTCTGCCAATAGGCGCGAGACAGAGGAAAATTCACAGGCATCGTCATCAGAGCTCCCCTCTTCTTGAGTGGCGGAATCGTCACTCGATGATAGAATGGCGATCGCCTCATCCGAAGTGAGGGCGTTAAGTGGAGGAGGGTTTAAAACGTACGCACCCGATTCAAAGGTCGCGTCCGAAACCAAGGGTTTGGCCCGCACCTTCGTTGGAAAAAGGAATCGGCCCCTGGTCTTCTCAAGAATGGGTTTAACACCCGCATCTCGGATGCTCCTGCGGGCACAACCTCTATCCTCAAAAAGAGCGTTAAGCATAGAACCTCGACCTGGAAGAAAAACATACAAAAATCAATCATAAAGTTCCAAGCAGGAGAGAAATTAAAAAGGGTAACTTACGCGCATCTAGACCAATGAAGACAGGATCCAAAAACTCAGACGGCCATAGGCGGCTCATGCCTGCCCATACTAGAGCTTCCTCGGGTAACGCTCGAATCAACGTTGGTTCTGATGTTAAAACGCGATACCAATCACGACCCTTAAGAGGAGCCGTGACAACTTCCGGAAGCACATTATTGACCAGACGTCGAACCATGGTAACGGGCACCATGTCCTCAGATATCCAAAAGAATTTTCCGCGCCAATACGCAGACCTCTTCTCAACCTCGTAGCCGATACTTCGATGGAAAACCCTTGACACGTGAACCAACCGTCATGGTTGGAAAATCGGTAGAAGACGGGGAATCGGTCGAGATGAGGTAACATCCCATGAGCAGTACACACGAATTCGTAATGACGAATTCGCGTGACGGCTCGAGGATGCAACTGGGATAAGTGGATCCCATATGCAGTCAATACCTTCATAAAAAATTTCGTTATAGGAAAACAGAAATTCCCATAGACGAAAAAATCGGAATATACAGTCATTTTGCCAGGTGGTGGCAGGCTAGCTATGGAACCGGGATAAGGAAATTCCGGTTCCCACTCCGATGGAATGCCATAAGTCTCAATTAACTTTTCAAAATCAGACTTATCCCATTGGATCTTTATCTCGTCAACTTCAGTTTGACCAGCCATCGTATTATAGAAAGAACAACAAAACTTGGGAGAGATTCAGTGGTTAGTCGGAAGTTTCAAGCAAGAAAAGAAGAAGATAATCAGAAATCAAAGGCGATAAAACTTCGGATAGAAGATAACTCTCTCTATTTATACCCATCGCAATTAATGCGATGGGATATGAACAGTGGAGAGAGAAAGTCATCGCCCAATCAGAGACCGCCACGTCACGTGGGAAATTCGAAAAAGAGAAAAAGTTGCACAGTCGGGTACAGTGACAGCCGTCATAAACGTCCCATCATCAGTTCACGCGCCTGCGAGTGGTCAACTTGTCTTTTTTTCATGATTATCTATACCAACAGAA
The DNA here is from genome assembly GCF_021521415.1 of Bidens hawaiensis. NCBI lineage: Eukaryota > Viridiplantae > Streptophyta > Magnoliopsida > Asterales > Asteraceae > Bidens > Bidens hawaiensis. The sequence goes on along the minus strand of NW_027492430.1, from coordinate 31,259 downwards.
GATATTTTCTACCAAACTTCCAAGATTCAAAAACCCCCAAATACATTAAGTCCAAAATTTCAGCCGCATAAAGACTTCACGCGGAAGAAACACTGGACTGGGGGGACTTATAGAGGTAGGGTACCAAAAAGGCCCGAATACCCTTAAATACCATCCGCGGGTAGGAGAAGAACCCCTCATATGCCACCCGCGGAACATTCGGGTCACCCGCATAACATGGTAGAGGAAGAACATCCTTATGCCACACGCGGAAGCATCCAGGCACCTTCAGAAGTCATCCGCGGGACAGGACATCTGTCCGCCAAAATGACCGGAAGACAATGCCAACTGGACAGCTGTCATTAACTGACTACCCACTAGAAGAATAACCACGATTGTTACTTGAAGGATACGTGACTCGCTAGCCAATGAGCGAAGGACACATGGCCAGGTTGTTATAACCGTGCACATGGCCAGGGTATGGTCCGTCCTATCATAAGGCGACGCGTGTCCAGGTTGTTATACCCATGCACATGGGACGTATAGCTCAACCTATCACAAAGGGACACGCATCCAAGCGGTTATCAAGATCTTCTAGAAGAGGACAGCTGGCCCAATCACCTTCCCACATCCTTCGGCTATAAATACATTGTCAACCTGCATGAGGTATTTATTCACTCTCACTGATAATCACTCCTACTTACTCTGGTTGTACTTATTCTCAGTACTTAGACTTTCTATTACGAAAGATATTGATTCTCACGCCGGAGGGTGGTTACAGGAAGACCCCCCCCCCCCCTTGTCCTTCCCGTGACGAGACTCACGGTGTCTGTTTTGCAGGTTCCGGTCATTGGACTTCGGGAAGTTGTGCTCATACTGTGTTAATGTTTACTATATCCTACCATGTGGACTCATTGGATCCAGGACCCATACCCGGGGATCAGATCCGTGTTTCTTCACTAGATTATCATAATTCCTAGACTATCAGTTGCAATGTAAAAAAGCAAATTATTACCTAGAACTGCACATACATAAGTCTAGAAACCTAGAATATCAAAACATAACTCTACCCGATGGTTCAATGCTCCCTTTCAGCTTTAAATGTTTTCCTCAAATTGGATTTGTTAGAAAAAAATGATAAAATCTAAACCAAATTAACCTAAATTAGTTTAGCCTTAAACATTGTATTAGTTTTGAAAATAAAAACGTTTACAAAGCAAGCAGACCAAAACAAATGTGCACATGCTTTTAGGTCTTGGCAAGCAGTCAAAGTTTAAAGCATTTTAGTTTGGGTTTGGCTATTTAAAAAGTGCTTGCGGCACAGCTTGTGGTCCGTTTGCTCTCTGTCTTAATATAAACGCTTCATATTTAGACGAATTTAGTTAGAATAAAAAAATGTTCCTAACTTACAAATACTCGTACAGAAAAAACATACAATATTTTTTTCTTTTAATCAGTGCCCCTATAAAAAAAATTGACCGACAAATATTCCATGGTTTCCATTTGTTACGCCACTGAGTTAGCCCTAACCTAGCAAAAATTCCGATGTGTGCATATATAACGTGTATTGGGGTCCTAAGCCCAAGTTTGGGTTACATAACTAAAGGGTCGGCCTTGTTCTATTAGTGCAAGAGACCAAATACTCTGCAACAATAGATTAAAACCCCAAACATACGCTCAAAATCACACTAGCTAATTGTTCAAAATGCAAACAAATAAAGACCTGTGTGTTAAATGAAAAACTCTACATAAGAAATTTGGTAGGTCCCTGAGTTCAACTTAAGGCTAAATTACGCTACATAAGAAATTTGGTAGGTCCCTAGCATATGTTAACTGACATGAAAAAAAAATCAACCGATTTTACATATATATATATATTACAAATCATTAAACTCTATATCTAAACACATGAAATAAAGTAAAGAAATAAAAAAAATCAATTGGCATACCATAGGTCAAGCAATGTCAAACCCGATAAACAACAAGTCTAAAAGAAAATTACATATGGACACATCTAAAGAAACACAAAATTAACATGTATTATACCTAAAAAACTAGATTTACGGGTTATAACATGTATAAAATTAGAGTTTGCATGTTAGCATCCATCTCCAATTTTAAAAAATTAGCAAGTGTATAGTAGAATTATGCATATACATATTATAACATGTAAAAAATAGGGCTTGCAAGTTACCCATATAAAAGGCCAGAAAGTGAACTTACCAGACTACCAAATCAATAGATGCCGCTGTCGGAGGTGACCAATGCCTACGACGGTAAAAAAGCTGCTGAAAGCCATGAATTGTCGTGTTTCTCAGTCGGCGTGATTGGAAGTGAATTGAACAATGCTTGGTTTTTTGGTCATGTAATTTGATAAGGGTAAATAGTTAATTGCATGATAAAAGGGGAATTATATATTTAAGCATTTAACATTGGAGAAATATGTAATTAAAGGGCTTAATGAAAAGATATATGTAAAAATTCTTTAATCATTGTCTTTGTATGTTTATTATTATTCACCAAATGTGCTTCGACCTTTTATTATTTACTATATAAAACAAATAAATAAACAAGAGCGTCATTTTGTATATTTCTGTTAGTCCTCATTTACAATTTTCCACTTCTTTTTCTTCACTTAACAAATAAGTTTCTTTCGCGCTTCTCTTTCTTAATTTTCTAATCCTTACTACTATAATTTACTTTTTATTGTTTCCCTTTTTCTATCTAATAAATAAGTTTTTTTTTCAATGTCTAATCTTTTAATTGCTAGCTACTTAATAATTAAATTAGTATTTTTATTATTCAACATAATATAACATTGCTTTTTTAAGATAAGATAACTTTCATCGCCGCATTAGAATATTCTTACTATTTCACTATATATTGGTCTATTTACTAACTGATGAAAACTACAAATCTTTACAAGATACTTGCATATAACTTTTAAAAACATCCACTTACCTATTTTTTAAATGCCTAACAAAAGAAATTATAGGTCACTTTAATCCATGCACACATGTCGTTTTTAATATACTTTATTTCCCGAAATATTAAGTTGTTTAAAATAACCGATGATATATGTCTTAATCATATCACTAAAAAGATCTTTTTATTGCGTTCAAAACGAATTTAGAACTGAATTTTATATCTTGTAATATATTATTTCATAAGAAAATGTAAAGTAATTACATTTTGGTCTTCATATTTAACAATTTAAAAAAAAACAACTAACAAAATTAAACCCACTACCACCAAATTTCATAAGAGCATTCTCAATGGGTTTCATCTTCATCTTTAAAATTTAACTAAAAAACAAAATTTCTTTAATTTATACATAATTTTCTATTAACATTCCCCAACTCATTCTCCATTACCATCTCTATATTCTTCTTTCTCTTTATTTCATTTGTAATCTTAACTCATAACTATTTTGTCTTATTATCAATTTCGATATAAATTGATTATAATATATATTTATAAAAGGGTAGTTGAAAATGGAGTATTGTGCCAACACTCTAAATTTGAAGGCTTCCCATATCATTTCACTAAAGTTTAGAGATAAAGTTTGGAGATAGAGAATGCGTTGGAGAGATTATTTAGATGTTTTTTCTATATTTTAGAAATGAAGATGGATATGGAAAACCCATTGGGAATGCTCTAAAACATGAAATCATTAATTGAAATAGATCAAACCCTTCAATTTATTCCGATGTAGTGCTAACCAACATCTTTAACTGGAAAAATTCGATTAGGTCTAATTTCTTTCTAGTTCATCTTGTTTCGGTATCAATTTAAAGAGACGATGATGGTTCACACCACTATCGGGTGTCATTGTTGGTGACATCACCAGTGTAACCACAATTTTGAATCCTCCGTTGAAGGTTAGTACTAATTATTAGGGATGAGCTTTTATCTCCGAATACATGTACCCGTACCCGTTCAGTACATGTCTATAGTGTACGGATATGGGTACCTAAGTTTACTGATTTTATGTACGGGTACAAGTACCAGTACAAGTATGGGTATTACTGGTACTGGTACCCGTTTAGAATATGTAAGTGTTTTTATTAGGTTTCCAACACTCATAACTTAACTTTTAAGCGGGATTTTCAAAACCTGATATGTATCAGTTGAATCAGTTCTTTCTCGATCTATATGTGTATATTCATGTATTGTGTATTCATATATTATTATTCCATGTATGTGTAATTGTGTATATCAATAAATAATATGTATTAACTTTCTTTTTTTGAGGAAGCAATAAACAAAGAAAAGGAAAAATGGAATGATGACCACCAAAGATTAAATGAATGTTAATTTTCTTTGCATAAGTTAATTTTGTTTTAAACATTTTGATAAAAAAAAGTTTTGAGAGACTTTGTATGTTTTGGAATTCATTACTTGATTATGAATTAATTTTATATTATGGTTTATTTCATTTTTAGTTTTAGTATTATGTTTTGTTGTGTTATTACGGTTTTGGTATTATAGATAATTGTGTCGGTGCTATACGGTACCGATACCAAATTTAGTGGAGATAATTTAAAAAAAAAAGAACAAAGTGGTACCAAAGCGAGTACCATACTCGAAAGTACATGTTCACGTACCTGTATCCGCACCATAAAACTGGGTAAGAGTACGGGTACCCAGATTTACTGATTTCAGGTACGGGTACTTTTGAATATAAATTCAAATACAAGTACAATTACGATACCAATTTCATCCCTACCAATTATAGTTCTCTTGGTGCAACTTCTCTCTATCTTGGTACCAATATAATGCATTATTTTTGAAATAATTAAAAAAATTAGCTAACACAAGTTATTTGGTAAAGTATTTAAATAGGATAAAAGGTGAAAGAGAAAATTTTTGAAATAATTAAAAAAAATTGCATTATACATTTACTATAGTATGATTTGACTAGTAATATTAGTATAGAAAATTGAATTTTATTAGTTTCTATCTTTTAGTGATGTTGATAAAAATTTTACCTTAGAAAATTATTGCTAATGATCTAACCTTTCATACTATTTGTCTTCATTGAATCACCGTTACAAATATTTAAAAAAAAGTTAAGTTATTTCTAAATTACAAATTGATATTTTAGAGTTTTTGATCGGGAAGAGAATACGAGTCGATTAATGTAAAACTTATCTTGAAATTGTGCTATAAAGGGCTTGATTCTTGTTGGTTGGAAGTTTAAACACCATAATTGAAGCATGGTTCGTCATTTGTGGCACCGTTTCAAGGTAAGTTTTATATCAATTGACTTGTGTCATTCTTCCAATCAAAAACCACAAAACATTAATTTTAAATTTGAAAAAAAAAATTAATGTGATAGCTTTTTCTGTAACGAAGTTCAATGAAAATAAATAGTGTAAAATGTGAGACCAGTAGATGCAGTTTTCTAATTTTCCAATTGCTATTTATTGTTTTTCGTTTTCCAATTTTCCTATTGCTATTTATTGTTTTTCGTGTATATAACTTTCACAATCTACTGTTTTTATATTTCTCTAGTTTATAATCAACCAATTACACAAAGAAAATATAACTTTCACCACTTTTATCCAAAAAGCGGACAAAAACGACAAAACTTGTAAAATATGAAGATTCCACATGAAAAAAAATTAAAAGTGGTAAAATTGATTTTAGCAAGTTACTATATCTATTATTTTTACAACCTTATTATTGTTTTCATATTGCTTCATCTCCATCTAATAAAATTTAACTTTATTATCTTGTTAACGATTATCAGGGGCTTGCATGGTGAGCCCTAGCAGGGTCTGTAGCTACCTATCAGGCCTGTGGGGTCTAAGAGGAAGCACCTCTTATGACATTCTACGCTAAAGGTGCTTAATAGTTAATAGAAAGTGCATCAAAACTGCATGGATGGCTAAAGATTATATGCAAAAATGGTAGTTAATGAAAATTGATAATCGGTGGTGACTAACCATAAATTGCATCTCTAAAGAGACAAGTGGCAACTCAATCCAGTAGTGGTAGAATGAATATGAAGTGCGAATGATCATTAAGTGATAACTTAGTTAGCTATGAATGAGTCTTTTTACTATTTTCCGATGATATAACTTATCTAAGTGTTATAACCGCCAAACGATTATACTTTTTTATAAAGAGTTGTAACTCGTTTTGTCTGTTACCCACCTGTATAAAGGAATTCAGCTGGTCTTATTCCGTCTATAGATTCCATACTTTAATTTTAATAGAAAACACATTCTCGTTCTTTGAATACTTATTATGTTTTCTTATTTGGTTATTAATTTAATGAAGGGATGAAATACTTTAATCTGAAATTGAAATATACACGATTGTGAAGCTATTCGGAATAAATTAATCTGGAAACACAAAACTTATAAGATATAGTGTTGTTAGTGTTGAGTTTATAGTTTACAATGAAGTATGCGTCTCAAATAATTAAAGATTCATCATAGCATGCACCATTCAATAAGATTATCGCGTCTATATAATACGGAGTATTCCTTAGGGAAAATACCAAAAAAAAAAACATAATTTATGGTTTTGCTCATAAAAGTCTCTCAACCCAACTTTTAGATATAAAGTCTCTCCATTTGTTGAAATTGAACATAATTATGATTTTTATTTTTATTTTATATTTTTGAAGAACAGTTGCAACATGTGGAATCAGTTATTTCACTTATGTGGCTTCTTTTTTAAAAAACAAAAACAAGAAGAAAGAAATCTTATGATAAGGCAAGGATAGGAACGATCAAAATATATCAGACCCCGGTAAACTGAAACGACACATACCACAAAGCATAATCGAAAAGAAAGAAGAAACTTGAAATCAACACGAGATATGGAATTGGAAAATAAATCAATAAATAAACTTGCAATTGAACCACAAGAATGAACATATATCACCGTTTATTGTTGTTTGATATCACCGATTGGTGTTTCTTGATTTTCCATTCTTATAAGTGTTTTTTTAGGGGTGAGCAAGATAAGGGTCGGACCCTCGAAACCCGATTACCCGACTCACATAATATGGGTCGGGTTAAAGGTTTTTAAATTTCACCTTAAAGAGTAAAAGGGTTTTAAGGGTCCGACCCTTAATCAAACTCTTTGACCCGTTTACTAGTTTCTAGATATAAATCAGATTTGCGATTCATCTAAAATTTAGGAGAGCTTTGTATTCAATATATGATTCATTCGAATTTTCCAACTACTAAAAAAATAAAAATTAAGGTCCATACTACTGACTGGTAACAGATATATAGGAACCATTGAATTTTTCTCTACATGTAATTTGTGAACGTGAATATTACTTGCATCATCAAATTGATGATAAAATTTCGAAGTTAAACTTTACTATGTTATTAAATGAAAGTATATTTGTTCTAGAATTCATATATTAAAGTCATGTATAGGATATACAACTAATAAGTGATGAAAAGAAGATGTGATTACTATCTTAAAGGGTAAAGGCTTGAACCCTTAAAACCTTTATTTTACCCGATCTTTTTATTGTTTAAAAGATACAAATTTGAGTCAGTATTTCTTCTTAAAAGGGTAAAGGGTTCAAATAAAATCTCAAATAAAAGAGACTGATCTTACCATTTGAACAATCCTAAACTTTTTGTTATGAAATTACATCCATGTTTGATTACATCCACATGTTAAGTTTTATAGTTATTAAGTTACATGTCATCCACGTATGTTTCTTTGTCAAACAATATCATCCACAAGTAATTGTTTGTTAATTATTTAGTGCATTATGGCATTCTTAGTATATCTAGTATATCCTTGTATATATCTAGTATTTCACATTTATGTTCGAAGTCATATAAGTGGAGGGACTTATATATATGCAAAGTTAAGTGACCTTTTTTTTTTTTTGGTATTTGCCCTATTACTTATAAAATTAATAAGACCTTTTATCTTATTTTTACTATTTTAATGAAGACAAAATTTATAATTCTTTAATTTTAAAAGGCAAGTAGCTAGTCAAGTTCCATTATAAGCTTCAATATCATTTTTGCATTTAGAGCATTCACAACTTCAAATTTATACAAACCGTCACATCAATATCACAATAGATTCCAAACTTCTCTTAAAAACCTCAACTTTCTTCTAAAAAATCAAACCTCTAGAAACTCTGTTAAAAATTATTGAAATTGTATATATAATGTGTGTATATATATACATATATGTATGTGAGAAAGAGGGTGGACCCCACATTCTCGATCGTCCTAAAGTTTGTAGCCGCAAACCCCCATGCACCGCCCATATGAACTACCACATCGCTGGACGTCCTTGCCTCCTCGTTTGTTGTGTGCCAGCTAAGATGGACGACACCCATAAACGAAGCGTCGTGGGCTCTGAGTACTGATATATAGTCCAACTTTATTACCATATATAACTTGGTCATTTTGCTATATGTCATAACAAAATCCTCTTAAAAAAATAAAAGATTGCAATACACTAGTAGAATACTAACCTGACAAAATGTTAGCTTTAATAAATAGAAAACCAAATTAACTTAGTGTACCACTATCTAATGATTTGCAAACTTTTGAACTGATATCATAAGAGCTACGAGTGGCACCCTTAATACTATAAATAGAGAGGGTGACAAAGAGTTGGAGCATCCATTGTGCTTCTTCCATTATTATACCAAGTAATATCTCTCTCATTGATCATGGCCCACTTCAAAATATACACTTGGCTTATTATTCTAATAATTGCTAGCCATGAAACCCTAGTGATTGAGGGACGACAACTAAAACCCATGAAGAAACTAGTCTATAATAGTAAAGTGGACCAACAGCCTTCAATAAATGCAGAAGAGAAGGTAACATTCCCACCACAGATGGCTGGTCAAAGTCAAGGCTACCGGAAGTCAAACTCAGATTCGATCAATGACTTACGACCTACATCACCAGGTAACAGTCCGGGAGCTGGTCATCATTCTTATACTGAGCACAGATATGATACTCAAGGAACCAGTCCTTCAACAGGACCTGGGCACAGCCCTGGTGGTGGTCATTCAAAAGAGAATCAAGTAGTTAAACCAAATGCTTAATTAGCTTTGTTGAGAGGGCTCCATTAAAATGGGGTACTGTCAGTATTGGAATATAGTATTTAAGGTTTTAGTGTCGAGTCAAGGGTCTAGTTTCTTACTATATATTGTAATTGTGTTGAATGGAATACAATTAATGAGTCTTTTACCCTCTTACATGATAAAAGTCTTGTTAATTGGGTTTCATTCAATAAGGTAACAATATTATAGAGATAAAAACCGGGTATGTGGGCAAAACACTAAAACCCTAAATACTATATATATTCCAGTAGTCAGGTAAAAGATTTAGAACATGGTTTTTGGGTATACAACCGGGTTCCAGTACACGTTCTAAACTCTAAAACTCCTTAGATATCCTCCATTTTACTTTCTCCATGTGCGCGTTTTATTCGTTGCATAAATATTATATTTGATTTGTTATTAAATATGGCTGGCCATGCAATGTTATTATGTTAGTGAAGAAAGTGGATGGTTAGCAACATTTGATATGTAATAAAGTGGTTGTTTTGAAATGTTTTCACTTTAACATATGCTAGTTTGATCTCCTACACCTATTATATGCAGATTTATCTTACCAAAATCATTACTGGATGAGTTAAGCATGATCTCATTATATGAATCAAACAAAATTGATGTAAACCCAGAAGAACTTAACACTATTTTTAGGGGGTCGTGATTTTCACTTACAAATAAAAGGAAAAAAAATAATAATAAGGTGGGCGGCTGCCCCCTACCTAACACGGTAGGTCCGCCACTGGAACTGGTAGTTTCTAGCATTTGTTGATATATATCATGTGCTCAACTAAAATAAATCTAATTTGATAATGATAAAGAAAAACATTAATATGTGGGTGAATACTTTCTACATACGCTTCTAACGAAGTGTTTTTAGTCAATGTCACATAAAGATTTTGGACTGTCACTATTGGCCCTCTTACTCTCTTACTTTGTTATTATTGGGTTTAAGAAAATGATAAATTTGTTCATACTCCCAAAGTCTAAAATTTACAGATTCCTATATATCAGAAATTAGGTAGCACAAATTTATTCTCAGCCGTAATGAAACATGAAAAATACAATGAATTGATCTAACAATTGGGTCCGGCCCAAATGAAGAATAGTATATCAGCCCGTATGCAAGACAAAGAACAGCCCGTATCAATAAACCAATACCAAGTTAATTAAGTCAAAGAGGATTTTAACAATATTAAATGCATGTTAGTGGAAGAGATGCAGTGTCATTAACAGGACGCGGTCAGGTGGGATTTTAACTTTCTTTTTCTAAATATTACTCGTATTAAACTATCATTTGTTTACTACTTTAAAGTTTAAACTCTCTGAGCCTTTATCCTCTAATTCCAACCAGAAAACAAAATATCGTCACATTTTATTTTATATATGTTATATATTTATATTCTTAATTGTTAAACAATTAAGAAGTTATCCATGGTGTTTTAACTCGATCCATCATAGGTAAGGCGGTCGATTCAATGAGCGATTACAAGCAGTGGCGGATCTAGGAATTTTTTCCAGTGGGTTCACTATTCGGTTATGTTTGACAGTTTCTGGTCGTTTTGACGGTTCGGGTGGCTAAGGTTCATCACACGATAAAAATACGATATTGTAACAAAAAAAACATCTTTATTAAAGCATTCACATATTACTGAATTATAAATTAAGATGAATTGTTAGTTTGTTACTCTGTTAGTAATATTTAGCAAGCTGCTAGTAATGTTTAGCAAGTATTTTACTACAGTAATATACATATCAGATATTTATACCCTGCACATTGTTTTATATTTCTATCAAATTACCACAAAATAGCTTTAAAACTTACGCATATTACGATCCCCACATAGCTGCACACATTGTTATAACTTTCAAATCAGTTTACAACTAGTTAAAATAAAAGAAATAAAATTAAACGGAAAAAAAAAAGAAAAAAAAGGTATGCAACTGTGAATCGAACACGGATTCTTATATTAGCAAGTTGCAATGTTTACCACTAGACCAAAGTTTCACCTTGTACATGTGTTCACTAATAAAATATATGTGGGTTCACTCTCACATTATATATAGGTATTCTATATAAAATCCGAAACTCAGTGGGTTTCCGTGAACCCGATCTCGTATACGTAGATCCGCCCATGATTACAAGAGATGGTTAACCGTAAGAAACTTGGTCATTATTTTAAAGATCGAGTGGTGAGAGCTCTAGGTTCGTTACGCACATTATGTATAATTTAAATTGTTCCATTATGTACATTTTAAAGGAAGCCCTAACAATATTCGTGTAACACATGATTATAAACTAGTTATTTACAATAAAATATAAAAGTTTGGTAGTATTTTAATTAACTGTTGTTTTATTATGCACTTATTTTAAATTTGTTACTTATTAAATTATATATAGAAAACTACAAAGATGTTAATTACATCTACCTATATTCTACCAATAAAATAAAATAATTATAACATATGTTAGTTTATGGTCATACCTCACAACTTTTTTCCTCCAAAACTAAAATATTAATTGATTATAATATATGTTCATATTCATTTTCCTTTTACATTATATTTTTATTATATTTATACATTTTTATAAAATAAATATTAAGATATTATTTTACTAAATATTCCAAAATATTTGGTGAAATCCAAAAATTAACAACAAATCATGTTTGTTACTGATTAATAAGAATATATAATTTCAAATGTTATCATTAACATATTTTACTATGTATATTATTGAATATTATAAAGAAAAATAAACTCGAACATGTTTTCATTTTATAAAGTAATTTTTTTAATTATTAAATCATAAATCTATGATTAAAGGTTGATCATTTCTTTAAAATCAATCCGTTTATCTACTACTACTACTATTATTATTATTATTATTATTATTATTATTATTATTATTATTATTGTAAATTACCATACAAATTAATAAATTATAAATATATGCTTTAAATCTATCAATTTATTTTCTCGGTTAATTTAGTAATTATATACCAATCACTTCCATATATAACAGGGTTTATCATATTCAATTTTTGGAATGATTCTTTCGGGTTTTGTGGAACTCAAATTTGGTTTTAACAATAAAAAATTGGTAAATAGATTGTTTGTTACATATTAACTACATTTAGGTCGAAATTTGTTATGAGTCAAAAACGATTTGAAGAATGCAAATAGATTTATCATCAAATTTGTTACAGGTTCAAAGTGTTGAGTTGAAAATGTCAAACAGATGAAATTTAGAACTTTAAACATGATTTGGGTTTCAAAATTATTTTTAATGACATTTTTAGAAAAAAAAATCAAAAGGTTCGGGATTTGGTAAATTACTATTTTTCCCTCGACTATTAAAATTTAAGAATAGATAGTAAACACTTACGATATGCCACCCCTTAGAGCATTCTCATCCAACCCATCATATTATGTGAGAGGGTGTTTTTATAATTTAAAGAGTGATTTAGGGTGTTGTGAGTGTAGAGTTTTTATATTTTAGAAAACGTGATGATTTTCTGTGTATTTGAAAAGTTACTGTTCACCATATATAATTTTTTAATATATTTTGAAAGTGGTTATGAGTGAAGGAGAGAAAAATGGTAATGATAAATGTATAAAAAGGAATTATTTAGTTGAAAAGGAGAAAGGAAGTATATTGTGTTTTAATGTAATTTTGGATTAAGGCATAGAGGGTTGGATGAGAATGCTCCTAACCTATCAATGTTTCTGACTTGTATCATATTGGAAACATTTGTGTCAGCATTGACTTTTCCTTCAATGGTGATTAGAACGTTGTATGGGAAGCATGTCATGCAAAACTAAGCTCAAATGAAGAAAAATATTGACAAAATTGAATGGGTTAACATGTTATTTTTTATGTTGTCAAACTTATCAAAATATATTTTATGGTTTAGCTTAGAAAAACATAGTTTTGATACTCAATTCGCTAAGATCGATGGCTCTGATACCAACACTTGTCACACCCCAAAACACGGCCTAGGAGTGCGACGGCTATGTTGGTACCACATTTGTAAATAAATCAGAGTTACGTTATATTAACGGAAGACTTACAAACATGTGGATTTAAGTTGTAAATATTTACATATGCAAAAGTCGGGATTATAAAATATTCCCGATTAGCGTTTATTTGTTTTACAAAAACCACCATTTATATATTAAAGTTTAAAACAAAAGATCCGAGCCATCGGATTTAGATATAGCACTTCGACACTCCAAGCGCTAATCTTGTTCACCTGCAAAATGTAAATAAAATACGTCAGCAACGAATGCTGGTGAACACGCTGACGCAAAAACATTTTCTTTTACTTTATTACCCCTCGATACTACGCCTGCCTCGGCCCATCGTGGCTTAGGAATAACAAAGTTAAATAACACATTTATAAACTCAAGTCTCTACTCTAGGTCACATCAGCAAACACCGCAGCGTTCGACTTAGTTAAGTACCCGTAAATATACACAATGATCGTACTTCCCGCGGGAAAGCGTCCTACGATCAGGGTGGTGCGATGTGCCCATCGCGTACTACCACCTATGTAAGGATCCAGACATACGTTGTCACACCCCCATCTAGGGACTAGGAGTGTGACCCAATAGTTGGTATCGTATTTGTAAATAATTCAGAGTTGCGTTAATTTGCGGAAGACTTATAAAACTTTAAGGATCGAAAGTGTAATTTATATATACATTCAAAAGACGGGAATTATAAAAATACCCGTTTAAGTTGTTACAAAAATATTACTTGTTTATGTTTTACAAACCACCATTTTAAACTTATACAAGATGAATCCGAGCCATCGGATATTAGTGGCACTTCGTCATTCCAAGCGCTATCATTGTTCACCTGCAAAATGTAAGAAAATACGTCAGCAACGGATGCTGGTGAACATGCTGACGCAAAAATATTTTCTTTTACTTTGTCACCCCTCGAGACTACGCCTGCCTCGGGCCAACGTGACTTAGGAATAACAAAGTCAATTAACACATTATAAACATGAGCCTCTACACTAGGTCACCTCAGCAAACACCGCAACGTTCGACTTAGTTAAGTACCCGTAAATATACACAACGGTCGTACTCCCTGCAGGAGAGCATCCTATGACCAAGGGTGGTGCGATCATGCTCATTCATCGCATAGTACCACCTATGTAAGGATCCAGACATACGTATACCACAGCCTGAGGGCTAGGTTCATACCCTTTATTTATAATGGTTTTAGGAACACATAGTTCCTTGTAAACAATTTCATAAAACAAGTTGACTCATTTTAAAATAAGTAAAAGTTTGGGGGCGTATTTACCTTATCTCTTTAGGATCGGCTTCACTCACCGTCCAAGGGTCTTTCACTTCTTTATCTCGCATCTATAGTACGAGTATAAATATTTGTTAGTCGGATACACGATCCGGCTTAAGACCTTTAGTCTTATTTTATATCTCAACCTCGATGAACCTTTAGTTCATTTTCTTTTACTTGAAAACCTTTAGTTTAAAAGTAACTATAAACCTTTAATTTATATAAAAACCCGACGTTTCTTCTTCTCCAAGAAACGTAATCATTTTCTTTATTATTTAAGAATATTATTTATTCATTAAATAATATTTTCATAACACAGAATATATATACATATATACTTACACACATATATACGTATTCATCATATTCAATAATCAATCTTTTATTCATTTCTTTGTTATGTTTATATTTCTCTTCTTTTATCGAGGTATCGAGTATAACCTCGACTTAAGGCTTAAGCCTTTAATATAATATTAAATTATATTGAATTTTTTATTACGCCTAACCTTATTGGCGTATTGGAAACCCTACGAAATTGAGCAGCACTCCAACGCTGCTTTACTTCTTGATCGAGTCTTTTCTTGACACGCGAATCGATGAACGCCAATCTTTAACACACGTTGGCACGTACTTCGAGAACAAACGCCATTCTTGGTATGTGGGTGGAGGGTGGCACGTACTTCAAGGAAACTTCGTTACACAAAGGAGGGATCGGACACGTTTAACGAGAAAGTATGGCACGCTTATCGAGGTATGGCTTAGAGAGAGAGTAGTGAGATGTGAGAGCAGATTTGGATGCATAAATGAGCTGCCCTTGGCCGCAATTTATAGGCCTCAAATTGGGTCGCATCGCGTACCGCACCCGGGTCCCTGGGCACCCCGTCGCGTACCGCGACGTAGCTCAGGTGAGTTACAGCGTAGCCTTGCCACGTGGCGACACGTGGCAGGAACCGCTCCACGTGGCGACACATGGCGGAAGTGTTGCCACGTGGTGACACGTGGCGGCAGACGTTGCCACCGTGTGCCACGTGGCACACGTGTCACAACCTGTCAGACATCCCATCGCGTACCGTGATGGGTGTCCCTTCTGATCCGGTCGCGTATCGCTATGAGTCAAGAAAATAGAATTTTCATTTTTAACCCTCAACTTTGGAATTTGGCCATTTCAGTCCCCAGATTTTGGAAAGTTGACATTTTGAACTCGAAATTTTCACGTTGTCACATACGTATACCACATCCTGAGGGCTAGGTTTATACTTTCATTTATAATGGTTTTAGGAACACTTAGTTCCTTGTAAACAATTTTCATATAACATGTTTGACTCGTTTGAAAACAAGTTTGTAAAAGTTTGGGGGCGTATTCACCTTTTCGCTTTGGGATCGGCTTCACTCACCGTCCGAGGGTCTATCCCTTTTTATCTCGCACCTATAGTACGAGTATAAACATCTGTTAGTCGGATATACAATCCGGCTTAAGCCCTTTAGTCTTATTTTATAACTCTACCTTGATGAACCTTTAGTTCATAGATCTCTTTTACTTGAAAACCTTTAGTTTAAAAGTAAGTTACAAACCTTTAGTTTATTTATAAAAACCCGACGTTTCTTTTTCTCAAAGAAACGTATTCTTTTCTTTTATTATTTAAGAATATTCATTATTACTTAAATAATATTTTCATAACAAAGAATATATATACTTGCACACACACACACACATATATATATATATATATTTATCTCAACATATCTTTTACTTTTTCTTTGTTATGTTTTCTTTTATTTTCTTTTATCAAGGTATCGAGTATAACTTCGACTTAAGGCTTAAGCCTTTAATATAATCTTATATTATATTCATTTTGTCGTTACGCATAACCTTGTTGGCGTTTTTGGAAACCCTAAGAACTTGAGCAGCACTCCAACGCCGCCTCTCTTTTTGATCAACTCTTTTCTCGACACGTAAATTAATGAACGCCAATCTTCAACACTCGTTGGCACGCTTCTCGGGACTCATCGCCATGATAACAAACGCCTTCTTGGTATGTGGGTGGAGGGTGGCACGAACTTCGAGGAATCGTTGGTACACAAAAGAGGGGATCGGGGCACGTTTATCGAGGAATTAAGGCACGAACTTCGAGGTAGGATGTAAGGGTTAGTGAGATGTTAGAGAGAGAAAGTAGAACTGATTTTGGTGTGTCCCAAATGATATCTTGGACCTTGCTATTTATAGACATTTTCTGATGTCCCATCGCGGTACGTGATGGGCTCCTTGGCAAGCCCGTCGCGTAGCGCGACGTAGGCTTGCCGAGTCACTGTGTAGGCCTGCCACGTGGCGACACGTGGCAGGCGTTGCCGCGTGGCGACACGTGGCAGACGTGTTGCCACATGGTGACACGTGGCGGCAGACGGTGCCACCGTGTGCCACGTGGCACACGTGTCACAACATGTCAGGCCACGTCGTCGCGATACGCGAGGACGTAGGCTCTACACTCATAGCGTATCGCTATTGACTCCATCTAGAACCTTTGACCAGGTCCCATCGCGATGGGCTTGTCCTTTGCCCCGTCACGTAGCGCGACAGGTCAAGAAAACAATTTTTTTTTCATTTTAGACTCTAAGGTTTGGAATTTGGCAGAATTGATCCCTAGACTTTGAAAACTTGACATTTTTGGTCCAAAATTTCCGTGATGTTACATCATCTGTCGTTATAATTTAATGTTCTCCTTTTCTTTTATGAGTTGTAAATTGATAAATATATCAATAAAGGTGACGCTCCTTCAGGATTTAGGCTTAATGGTCAGAACTACTATTATATGACTATTGTATGAGAAGTTTTCTTCCTGAATTTTTTCAGTTATACATATATGATACTGACAATAAAAGTTTCAATAATTGAAGCATTCTCGGGTACGTTTTTGCACGTGCATTTTTTATTAAGTTCATTAAAAAACATTTTGTGATATAAATAAAATTAATTTATATACACATAGTATAAATACAACAATAGATGTAATATATTTTTTCACATATATTATGTAATTTTGTTCTTTAATTGTAATTTTATAATTTGGATATATACGAATATAGGATTTACCAATTCACATAGTTTTGTTATTTAAGCTATGCGTAGTGAAGGGCTACAAAGGGGGGCGAATTGCGACACGTGGCGCCTAGTCAGCAAGGGGTGAGAATTTGTTTTTGGGGTGTAATGGTGTAGGGGCTACAAACTGGACCCACAATATCTTTTTTTTATTATTTTATTTTTATAATTAAACTAAACAAATAAAAACCAATTTATTTAAATAATTAAATAAAAATGCATTAACATTAAAAAGAAATACAAAAAAATACATAACTAAAAATAAAAAAATACAAAAAAATACATAACTAAAAAAAATACATAACTAAAAATTAAAAAAAATACATAACTAAAAAAATATTAATATCCATAATATTCTCGCATTTCTTCAATTCGTTGCCGTTGCAATAATGCGGTCTTTTCGTGTAACCCGGCCGCTTTGAGGGATTCGTATTCTTTACTCATTTCCCGCAATTTCAACATGGTGGCAATCTTTTCGTGTTGTTTGTTGGTTTCTCTCATGGCATCGTTGAGTTCCTCGGCACACTTTTCGTATTTTTTGATGATTTCTGCCATGGTAGCGGTGAGTTCCACGGAATTTGGTTGATTCGGGTTGTTTCTAGGATTCATTTTGCTAGATTTTTTGAAGAAGGTGTATGTTTATATAGATATGAAATGGAGAAAAAGGATATGAAATGAAGAAGAAGATGTATGTTTATATAGATATATAAACATATTGTTTTAATAAAAAAATTTATTTATTGTTGACCGTTTGACAACGGTCAAATTATTAAAATATTATTATTTTTAAACAAGTTTGGGCGACAATAACACTCCACCCCCGCCCCTTTTCGCCCAAAAATCACCGAAGGGGTGTTCCAAACACTTTTCGCCCTATCCCACGCCCCATTACACCTATTCTTATAGAAAAAGTGAGATGCGTTGTCAAAATAATTATCAGTGGTAATAGTTTTTATTAATATCAACCTCTACATTATCTGATGATACATCATAGATGTTGATACATCATAGATGTTGACAATGCATCAAGATTCTTGAAATATAATATGAAGTTCTCTGTATTTGACTTTTAGATACCATATATGTAATAAAGATTCCTCTATTTTCTTCAACTATAATTATATGTATTAAATATTCTTATGTGAGTAGTATATACATAATGCTTTATTAACAAACGTTTGGGAAAATAGAATATAACGTTAGTTCAAAAAACAATATAGAAAGATGATAAATTAGAGATGTAAATATTATGTATAATTTGTAATTAAATGTATTCGTGATGGATAAAACGATGATGATAAGTGAAGTCTTTAGCCTTTTGGAATAAACATTGAGTTTAATGTATGAAGCTTTTGACATACATACTTTATCATGGCAATTGTGTTAGGACGTTAGGTTGACAATTCTAACACGAGCTATACTTGTGTACTCGATATTAACTCAAACACTGACATACTAAAGATTGTGTAGCATAAACATAACTAATGTACATAACCTACTTGTCAAAATAAAGCAACATGATGTAAATGAGTTTGTAGTTAAATTGTAAATTAGTGGTGATTGGGTTAGCGAGTATAATAAATAGGTTAAAAGTGTCTTATACAGGTTAATGTGTGAAACCACACACACGAGCGCGCACACACAAAAACAATAACAAAAAAGAACTTCTGTTATTTTAGTATTAAACTGTAAAACTTGGAGCAATCCCAACTTTAAGGACCCGAATGGTTAATACGAAAAGTATAAGGGTGGTACGGAAGATCTCAAGGGGCGGTTCAGTGGAGATCCAAAGTTCAGGGACCAAGTTGAATAACTTGGTGTCATAGTTATCTTTTATTTATTATTAAATAAATTAGAAGTCTAGTATTATTATGTTTCCTAGTTTGAGTATGATTAGAATTGTGGTTGTTATATAAACCCATCATTACTTTCTTTTGTTTAGAGTAGAAAGACTAGTGAGAATAGAAAAGAGTCGCATAAACGTTTTATGCAATATCGTCTTTGGTGTTCTTGATTTTACTTGTCTAAGGGTTAACAATTGGTATCAAAGCCTAACGATCCAGGCTCGTGTTTCGATCGGCGGTAAGTCTTGATTGCGGTAGTAGTTTCCAATCAAAGGCATAAGAGGCCAAGAAACTGATCGTAGTTGAGAAATGGTTCAAGATGTTGTACGATGGTAGGTTCGGGCTAGTAGCCCGACACCAATCCCAACCCCGAGGCAAACACTTAAACCGATCCCCACGGGAGAGTTGCGGGAGTCATAGTCGTTGAACCTAGCCGTAATCGTTTGTGTTCAATCGAATTAGAGTAAACAAGTAAAGTTTCTGTTTTTGTCTTTTGTGAATTTGAAGCCTCGGTTACAACAGAAAGAAGTTGCAACATTATATTCTTGTGCCTTTTGTCCTTTTGTGAGATATTACTAACATTCACCACCAATTTGATTAATATATTGATTGTGAGATATAGCCGCCATACGCAAAATTTGTTGAGTAATCTGTTTGTTATACAAACTGGTGCGAATATAATATTGAAGTCATCTGGCAACAAAAGTATATCGTTTTGCGTTCTTAATCTTATCAGTCAAGAAACCAAGAAGTGGTGGTTTAGAGTTTCCTGTTAGTTTTGAGGGCAAGAAAGAATCTGATCAAAGACAAGGAAGAAAACCTATTGTAGCATAAAATTTATCGAGGATTCCTTAACCGTAAACGATGGCAGAATTTCAAGTCGTAGGAGGAATCAAGAAATTGAATCAAAGCAACTACAAACAATGGTCGACATGCATCAAATCATATCTTCAAGGTCAAGATCTTTGGCAGGTAACTAACGGTACCGAGACGAGACAACCCGCAAACGATAAACGGTAGTATCGGGAAGTGGCAGGTGAAAGCGGGTCGTGCGATGTTTATCATCAAGACAATGGTTGATGATGATGTTCTTGATCACATTCAAGATCTCGAATACCCAAAGCAAGCGTGGGATACGCTGGAGACCTTATTCACGAAGAAGAATGATGCTCGATTGCAACTAGCCGAAGGTGAGTTGATGACGGTTTCCCAAGGGGATCTTCCAATCGCACAATATTTTCGTAAGGTGAAGAACTTATGTCGCGAAATTGGAGAACTCGATCCACAATCTCGGGTTAGCGATGCTCGTATGAAGCGGATACTCATCCATGGTTTAAGGCCGGAATATCGTAGTTTCGTTACCGCTATTCAAGGGTGGGCGACCCAACCGAGTATTACCGAGTTCGAGAATATTCTTGCTGGACAAGAAGCCTTAGCAAAACAGTTAGCCAGTGTGTCGATTAAAACCGAGAGCGAAGCCTTGTATGTCGGAAGGAAAGAGAAGCATCAGTTTAGTAAAAATCAAAACCGTAACGGTGAGAAAGGCAAGGGTAAATATTGGGAGAACGAGAAACGTGACCGACCCAAGAAGAGAGAATGGAACTGAAAGGGTCGAGATGACAACTCTGAAGAAGATTCATCGGACGAAGAGAACCGAGACAAGGAATCAAGGTACAAACCAAAGCAGTTTCCGTTTAGGTTCCATAACTGTGGACAAAAATGGCATATGGCAAAATATTGTCGAGAACCTAGGGAGGAAGGTAATGCAACTGTTGTTAGAGAAGAAGAACCGTGGGAAGTGGAGGCTAAATGGCCGAGGTTCAAGGAAAATACACAGTTGATACCGGATTCAAACCAAACCTGGTAGATGAATGGTTTGAAGAAGACTCCTGCTGGTGGACAAGTCAATAAGTAGTGCCATAGTCGAATCAGTTGAAGGTATCCTTGGAATCATCTATTATTATTTTGAATTTGGATGATGAGAAAATTGTGTTTAAAGAAGAAAGTACGGTTGATCAAAACGTAACCGTGACGGTAACCGAACAAGATGAGAAAGAAACCGTGTTGAATGAAGTGCACGAGGAGATAGTTCCGTCTCATGTTACGGGTTGTCATGGTGGAATAGAAAACGTTAAAAATCAACAAACCAACAAAGTTGACGTTGGAGTTTGCATGAGGTTCATGCAAAGTTCGGGTGATCCGAATGAACGAACAAATGAAGGAGTTAAGTTTGAGAGGGAGCATGCATCAAGTGAAGATGGAAGAATTGTTTTAAGTACCATGATGGTTGGTCATGAAGTTAAGAAAGCAAAAGTCGTTTCCCATCTGAAAACAGGTGATGCAGTTCTAAATAGTGGTAATCTCAAAACTAGCTTATTTGTCAACAGGAAAAAGAATCTTGAAGGTAGTGTTATAAAGTCGAATCCAAGTATCAAGCTCAAAGAGGTGCGAGTGTTAAAAGGTGTGAAAGATCTTGGAGGAACAATGAAAGCTGGTATTGAGAGGGAGTGCAAAACTTGGAGCAATCCCAACTTTAAGGACCCGAATGGTTAATACGAAAAGTATAAGGGTGGTACGGAAGATCTCAAGGGGCGGTTCGGTGGAGATCCAAAGTTCAGGGACCAAGTTGAATAACTTGGTGTCATAGTTATCTTTTATTTATTATTAAATAAATTAGAAGTCTAGTATTATTATGTTTCCTAGTTTGAATAGGATTAGAATTGTGGGTGTTATATAAACCCATCATTACTTTCTTTTGTTTAGAGTAGAAAGACTAGTGAGAATAGAAAAGAGTCGCATAAACGTTTTATGCAATATCGTCTTTGGTGTTCTTGATTTTACTTGTCTAAGGGTTAACATAAACTACTTAATTGGTCGACTTGTTTAATTAAACAAAGTAAACTATTAACACAACATGGATTGTTTTGTCAAATTAAATGGTTAAATAAGTCAACCCAAAATAAGAGGTGTATATTAAAGCTTTAGAGTTTGTACATTACAAACTAGCATATTATTATTTTGATGCTACATTCGTTTCATCTTTCATTTCAGAGTAATGGTGATTGGTCAATATAACTAGGTCCCATATAAGGGATTTTAAAATTAAAAGTTACTGAAGCAATGAGGGTGTGATACGTATCTTAATTAGGGTAAGTCTAAGGCTAAGGGTAGTGGGGCTTGATCAAGCCCCAAGTGAACCAATACATTTACGACACGTAAGCGCTGACGTGGCTCGTAATCAAGCCCAGAGGGTGTAGTGGTCCAGGTGATCGGGGCTTGATTGAATTTTTTTTTAAACACAAAAATACTAAATAAAATAAAAACATATCTTCTTCCTCCCTCTCCAAACCACACCGTCCACCCCCTCTTCTTTCTATCTCTACACTAAAACCACCACCGGACACCACACCGCCAATAGCTTGAACTGACGACCACCAAACACCACATCAAACACCGTAGACCCCCCAAAAAACAAGTTCCGGCCAGTAGCTCGAAACCGACGACCATTAAACACTGCACCACCACCATATACAACAACATCCACCGTCCACCCTTTCTTCTTTCTATATATATATATATATATATATATATATATATATATATATATCTCAACGGCTCTTTTTATCCACCCAATGCCCAACGGCTCTTTTGAGCCCCGCGGTCCAGCTTGCCCCGGCCGTCCGCGCCCACGTCCACGCAACAAGGGTAGTGGTGTTCGTGAGCCACCTAGGCAGCCACCTGGACCACGCCCAGCCCTTTACCCCCACTACCCTCAGCCTAATGGGTTAGGGGTATTTGTACCCATTTATATATTATCAAATTCATAGCAAGGATAACCGCTACATGTAAACCGGAATCATAATAAATCTTTATAAACCGTCACCTTAACTCAACATTAGATTTCAAAACATTCTTCAAAAACGCTCATTTATCCCACTAACACTATAAAACATTAAACCCCATCAACATTCAATTAAAAAGTATTAATATTATATGTAAGAGAGGAGCCCCACCCTTCTCGCTCCCCTGGAATTTTGTAGCTTCAAATCGAGGCGAGCATAAACCTGATAAGACTCATTAGACCTAAACCTATCAAACTCGGTCATATTACAATAGTGTTGGTTCCTGGATCCTTAGAATACCATTAACCATATACAAGTCGGGCCGGGTCCAATATTGCGGGTAAGAACTTGTTATTTACAATAGAGTCAGTTCTCGGGTATAGGTCATATATCGTCGGTAAGACCTGATTACTCAGCCCTAGCTTCAAACTTTGCCCACAAACTTCATATCCAAACCTTCCTTTACAACGCCGCCTTATCCATTTTCCTTGGTGTGCAATTTCTGGAGGCATCCGGCTTCAATGCATTATGTATGCTTTTAGAGACGTCTAATTATATATAAGATAAAGATCCTGGTTGGTGCCACAATTTTTTTTAAATAATTTATAATTTTTTCCCCTTTTTATGTTTTAAATATGTTTTTGTTTTTTTAATTACGTTAATTTTCCAAACTTATATTATGGATTTAGTTCCGAAATCAAAACGAACTTAATCTAATCGATATCAACCGAATTCACATCGACTCGTCACCATTTTTAACTACTACACGGTAGTATCAATTCTGATAGCGGCCAAATTCATGTCGTAACATGGCAATAGTGAAAAAGGTTTATCATTTAATTAATTTGATAAACCGAACAAACAATACCTAATTTACTCCCACCTATCTCACGTCAACCTCTCCTCACAAAACATTAATCACAAGCAAAAGCAACCCTTATCTATTACGATTATGGCGTCATTAACCCCTAAACATTTTCCAAGGGCATTATCGTCACTTCCAAATTCCCAATTTCATTTTCATTTTATTATATATTATTTTTTGTTTCTCGTTCGTTCTTCGAGGCCATCCATTGGCTGCTGTGTCGTACGCCAGTGTGTGTGAAACGTGTAACTGTGTGTTCTTGTTATTATTCCGCTTCCTTTCTAAGCGTATTATTAGTATTATTTTCTTTTCGTTTCACGACCAAATAAACCCTAGACATCCATCCGATGTTTCGAAGATTAAACGTTTGAAATCATCACAACATGATTCATCATCGGTAAGTCCATCGTTTCTTTCTTATTCTTATTCTTATTAATATTAATTCATCGATTCTTGTTATTATTATTATTATTATTAAGTAGCGGAGTTAGTTGGACTCAACTTCCACTTTTGAATTTGGGGGGTTTTTTTAGTAAATTAATTGGAATTATTGATCACCCTATTTGTTAACTGTTCAATCACACAATCTTGGATTCACTTTCTCTAAATAGGTTTTTATTATGTGACTATCAATTTCTTTACATAATCTGTCAAATCAATTATTATTATTATTATTATTCTTTTATATTTATATTGTTATGGCCTGCAAATCTCCAGGGGCTTTTGCCATGATGTTGAAGCATTGCATTACAAGGTCGTCACATTGTGCGCCGTTTTTTGGCTTATAACGTTCTGGTTCGGCCCATGTACCATGACCAGGACTGGGACCGGGACCCACAATCTAACGGGCTATGAAGACTATGGGTCTTATAAAAATGACTTGAGTTCCGGCCCGAAGATGTATCGGTTCAGGTTCAAACTTCGGTGCCAAATCTTAATATTGACAACGTATGTAGGCGTTCGGACATGTTCTGTTTTCCTTCAACGTTATCGGGCTTTCATAGTGCAGAAGAAAATGTTTCGGGTTATTCAATGCAACCGGCAGCATCAAACCGTGCGAATTTTCAGTTGTTGAATGGGAGTATTGTTAGTTGTTCGCTTGAATCGAAAGAGAGTGTTCGTGGTGATGAAAATGACACATCATCTGTTAGGATTAAATCAAACCATGTGAATGATTTTTCGTCACAAAGTGTACAGATTAGCCACCCGCTACTCGACTGGGGTCAAAAGTATTTGCATTTTCCTTCATTAGCTTACTTGACAGTTGAAAACAGACATAAAAGTAGCGTTTTGAACGTTTTTGAACCATACAGTACCAATAGACAATTCTACCCTTGCAATCAGAGTAAAATCAAGATCGGGCCTGGTGAAATCGCGTCTTTATGTTTCGTGTTTTTGCCTAAATGGTTAGGTTTATCTTCGGCTCATATAATATTGCAAACTAGCTCGGGTGGGTTTTTGATTCGGGCCCAAGGGTTTGCAGTTCAACCACCTTACATGTTACAATCGTCTGGTTCGAGCCCGTTGGTTATTTCACTAGCTAATCCTTCTAAAGAGGTTTTGCATTTGAAGGAAGTTAGTGCTCGGATGTCATTTTCATCAGGGAATGTTTCGTATATGGTTAATGGTGTCTGCAGCATGATTGATCCAACCGGTGGTTCTGATATTAGTGTTAAAGAGTGGTTAGATGTCAAACTCGGTCAACTTGGTCAATCTGTAATGGCGATAAGGCCACAAAAGGCATGGACTGTTGGCTCGAACAGCAGCGAGCCAATTTTAGAGGTGGAGTTCCAGTATCAATCTCAAACAAACGTGTTTGGTTCGTTTTGTGTCCAATTACTTAATAATGCTTCGAGAGATAACTCGGATACAATAGTGTTTGAAGCCGAATTTGGAGGGAAATCGCGATCTTATTATCTCGATGTTTTAATGCCTTGTGATGTCAATGGAACTACTGTTGTGTCTCTCTTGGTGGAAAATGACGGTCCCGACCTGTTGACTGTGGTCAAAATTAGTACAGATGGTGAAAATATTGAATCTTTACAGACTAAATATGTAGAAGGGTTGATATTGTTTCCTCATACTGTGACACAAGTGGCTATGATTACTTATACTCCAAATATTCGTAGGAATTTAAACTGCAAATTAGTCATATACACGAATAAATCAGATGACCCAGATGTCAAGATTCCGTGCAGTGATTTTGCGGGTCTTTGTTCCCGGTCACAATCCTATGTAGAGTCAGGATCCATTAAGGTATCGAAGGTGGAATCTGATGAATCAGTACTAGGAAACTGGAGATCTCACGGGACTAAAACTGGGATGTCAGTACTCGATGATCACGAGGTTACATTCCCAGTTGTTCTCGTTGGTTACCATCATTCCAAATGGATTGAAGTTGTGAACCCGAGTGACCAACCCGTTGCAATGCAGCTGCTTTTAAATTCAGGGGAAGTTATTGACGAATGCCTAGAATCGGATGAAAATTTCCAGACTTTGGTTCTTAATAGTCACGCGAACCCATCACGATACGGTTTTTCAATACCACATAATGCATTAACCGAAGCCTACGTTCATCCTCATGGGAAAACTGTTCTTGGGCCGGTTATATTTCAGCCATCGGGCCGGTGCTCGTGGAAAAGTTCGGCTCTTGTGAGAAACAATCTCTCGGGTGTCGGGTGGTTATCGTTGCACGGGTCTGGCGGTTTGGTATCTATGATTTTACATGACGGGTCAGGCCCGGTTCATAGTATTGAGCTTAAGCACAACTTTGGTCAACCGTTTATGAAAGTTTTGTTTGCAAAGAACACCGGAGACTTGCCCGTAAAAGTCGACAAAATTACGGTCTCGGGTACGAAATGTGAACTGGACGGGTTATTGGTTGGTAGCTGTAAAGGTTTTGTCTTGCAGCCCGGAGAATCACGAAAGATTATAGTATCTTATCGTGCGGAAACGTGTGCAGAAACCGTGCTTCGGGATCTTGAACTGGGTATGGTCGGTGGGATACTAGTTGTACCCGTTAAAGTCAGCCTTCCGAAACTAACGATCGCAATATGCAAAAGATCGCTGTTTTGGATCAAGTTCAAGAAATTTGTCTTTGCGGGTCTTGTCTCCATCATTCTAGTTTTAATGGCGTGTTCGTTTATGTTTTCGGTTATAGTCTCGGATGGAAACTTGCCCGACACACATTCTTCAAACGTTTGCTTAAAACCCGATACCGTAAAGAAAGTGGTGACATCATCATTGTCATTGTCACCACCACCACCACCACCACCAGCAGCATCTACTATGGCGGCTGAGTCACCAAAACCCGAGAATCTTGTGGTTAATATTGGAAAAGACAAAGCGAGACGTAGAAAGAAGAAACGAAGTTCTGGTAACGGGTTAACGGGCTATTTAGACGGGCCGAGTAGCCAAAGCAGCAACTCCACACCTTCATCGCCATTATCTCCAATCAAATGTTTTTCTCCCAGTCAACATGTTCGGGCCAGAAGCCCGTTTCATCACGGTGGCTCGGGTATGGTGATTCCTGTAAAAGAGAAGCCTTCTACACCACCCAAAGCCCCTGGGCCGTTTGATCGGGCTCCTGGGCCCAAAAGGAAAGCGATTAAGCCCAATGAAAAATCAGGGTGTGATGCTAGATTTGAGTATAATATACTGGATTGCCATCTTCAGTTACGTGATTCGGGCTCTTTTGAGGTGGGCTTAATGTCCACCATGGCTAAAGATGACAACTTTGTTAGCTTGTTTGAAATGAGCCCACAACAGTTTCTTACAATGTCTCGAGCAGACAATGTAAGTTGTAAACAAAATGATTAATAAAAAGTTACTTGGCTAATCTGTTGCTTTTGGTCTGTTAAATGCATTAATAAGTAAATATGGTAATCGGTCGGGTTTTGGTAATATCAATTTTATATCCTATTATAAAACCGAGTCCCCGGTTTGACTCTTGACCCAAGTCAACGAGCCACAACATACAGAGTCCGTGGTCATTTCATGCCCTTAAATGTGTCTTGAAATGCTGGTTGCATTAATGTTGACATTGATTCAGTTACAGATGCTTGTTGCATTAAACATGTCTTTGTTCTATCATCTGATTAATTGCGGGAATGGCGCCTTACAATCTGTTAGATTATTGTAGCTTTCATGTTTTAATGGCGCCCACAGACCGCAACGTGTCGTCTTGATTTGCATATGAAGATGAGATGATATTAGGCCTACTTTCGCCCATGAAAAAGATTGAAGATGACAAATTTCATAATCTTGAAAACGACCCAACTCAACCAACTAGTTACACGGAGTCACGGATCAATTATTACATGTTGTCTTGAATCAATTTGTCTCGTACATTTGATGCTTTTGAACAAGCCAACGAATGATAACGACACGTATTCTATGCTAAGAAAGTTGTACATTGCATCAACTGACACCAAGTATCTTGTTTGTGTTTAGTTTTGGAAGAAACTGTCAAAACTCAAAAGTGGTCCTATTACTCCTTGCTGAAATTATGGTAGTCTAGACCGCTTTGTTGGCTTGTACCCTTTGCATTGCATCCATGGTGTCTTTTTTATATTCTTTTTAACCATAAGAATAAGTAACGTTCACGGGACCTGTCAATACTATGCTAACTAACAGAATCAGTTAAATTACAGCTTGAGCTGACAAGATTCCAACAAGAATTTCGTTACAAGATCACACATGGAGGTTGTACATCAAAGTGTTTGGTTGTCACTTATGTTAAAAGTTTTGAAAGGTGGTGGTCCAATTTTCTTCCAAATGCTCTTTGAATCTAGGAATGTTTTTATATGATTTAAGTTTAGATAAATACCGCTTCTACTGCTTGTACCGTGTGCAGCTAAACTTGTACATTGCTCAAAATTTGATGATTTTAGTTTGTAACTTTATTATTAAGATTGGGACCATAAGATAAAAGTCAGAAAGCACAGCCATCAAGAGTGTGACTTATCATGATGAATTGGACATTTCCATTCTCATTGTAAGGGCCCCAGCCCCCAACCTCATGCCTTGTTTAAGAGCCCATGAACCAAGCCAGCTTTGGAAACAAACTGACCCAGCCCGTGAAGGATGCTCACCCTGTTCATAATGGTCTAGTACTTTTGAACATTTTTGGCTACAATGACAGCAAGGTTGGCTTGCTCACTTGCCGTCACTTTTATCTTTCAAGCATTTGTTCCTATCTATATAAAAAGTTATAGCATTAGTTATTCATCTCAACAGTCAACACCGCCTCTATAATTTGATTCATATTATAAATGGATCAAGGTAAAAAAAATAATAAAGAAATATTATTTAATACAATACAGATGTATAAGAACAAATTTATATAATTCAACATGTAAACGATGAATTTTAATTAAATAACTCTCAATCTATTATCACTATAAAAATTATAACTCAAAAACTTATTACAAACTCATCTAACCATAATCACAACTTTGATTATGTGTATATAGACCATGACTTGGTAGAATTAGAAATGAACTCAGAACTCTTAATTAAATAATTAATAAATAAAACAACATGTTTCTCTACTAATCTAATTAGCTATCATAAATTAAATACAACTCATTTAATTTATCCCTAATTCATTTAATTAAATGACCAAATTCTATAACTCAAAACCGGCCCAACCTGAACGGCCCCCATTACTCGAGATTGGCCCAACCAGCCTCATTGACTCAAGGACGGGAATAAAGTCCAACAATACATACATTAAATTAGATGTTTACCGTAGAACATTTCCAGACTAGAATATTTCCGGACACATAATAAGTTTTAAAGATAAATATGATTTTGAGGTGGGTTAAGAAATTCGATGAAAATAGAGGAATAATGCTTAAGATTTTAAAAATAAATAAGATCCACTAGTCTGTTATTTTGCATTTTACCTCTTAAAGAGCATAAACTTTATTTTATCTAATTTTACTGGCTAGAGGGATTAAATATTACAGGTGTATAAGTTTATCGGATAAAAATGAATAAATAAGAAGCGTTTGTTGTTGATCATAAAAGAGAATGAGAGGAAAGTGAGGACAATGATTTATTTAGAAGGTGGGGAGGAGATGAGGTGAGGCTGGTCGCATGACAAAGGCATCAGTGTCAGAATCCCACACAGCTCATCAATCATCACAACTCAAAAGCATAAAAAAAAACGTACGTTTGGTCCTTATTTCTTCATTTTTACTTTTTCCTAACTTTTTTAAAGTAAAGTGAATAATCATTATCAATCTCAAAATCAGATATCTTTTATACAAAAGAATAATATAATATATTTGCCTAACCATTTATCTTAAATCATCTCTTAATGCCATTCGTGATGGGGCGTTATGGAGATGCAAAAAGCCCCATAGCGTCGGGAATACCGCATCCAGGGCGTTTTGGACTTCAATATCTCTCACAACGCTTTGTATAAAACACCTCAAAATTTTGAAACTGAGGCAATTATTCATGAGAACCAATGGAATTAAAAGAGGAGGCGCTCCTCCCTCTGTCTACTACATTAAGTCTAATTTATTTATTACTTGACTATATTTTGCTTTGAACTTTAGGTGTCTGAAACTTATAATAGTTATATGTCCTTTTGAAATGATAATTGTGAAAACATAACACAAACATAATTAGAAATATGCTCGATCCTTTCAGTAGTGGGGATTATGTTCTGAGCCCTAGGTCTCTTTGCTAATCGAACGTAATGTTCACACACCGTAAGGATTGTTTAATAGTCTTTTAATGATTCTATTATGATGCTACATTTGAATCGGTCAGAAGTATAATATGTTTGGATAACTAAAAAATACACCTTTTAATGATTTTAAAAACCTCTTAATGGTTAAGTTTTAGAGATATACTGAACGCTACCTTTTAATCAGTCAGGTCTCTTAATGATTTAGCATAAGATTGTTAAATAACCCCTAAATATGTAAGATTTTATCAGTATGGGATACGGTTTTAAGTTATACTCCAAAGTAAACCATTATTTGGATTACTTGTGAAGATCTATAGTGGTGTATTAACATAAGAGGAGGGCAGTTCGGTAAAAACACATAAGAGGAGGCAAAGGACCTTGATGTAATGATTGAGAAATACAAAAGGGTATTCAAATCCGTATTTTTGTAGTAAGTTTATGGATATTGTAACTGGTAAAAGAATTATTAGTTCCTATTTTCTGTTTGGTGAAACATTTAACTCAATATTATAAGGTATATTGGGTTTTAATACTTCTAATTTTCA